>NW_026974141.1:14061748-14400498 GCF_037042905.1 Lytechinus pictus | reverse complement strand
CTATTTATCTATCTATCTATCTATTTATCTATCTATCTATCTATCTATATATCTATCTATTTATCTATCTATCTATCTATCTATTTATCTATCTATTTATCTATCTATCTATTTATCTATTTATATATTTATCTATCTATCTATCTATTTATCTATCTATCTATCTATTTATCTATCTATCTATTTATCTATCTATCTATCTATTTATCTATCTATCTATCAATCTATCTATATATCTATTTATCTATTTATCTATCTATTTATCTATCTATCTATCTATTTATCTATCTATTTATCTATCTATCTATCTATCTATCTATCTATCTATCTTTTTATCTATCTATTTATCTATCTATCTATCTATCTATTTATCTATCTATCTATCTATCTATTTATCTATCTATCTATCTATCTATCTATTTATCTATCTATCTATATATCTATCTATCTATCTATCTATCTATCTATTTATCTATCTATCTATTTATCTATCTATCTATCTATCTATCTATCTATCTATCTATCTATCTATCCATCTAATATGTCTTTATAAAGGCATCCTCCTCTCCTTAATTCATTTCCTTAATATGTTCCTCCTTTCGTTATTTTCTCCCCCTTCTACTCTTTCCCGTTCTCTTCCCTTTCCTCTTTTAATTCTCTTTCTTTTATTTCTCCGATTATAATTATTATGTAACTCGACATATCAGGGGAAGTATTAACTGTCTGTTAATACGTACCCCTGACATATAAAAAAAATGGGACTTTCGGGATTTTTCTTTAGGACCAAGTTCATAAAAACGAAGAGCTATACGAAGAGCTAATTTAGCTCTTAAAGAACGTGTATATAGTAACTGCACTTCGGAGTGCTGATTTTTCTCGTTCAAATTTGAACTAGACAAATCAGCACTCCGAAGTGCAGTCACTATACAAGCTCTTTAAGAGCTAAATTAGCTCTTCGTTTTTTAAACTCAGTTACACTCCTAGATTAAGAACATTTCTTGTGGGTAGTTCCCGGGGTGGTTCCATCATGGGACATAATAAGGTTACAGAAACTTCGGATACGAAGCGATTTTTTTTTCATTTTTTTATACTTATTGTTTAAGTAACAGGTGACTGTGGATGAATTTTCAGTATATCGGAAAATGGCATTAGCCAACCAAGCTCACAGTTCTACGAGCATTGCTCAACATGCCCAACAACTCATTATGAACCAATCACTATTGTTATTGTTGTTTCAAGTTTGCAATTGTCGCAAGCTTGATTTTTATTACACGCCCTCTTTTGATGATATTTGGTTTATAATTTACACTCAGGAAAATAATTATGAGTAGATTGGCCTGATTTTGAGAACATGGTTCTTGATGTTCAGATCACATGATATTCATTTCATGAACAGAGAGAGTTATCTTTGGGGCGTTAATTGCGAGAAACTTACCTTATATTTATTGCAAATCAATTAAGCCTGCGTAAGTCACAAAATCAAACACAACAATACATACGTTGAGTTGCAATTGAAATCAACTACATATTTGTGTTGAATCAAAGCACTTACATTTTGTTTGTGGCACTTATAATTTTATGCTTGATTTGGGATTGAGCGCATAAGTTTCTTGCCATTTCCCATAGTAACAAGCCTATATGATGTGCGGGCGCGTCGTGGTCTAGTGATTCTAGAGGGTCGTGGGTTCAAATCCTAGCCATGGCGTGTTTTTTTTCTTCAGCAAGAAATTAATCCACACTGAGCTGCACTCGATCCCGGTGAGGTGAATGGGTACCCGGTAGGATTAATTCCTTGCAGGCCGTGAGCGCCGGTGATTAATTGAGCTAAAGCCGGGGTAAATCCAGCTATTATCATTATTATTATTATGATCCGGAAAACATTCCTGAATGTATATACTGCATCAGTTTATATTAATTTTGCCCCACATCATCAGTTCTCGTATAGCAGGTCACCCCATGATTGCCCGCATTAACATTGAATAGGTCTAATCTAACATCCATTCCTTTACATACCTACACATGCTGCTTTAATATTTACCCCTAATATTGATCAACGTCGTGTCACATATCCGCTCATATCCATCCAATTAAATATGGCGCTTCTCCCCAAATGGTTTTCGGTGGGTTGCGAACAAGGTGCGTGTCAACACAGCGGCGCTGCGCATGTCACGAAATGCAAACGAAGAAGGGCGGTTAAAACAAACCGCCTTTAATTGCTTAAAATATATATGAAACTGGAGAATTAGTAGGGTGTATATGGCTTGGAATCGCCGGGATAAAATTCGATGAGAAAGAAGAGGGACGACTGGATGGTGCCGAAAAGGAGATCACTATGACAATAAGAGAAATAAAGAGAGTCGAAGATGCCGACGACCAAATTTAATGGCGGTAAAATTTAATTTACGTTCATTGTATAAAAGGTTGTAGAGCTGTAGTCATGGTAATAAAGCTGTTCCTCGAGTTACTCTGTGGGAACCCCAAAATCCCCGACCATACTTACGTTTAAATAAACTATGGACCTTTTCACACGTGAATCTTTAATCATCATTATAATGATGATTGCAATTCGTCTTTAGAATCACCGGACCTTATACACACAGAAAATTCGTAGATTTAGATTTTTAGATTTTATTCATTTTCCGTTCACAAAGCACAACAAAATCAAAGTAACAATACATAGTCAAATTTAAAGTACTATATCAATCGGAATAATGCATAAGAATTAGAAGGTATAAAAAAATGAGAACTAATGCGAACTAAAGTAACTTTGACTAATAACTATATAAAACAGAACGGAGGGGCTTGCCAAGAAAAGCAAAGCTTGTATGGGAGGCAAGCCCCTGTAACTTTCAATACGAAGTTTCAATGCGTAGAGGCAACATTACAAAACTATAGTATAAAGAGAGACGGAAAACAGTTTAAAAGGAGGCTATACAAAATATCGAAGGTAACGACGAAAGAGTGACACAAATTAGAATAAATTATGATAGTAATAATACAAAAAATAATAATAATATGGTCACAATAATTGTGATAATGAGGGAAAAACAGAGAGGCAAATTCGTACCGTAATTTGAATGAATTCGTAATTGTGATTATATAGCGTTCGTGATTCTCGTTTGATTTCACACGTGCTAAAATTCGTCATTAGCCTTATTTTTTCACTGGAATCATCATTCAAATTATGATTTTTTTATTGTGTGAAAGGGCGGATAGTCCTTTTTTATAAGGCCTTTATGCTCAGAAAGGCAGTTGCATGATGAGCCAGGCAGAAAATGGTGAAAGGGCTTTTTTCTTTTTCTTTTTTTAAATCGCGAGCCAGGGAAAATTTAAAACTTTCTCCAATGAAAATTTTATTTTGTGATAGATTTTCAATTCAATTCAATTCAATTCTTTATTTCATTTCCATTCAAAACATAATTCAAAGTAATATAAAGTAATGCAAATCAAGTACAATTTTACAGAAGGGCATTCTTACTTCGTAAAAAAACCAACAGAAAAAACAGTATAATATAGAGCATAAATGGAAATGAGGGGGATCCACTAAAAAGCTAAGCTTGTAAATTGTGGATCCCCCTTGGAAAGGAAGTATAGTAGACTTATTCTCATATGCATACATATATGTATTACAGGAAAGAAAAAGAGAAAAAAAGAAATCATACGGATGCAAATATAATTACTGAACAAATGCAAAGCTTTTCACACAAAGAGGTCTTCGTAGTAAAGGATGTGTTGCACAAGACAGAAGAAAGAAAAAAAAACAGAAAGAGAGAGGGGATGACAAGACATAGAAGACAAGACAAAACAAAAGACAGGAGAGTACAAGACAAGATAACAAGATTTTGACATATCATTCAGAAAATGATATCATAGTTTATTATTTCTTTCTTTTATCCCCTTCTCCTTCCTCCCCCCCCCCCCCCCTCTCTCTTTCTCTCTCTCTCCCTCTCTCTCTTGGTGAAAATTTTGGGATAATCTCCCAATCAATATGCCAGAAGTTTAGTTTATGCGATATATCATGACGGATCATAGATTAAACGTAGGAGGTGCCGTGGCCGAGTGGTCTAAAGCGCCTACACATACATGGAAAGTCCCAGGTTCGATCCACGGCCGCGACGCATAATGCCCGTGAACAAGGCATTTAATTGCCAATGCGCTAAATTTCATCCTGCATTAAAAAAAATGAAAATGCTATACGCATTCTTGATAACTCTGTGTGCACCTGCTTTTTTTTAAAGTCTTGATTAATTACTGATGAACAAACATCTACACAATTATTTTCCAAATAGAAAGTTTGAGTTGATCTTGAGCTCTTCTACAGTTTGGCTTCAAAATCCACTTCGAGCAGATTTGTGCGCATGAGTCAAAGTATTTCCACCTTGAATAGTTGAATAAAATGATAATTGGCCTAATCAATCCTCCCGGTCATAATTATATATACTGCATGTTGCCAAGATACAATTCAAGGTAGGCTTCTGGTCGTAATGTTGTAATAAGCCGTCAACTTTCAGGGGGAAACATCGCTGCGTATGGGGGCTAAGAGTCGCGAGCGAACGAAGCGAGCGACCAAAAAGTTAGGTGGTTTTCAAATGAAAATTTACTTTCATGATAGATTTTGACCTAATAATAGAAAAAATTACTCCTTTCTCCCTCCTTTCCTTTCCTTTACTAATCTTACCTTTCTCATGTTTTACTTGATCTTAAAACTTTTAGGGGATGAGCCCCCTCCCACCCCTACCCATCTATACGCCAGTTGTAAGTGGTTAGATTACTCCACCAAACATGTCAAAGCAAAGCCTAAATACTAAAGGTACGTCCTTGGAATGCAATACCTGATGCGCATCTAAATATTATCTGTCTGTAGGTTCAATCGAAGCTGGTCTGCAAGATTTGTGTATGCAATATCAGAGCGTAATGCACGACGCGCCGGAATCTCGCGAATCCCCCATAGGCAAATAAGAACAAAACCAATGTTCAACCTCTTACCATATCCCATGTTCTCATCATGAATCATGATTATCAAAATAATAGATAAATGTAATTAATTTATCAGCTGGCTTTTCTTCACAGAATACCAAAAATATTTCCGATTCGTTAGGGCCATTAGGCCTATCACGGGCGGTGGTCCGGGGGGGGGGGGGGGGGTGGGGGGCGTTTCCCCCTCCTTCATTTTTCTTTTTTACCGGGGTTGTCTCGTACGCACCCCCTCCCTCCCTATGCGGACCAGAAATCGCAGCTTAGGCCTATAATATAAATAATATTGCTATTCTGTATTTGAGACAAGTTTTTATACACTATTAGCGAAGCCTCGGGCCAGGAAATTTATTGCAATCATTTACGCGGGAAGTTATAACTATAATTAAATAAAATATGTGGGACTTCATATCGTTACACGTGTTACGTGGGCAGCGATAACTGATAAACACCTTCATGGGAAGACGCTCTCGGCGTATGATGACCTTATAGAAGCTGGAGATGTGGACCTTGCTGAAACTGTCTTGGAAGACATTTTTTCTCACATTTTTGGTTAATTTGAGAAAAAAATTGGTGAAGGTATAATAAAAATCAGACAAAGAATAACGGAGTTATGGATTTTTAAAGTCCTTATTTCGTGACGTCACAGACATGACAGACGAGTAGTTGGCTTTTCCAAAGAAAAAATGAAAGTGATTGTACTTATGCAGTAGATATATCACCAGACATGTCATTTTATACCCCTCCTTTCAGAAACATAAATATTTTATTATTTATGATTGGAATTTACAGAATTTACATCTAGCTGCATCCATATGTCGTCACAAATCAAAAACTTTACCAATTCATAGCTTTCTTATTCTTTGACGGATTTCAATCAAAAACTTCACCAATATTTCTATAATGTTCGGATTTTATCAAAATCAACTAACACTCCGGGTAAACTTCCCCTTTAAGAACAGATACGTCTCGGTGCAGCGAAGAAAGGACACATCCTCCGTGTCGTTGTGGTGAAAACAATTACGATGATGAGTTTATGATTTCCCGTTCTATTTTTGACTAATTACACAGCATGAAGCAGCTGGGGATGGGATCAGTTAATAACCTGTCTCAGGGTTGCCCTTGGGGCTTTGAAGAACGAGTAATAATTGAAAAACCAAGTTATTGTTTGTTCTCTTTCAATAGATAATAAATTATTATAATTAGGGCTACTTCAAGATATGAAGATAATTAGAAAAACAGTGTCATACAAAACATGACACGTTTTCTTTAAAGGTCAAGTCCACCTCAGAAAAACGTTGATTTGAATCAATAGAGAAAAATCAGACAAGAATAATGCTGAAATCTTCATCAAAATCGGATGTAAAATAAGAAAGTTATGACATTTTAAAGTTTCGCTTATTTTTCACAAAATAGTTATATCCACGATTTAGTAACATGCAAATGAGAGAATCGATGATGTCCCTCACACACTATTTATTGTTTGAATTATACAATATTTCATTTTTTAAAGATTTGACAACAAAGACCAACTTGACTGAACCATAAAATATTAAACAATGGTAATTCTACATGTTCAGGGCGAAATAAAACTTTCTTTCACAGGACAATGAGGAGAAAAATAGATTATTTCATATTTCATAATATAATAAAATACAAAAGAAAAAGTGAGTGAGTGATGTCATCAGTTCCCTCATTTGCATACTGACCAGGATGTGAATATAACTATTTTGTGAAATTAAGCGAAACTTAAAAATGTCATAACTTTCTTATCTTACATCCGATTTTGATGAAATTTTCAATGTTATACTTGTTGGATCTTTTTTCTTTTTATTCAAATCAACTAATGGTTAGGGTGGACTTGTCCTTTAACAATACTGTTTGCAGTTTGCAAGATCACATGGACCTATTCTTATTTTAAAAATATTTTTTGGCATCCTGCATAACGATCACGAATAGATGTTTTACATAAACTGAGTATACCCGACTCGTGCTACATTCGATTTTTTCAGACTTTGACCACTCCATGGGGAGCATTCCAGCAACATCATTATACTTAAAGCATCATTTACAATATGCCTAATAATAATAATATGCAATATTTATATAGCGCTTTACACAATGTTTCGAAGCGCTGCATACTATTATCACGGCTTAAGCACGGCTATCCTTGGCCCCGTCTTACAAAGAGTTGCGATTGATCCAAACAATCGTAACTATGGAAAGCCAGCAAAGTCAACATATAAAATGCATTGTATTTTTTTTTTAATCTAGATATGAATGTATATCCATAAATTCATTGATTTCTTGACAATTTTGGTGCGATCTCCTTTGTTTACAAATGACATTTTGCAAATTTCCTGTAGAAAATATTATGACACTGATGGATTTCCATAGAGTTACGATTGATTGGATCAATCGTAACTCTTTGTAAGACAGGGCCCTGATCGGACGCTCGAGCATTCAAGGAATTTCTTCCAACCGAGTACCCATTTACCTGCACCAGGGTGGAGAGTGGAAAATGTAGATAAACGCCTTGCCAAAGGACGCGAGTGCTGCAGTGGGATTTGAATCCCAGACCTTGTGGTTCAAAGTCAGGAGACTTATCCACTGAACCACAACACCGGGGGAGTATTTCATGAAACAATGAGTTGCACTACTGACTCAATGAATTCCACTGACTCGTTGTTACAAGCTACTGCAATTCCTTGCATCTGATTGGACGAGAGCAAATTAGTCCGTGAGAATCACTCACAAAAGGTCTCGTGAAACCGTCCTCATATTCCTGATCTGATATAGCATCCCATCGTCTTTTCTATTGGCTCTTTGCCCTAAAGACCTTATCCTGATAAACTCTACCTCTGAGATGAAAGACCACGTCAATTTCTATCCAATTTCTCGAAATTGAATTAAACCCGCTCGTTGCCCTAACCGTGTGATTATAACTGGCGTGAGTGGCATCAATGCAGACAGGCGTATACATCGGAAGGGCTCTCAATCCAGTGGAAATAAGCACTATAAGGAGATTACATTTAAGCTTTAGTCGAGTAAACGTAAATTTGAAGGTGATTCATCTATTTTTTGTGTCTTTTAGGAAACGCAATGTGCTAAATTCCTGGCCAAATATCTGAAAATTATCTGTTTTAGATGATGGAAGCCGAAGAACGATACATTATAATGATAGATTTCGCTTCCATCATCTTTAACAGATAAATATTAAATACTAAGCCAGAATTTTTTAATAGGTTGTAAGCCTTGCAGCCTATGGACAAAAATGTACCATTAGGGGTGCATGTATAGCTACATTTTTTACCATTTGGGAAAGGTACACAATCGCATTCTTATTAGATGCAAAAATCTAAGCACTTTTAAAGGCGCAAACTTGCACCATTCAATGCAAATAAGTGCAGTCATAAGAGGATGCACACTTTTAATTTTTCCACGTAGGTGCACAATCGCACCCCCAAAATGGGCTGTTGTATTCTGTTGTTTATTACTTTACAACATGTCTTAATTCATCACCCAAGTTGTTTTTCAGATGTTATTTGTGTACACAGATAGCATAAAAAGCTAAACTATATTTGTATTCACCATCATGCCAGTGGGCACAAACAAATGTTTTTTATACTAAAAAACGTTTCCAGGTTTCATTAATGATTACAACCTTTGGGAAAGGTACACATTAGCATTCTAATTAGATACACAAATCTAAGCACTTTTAAAGGCGCAAACTTGCACCATTTAGGATGCAAACAAGTACAATCATAAGAGGGTGCACACTTTTAATTTTCCACGTAGGTGCACAATTGCACCCCAGTAATGGGCTACTGTATTCTGCAGCGTTATCACTTTACAACATGTTTGTTCTAATTAATCAACCAAGTTATTTTTCACATCTTATTTTTGTACACAGATAGCATATAGAGCTAAGATATATCATTTCCTATTCGCCATCATGGGCACACTATTTTTAAACTTTAATTCATTTCTAGAATGTCTCATAAATCATATTCATATATTGCTTTCTTTAAAAGTTCTTTCTGAAAACATGAATATAACATATATTCGTCTTATAACATTTTTATTATTTTCGTTTTAAACAATTACTATTATGTGGTCTTTTGTAATGGGTTTAGAATACTAGAATTCTAACTACTTTTCCACGAAAGCAGCAAACAACCCACTGTAATATTAGTATCATATTTAATATATCATTGTGAAATGTGTAAATAAAAAATCTGAACATATCGAATCCGTATATTCTGACATTTAGAAATTGTTTCCATAACACCTGCATATAGCTAGCTTCGCTAATTGTATATTTTTTCGATTCTGTTCATCTATAGCATGTAATGAACGGGCAAGGTTTTGCTCTAAATCTGACAAGCCAACGATAAATCAATGCCAAGTTATCCGATTGGCTTTGCCCCAAATAATTGACATGCACTTGAAAATTGACGATGCACACAGTAGCGCGAGAACTATCCCTTTAATATAATTTGCCTCAAGAATCTCGGCTTTGTGGTGGCGTGCACGAAAACCCCGCACGCAAACAGGCACCGCACACTCGCGCACACACACAAATCATAACCGTTGCAACCCACACACACATAACACACACACATAGGATGCGCTGACAAGGTTCCGCATTGCATTGCCTCAATAATACGCATGCTTTCACTTGAATATTGAGAAATGTAGCTGGTTTGAACTTGCTATTCTCTTGCCGATTAAAGCATATCTCTACCCATCTTCTCCGCTTGCGGCCGTAGACAGGCCTTTTTGGCAATTGACCTTGCTATTCATCGCATGCTATCTGATGTCATATATTCAACAGTTGTCTTCACTGACCGGCGCTTCTGTCAAAGATTCACATGCTTATCAGCCGTTAGAAGGCTAGCTAGAGGTGTTGCAAATCGATGGGGGTTTCGCTCCTGTCGCTTCTGAACATCGGAAATAGTTTAACTTTCTTCAATCATATTTTGCCTTTCCTGCACAAAAAATAATCCTGGACTTCGTTTACCGAGGGACTTTAAAAGGAAGATCTCTATATTGAAAGGTAAGTTATGTAGGTAGGCCTATTTTCGTGATACAACTAGTCAGATCGTTAGATTATTGTATTGGAATTAAAAGATGTTTCATTCATCCAGGAAAATATAATCTCAGTCTGTGTAGAAGAAACAAAAATCGAAAGAATGATTGCCTGATCGGAGGGAGTGAATGAAATTCACTCGATAATGAGTGACTTTCACTCTTGTGGCATATGTGTGAAATGATCGTGTGTTCAGTCTGAATTGAGTGATCTTTAAAGCCATTTCCAAACCTAAGAGAGTGATAAACGAGTGAAAATCCATTCTTTAGAGAGTGACAAGTTCATAATATCTTTGCCTGGTAGGATCATAGGCGGCGGAAGGGACGGGGGGACAGGTCCCCCCCCCCCCTAAATTTGAGGTGGGGGACGGTCCCCCCTAAATTTGTTGTTGATAACCTTTTTTTTCTTTCTTTTTTTTTTGCTTGTCAAATTTTTTACCTGTGTCCATCACAAAATTTCAGGTGGACCCCCCCTAAATTTTTTTGGCTTCCGCCGCTAATGGGTAGGATTGTCCATCAATGGAGAAATTTTATAGGCCTACTTCATGAAAAAAAATCTTGGATGAGATTGCAAACATATTTACATAAATTTGTTTTGGAGACTGAAAGTATTTAATGTAATATGTTTAAAGCGTAATTTATCATGTTGTAAGGTTTCCTGGATTTTACAGGACCTATCGATTCAAACTGGTCATTTCAGAGTACAATGTACGTATATCAATTAGTAGAAATAAGGCTTCAAAACACGTTCCATGGTATATTTTCCAGTTGATAATAGCAAACGTATTTTGATTATGGTGGAGGGGAGGCTTTTTAATATCACAAATTTTTGCGATAGGCCATAGGTCTACTAAATACTTTGTAATAGAGATCTATAATTAGACTGCATAGCTATGTCGCCTATATATCTACGTAGTATCGTCTAATCAACATTTTATATCTCTTTGGAATATGAAATAGTTTTTCATTATCCTTTGCCAGTGTTATGAAGAGCGATACACTTTCTAGAGCGCCTTTCCGTAGCATCCATTAATTATTTCATCATAACACTACATCAGTGTGATTTTGTTATAACGATTGGCCTTGATTTATTTCCAAATTAGTTCCAGTGCACTCCATCTTAGTATCTTTACAATGTTGGAAAGGTATTCAATTTATGGAGACCGTTGTTTGAAACAAACGAACGAAAAGAAGACTTAAGTCATTGGAATAAAGATACATGTATTCCAAAGATCCCTCTCGTATATCTTGTCAAACTACACTGTAAAAATATTGAGCAAAAATTTAACCAGCACGAGGGTAATTATGTGTCCAACCAAATTGAGGCAGTATTTTACCCTATGCGGGAACCATATTATCCAGTAAGGTTAAAAATTATCAAAGCAGCAATTTCTTTAGAATGGGCAAAATTTTCATCACACTGGATAGATAAAAATGCCCCAAAGAAATGCCCAATGTTGGTTGGACATATAATTACCCTCATGGAGCATTTTTACCCAATATTTTAGAGTGTATATAATAGGCAATAAAATTTATTTCGGCATGATGTTTCACATTTTAAGATAAAACACTAATAGAGTGTTACAATAAACTTTTTTCGGGTGCCAGAATCAACCATACGTTTTGCAATTAATTGCAAACTTATATAAACACCAATCGCTTGTCTACTTTTTGAAACAGGAAGTTTCGTCTGATTTGTTATGTAGTTATATATTGTGAATATGCAATTGATGTCAATTATTATCTTCCAACACCCCATAAGCCAACAACGTATACGGCACTTCGCGTGGAGGAAATCGAATGATAAGGAGGGATGTGATGTCTTAAAAATGCTGAAGATTTCTTTAACCTGATGTGTTATTAAATTATATCATGAAACCGGTGTAGTTTTCTTGTGAAATACTCTCGGATATACCCTATTATCCAAAATTAATCCCATTCGAACGTATATTGGCATTATAGGAACTTTTTGTTTCAGGGCATGGTGGTGCAAAAAGTGACGTCATCTTTTCAGTTGAAATACACGATCCGTCAAATTTCTCTATTTTTTTAGACTCATCATTTTCGCCAGGTGTATTCTTCATCTTTTTCTTAATTTCTTTTTTTTTATAAAGTTTCTCCTAGAATTTTAACATCACATGGGCAGGTCGACCTCTGTTCGTCTGATTTCAGGTTGTTCTGGACAAACTTGAGAGTCCTAAGCAAACTCCCTTTTCAAAAAAAATAATCTGCTGTTATATTTTCCGCAAGATGGAGCAGAAAACCAAGTTTTCGACTCGAGTGCGAATCCGTCGATGTAATTATAATAAATCATACAACTCATTTAACTCATTGTAAGATTCAGATTCAGATTTCAAATAAAAATTATGCACAGTGAAGAATTATCCGTAGTTTCTATAAATATAACTCCCGGATTCTCGTAAAATTATAAATTTATTTCAGAAACCATATGCCTACTGGTCGGTCCCGATTTAGAATCCAGGGGCTTTCCACCCTGGCCATGCTGGTATTAAATTTAAAAATATACCAGCCAGGTTCTCGGAATTTCCTCTCATGTACAGGAAATATTTATTTTTTTACTTGAAGCACCAGCCGGACATGCAGTTTATGATAGAATATCTGGTAATGAAGTTCCCTGACAAGAGGAATAATTAGTAAGGTCTCTTCAGTTACAAGAGATGAGTGAGTTTCCATGGTAACATAACTATTCATTCTTCGCTCACAATCATCTACTGCAAATGCTCATGCAATATACCAGTGGCGGTATTCCATTTGTTCCTGATGAAAACACTGTTTACCTTTGAAATCTCCGTGTTTATCGTATGTGACTGGAAAGCGAAAAGTGCACGAACGCTCACAGCAGATGGTGACTTCTCGTGAATGGGAAGTAAATGAAATGGGCTAAGGACCCCCGTTTACACTGCCGTCATGTGCTATCGATCTTAGTTTGCACATACATGTACTGTATACATACTGGGCTAATGCCTCTTCACATCGCCTTCTGGCGCCAGTGTGATCTTCTGGTTTGAACAGGCACAGTCCACGTTAAAATAAGGATATAAACCAAACCACATCCTCATGTGTTCGCAATACACCATACCGTTAGAATTTAATTCCGAAATAGTGTCGATATAACCAGTACTAGCGCGACAGGCTGAAGGGGGGAGGGGCAACCCTCTCTTACCATTATTATAGAGAGTGAAAAAATATGAAAAGAGAAGAAATGGAAAACTGAGAGAATTAAGGAAGGGGAGTTTAAAAATGAGAGATCTGAGAGTGAGACGTGATAAAAGGTAATACTTCCCCCATAATTCAATTGTGAAAGCATTTGACGTCACATCTGGCAGTCGTTCCCCCCCCCCCCGTCCTGCTCTATGAAAATAACCTGAAGCCGCCCCTGGACATAAACATATATGTGTTCTATAGAGTAACATGGCTTATTATCATTTTTACGACTTTCCCTTCTATATGTCACTTTCTCCTTCCTTATCCCTTTTCCACTACTTAAAAATAGAGCGACCGTTGCACCTTGCCCCTACCACCCCCCCCCCCCCCCCTCCTTACGTCTTGCGATTGGCATTGCATGATGGATACTGGAATACAGGTATTAACACTACTCAGTGATGTCTGCAAACCCTCCCTGTCTGACCAAGACTAGGCCTAGTGTTTATAGCTGTTGATGAAAGAAACGAACCCTGGAAATAAATTGAAAAGCAGATTTTATTTCGTGAATTGGTTCGGGTGGAAGTACTTTGAGATGTTTCCAATCATGAATGAAGCAAACAGAGTATCTTAAATGTCACAGATTCTTGCCGGGGGCATGATGAAGGTTATATCTTAAGTGTTGTAAATGAGCTGGGTTCAATCGTGCTAATGCACAGACACTTGTGTCTGTACTGTATATAAATTCAAGTCGGTTTTATTCAACAATACTCATAAAAAAGTCCGAAGACCAACAATGTAAGTTTACAATAAAAAAAAACCACATAACAAAGAAAATGAATATATATATAACATGCAGTGACCATTATTCAACCAATTACACAAAGAAAAAATATATATTATGTTTAAAAATGCAATAACAGTATAACAAATTGAATGAGCAGATGCATGTAATAAGACAGATTGAGAGATAAGATTTGCAACGTTTTGCTTCAGAAAGGGAACCAATTTGGTTGTTTTATCCATAATATTTTGGGAAATAAATCAATATTTGGAACATGAGAAAACGATGAGATTTGAATCCATTTTTTTTTCAGAAAAGGAAACCAATTTGATTGTTTGATATTACCGCATATTTTAGCATCCGCTTCGCCGACGCTTTCTGCAACGTTCTATTGAAAATGCTCGTCAAATCACAACGGACAGATTAGAGGTCATTGTCGAAAGTTGGTGGACCGTGACAGCACGTCGTCTTAGGATTCGGACCAGACCAATAAATTTCAAATAATATGTCGTTTGTCCTGAGTCCAGGACTTCACTGCTGGTTTGATACACCGATTTTCGACAAAGGCTGCTTTGGTATATATGAAGGGATTTTGACAAATTTTCTGCAATATCGAAAGCGTCTCCGAAGTGATTTCTAATATGCCCTAATATCTTGGAATGAATATTTCGTCAGGTCACTTAAGATTGCGTTATTACACTGGAAGTCCTAAGCTCTTGACAGCACGCGGACTATATCGCTCTTTTGCTGTGAGCCGCGAACCCTTTGCTGCAATAATACCGAAGTAATAAACTTTTGAATAACGCTTTCCATTGCACATCTTCCACTCCCTGGGGAGCTATCAGGCACTCCTTTGATGCAATGCTACCGTTAGTAGACATTTTCAAAAATGCTTTCCATTGCACATCTCCCACCCCATGGGGAGCTATCTGGCACTCCTTTGCTGCAATGCTACCGTTAGTAGACATTTTCAAAAATGCTTTCCATTGCACATCTCCCACTCCATGGGGAGCAATCAAGAAACCAGATAAGATAATCTGTTAAACGTCAACAACAAAATAATGTCAGTGAGAAACTATTGCTGACAAAAGTAACAAATAATTGTTACCTCATGAAATGAGCCCCTATATCATGTATATATATCTACCATGTCTATATTTTGTTTCATTGCCATGATTACACATTCTATTGCAAGAAGAAATTTCCATATCCCAAGCCGTTTCAATGGCAACAACATTACCATGAAAATACGTTGTATAAATATCGCTATCCGAACAGTCAAGTCTTTATAATTGGCTTTCTTTCAAGGTAATTGCTTCTAACTGCACAAAAATCATTGACTCACGGGAATCGATATTGTCAAGTTAGAGTTTATAATTGGCGTTGCAAAGAACAATAATTGTATCCAAAGTGGGTATTTTTGGCTCACTTATACTCTCTGGAAAAGTGTTATATAAATCTAGATTTGGCTATTCTGGCAACATTGAAGATTGAACATCAGCTAAAAGAACAACTATCATCATCATCACAATCATTACCATCATCGTCATCATCATCACCCTCATCGTCACCATCATCGTCCCAATCACAATTATTATCACCATTACCACCATCTTTATCATCATCACTACGACCACTATAATCATCATCACCTTCATCCTCACCCTCATCATCGTCATCAATAATCACCACCATAATCACCATCATATTACCATCATCCTTGCCCTCATCATCATCATCATCTCACCATCATCCTCACCCTCATCATCGTCATCAATAATCACCACCATCATCATCATCATCATCTTACCATCATCATCACCATCATCATCATCATCATCATCTTACCATCATCATCACCATCATCATCATCATCCTCAACCTCATCATCGTCATCAATAATCACCACCATCATCATCATCATCATCTTACCATCATCTCACCATCATCCTCACCCTCATCATCATCGTCATCATCATCATCTCACCATCATCCTAACCCTCATCATCGTCATCAATAATCACCACCATCATCATCATCATCATCACCACCACGATAATCACGATCGAACATTATTACGACACTCCCACAATCAAATCTCCCCGGCTACCTCTACTTTACCATCCCATGCAAAGCAATGCCATGAAGTTTACCCAAAGCCTCTAAAGCCCATGTTAACTCTGATTGTCCAACAATCGTACCATCAATATTCAATCAATAAACTTTAGGAATGCATTTCCCCCTTGCCGACGACACCAACTGTCATCCGTCTCGGATGATACCCGCAGATAAGTCTTTACCAATATCGTCAAAACGGTACGATGTCGTGCAAACGCGCTAGATCGCTTGATAGCAAACCAGGGCCAAGGATAGCTGGATGACGTCGGGAGCTGATTTGTATAATTTTGTGTTATCGCTGGATGGATTCGGTCGCCGGCCGGTCAATTTGCGAATACTGTGTATGAATGTTTGAAACACACAACAAGGCGCTAGCGTATAAAGTACTTTGAATTCAATACAATCTGATTAACATACTTGAAAGGTTCAGATTTGAAAGGTTCAAATCTCGTGAAATCAGGGAGATGTGAATCGGAATCGATGTTGTTAGAAGGGAGGAACCTAGTGGAGAGATAAATCCTTTTCATGCTTTTCCTAAGACGATGTTTTCCATCATTTTTTTTATACTTTTGATAGATAGACAGATGGATTTTATTAATATATGTCTTGCAGATACAAACTGAATTAAACATGAATTTATTTTTTAAAAAAATTATGAAACCTTTATCATACATGTGACATTTTTTCATATATATTTTTGTTTTCATCAGTGAATAAAATCAATCTAAAAAAATTACAATATATACAAATGATCCATAATGATTAGAAACAATCATATAAAAGAATAACAGCAACAATAATGAAAAGGGGGTGACAGAATAAAAAAAAGGATGACAAATTAACTATTGTACGGGAACGACCTCACTGAGGCACACATTATAAGACCAAGACAGACCCTTGTGAGGATGGATCCTGAACTACCAGAATTGAAATTGGCAGTAAATAAGACAGTATTTAAAATCAAAAGCCAACATTCAACCGAGCAAAGTAAGTGATCGAGAAATAGTTCTAAGCAGGGGCGGATCCAGGATTTTCCAAAGGAGGCACGTTTTTCCGAGGAAAATTTTGACAAGCAAAAAAAGAGGGTATTCACTTTCAAAAGGTGGGTCACACTTCTGTTTTAATGGCATTTTTACTTTACAAATTTTAATTTTGCTTCTCAAAGGGGGGGGGGGCACGGGCCGGCTGTGCCCCCCCCCCCTGGATCCGCCAGTGGTCCTAAGAATACAGAAGGGGGTTCAAGTCTAAAAATGCCATTTCTAAAATGGACGGGCAGTTTGTGATTCTTCTATGGTAAAAAGTATTCTATTTCCTTATCGTTTCTTTGCAAATGATTTAAATTGAATAATATTAGGAAGATTATTAATATTAAATTTGCATATATAAATATGATATTTCAGTAACAAAAATAAGTATGTAACAAAATTCAGGGGGATAGGTTTATTAAAAATAAAATAAAGTAAAAAAAAACCAAACTTATTTTTGTATTTTACATCAACAACTCACTTTCGCAGTGCACTTGAATTTAGAATAGAAAATAAGAAAAAGAAACCCGAGCTCTCTATTTACTTTTCAGTAACAGCATTTGAAATGTATTTTGTATTTGTTTTGTATTTATTTTCCGAAATTTAAAATAAAAACCTAATTATACATCTATTAGGAATATTTAATAGCTAAATTAGACAACAATAACTTGTAAGAAACAAACATATTATGCAAATAAATAGTAAAGTGATACGAAGTTAATAAAATCGGAAGGATATCCAGTTAAGGTAATGTAAATAAATTATCTCTTTAACTTAAATTAATGTATCTGTGTATAAACTGGCCTAGCAAATTCTATTCATTAGGACATGTACAATTCCAAGCACACGTAGGCCATGATTGATAGTTCTCCATAATTTTGTGGTTACCCTGAGAATTTTGATACAGAGAACTGTTTAAAAACCATGGAAAAGTTCGTAGAATTCAAATTTGCATTGCGTTTTATTTGATGATCTATAATATTAACTTTCTCATCGCATATGCAACTGGTATTATGCAGGACAATTTCTCGTAATAATACGATTATATGATAAATACTTGTTTTTTTTCAGGTTCGTTGAAATTTCAGGAGAAAACGTTTTATATTCAACAGGCGGCGGATCCATGGTTTATTATGATGGTGGGGGAGGGGGGGGGGCAAAAATGGGTCCACTTTATCTTCCAATATTTTCTGACAATAGAAAATATCGCCCCTCAACTGGAGGGCCTAAGATATTTTGGTTACACATTCTAATATCATGAATATTGTCTTTTTGGGGAGCACTACCCCCTCCTTCCCACAACTCTGCTATTCCGCTATTAAATGACCCCAAGCACAGGTCTCCCGCTCTAGAAGTAACAGACCTTGTCTTATTCGATGCACTCTGTATGGGAAGATCTCATTTAGCTTGATTAATGGTATAACTCACAAGAAGCCACGTTGCAAATCAGAAATTATCTCTCGAAACGAATTATCCACGAATTTCACCGCAAATATGCTCTAAACCAGTCAGGTGCCTGGATTCCAATAGCCTATATCATTGGAAATCACTGACAACTATGCTCTCTGAAACCATGCCCAGAAACGCTAGATTTAGTCATAGGCAATATCTTTCTTAAATAGAGTATAATTATTCAAAAAGATATTCGTGTTTATAGTAGCAATTAGTGCCTGAAAGGATTATTCGATATTAAGGGTTATTAAAAACATCAGCTATTATTCTTTGGCATATAGGCCTATGTCATGGTCAAATTAAAATTTGTCATTCAGTATTTAATTTTCTTCGTCAGACGGTATTTTTTACTTTTATATAATTTCTAATATTTCTTCTTCTTCAACATTTTCGTTCGCTTTGTCAGCGATCTTTCATTCATTTTAGATAATATTATTGTTTCCCGTTGTTTTGATCATTCAGCTCTGATATTATAGCCCACCATACGACTGTAACCATGGTAACCACGCAGCATTATTTGAATGGGTTGAAACGTCAGTTTCCTGATTGGACCAAGATGTTGCCAATTTACGAAGGTGATCTCGCCAACAAGTAACGAACGCCCTTTCAACTATAAGGGTATATTAAAGATATCACTCCAAGTGAAATGGCACGGCAGTGGCGTAAATGGAAAGTCGCATTAGGAGGAGAAAGACTTTCTGAGAACCAGAAAAAAGGAACATGTATAAAATAGATCAAAGTTCATCACCACATTCCCATCCAAAATGTTCTGACAAGCCCCCCCCCCCCACCCTTTGTGTCTTCATTTTTTCCTGCTAATTTTCTGTCAGGGGCACTCTGAACCCCTACCCTTCAATCTTTGTGTATGCTAATGTGGTATGATATCTTTAAAGCAAATTTAAAATTGGAAGAAAATTGGTTTTAAGCAAAGTCATAAAATAAAACACAAAAAGCATGTGATTTTCGATAATTTGTATAGTTTATTTTTAAGGAGTGTATTATCTATTCTAACTGACTATAATTCTTTATCGACATCCCCTCTTTTATCCTCTTACTTTCTTTCCCTTTATTCTCCTCTTTTCTATCTTTCTCTCATACCCCTTTCATCCTGTTTCAGCTGTGTACAACAATCGAATTTTTTTTCTTCATTAAACAGACATATCTGAGTGTTGTGCTCGTTTTTTTTTATACATGAAAAGAAACATCACTTAAATTTAGCTAATATACATACCCATGCAATAGTACATGGCCCTGGCAAGCAAGGTGCTGCGTGTATTATTCTCCATAGGCAGCACGCAAGGTATTCTGAACGATGTGTAAGAATGTGGAAATGGAACCAAACGGACATTCATTTTGTCGTGAACCCCTCCCCCCCCCCCTTTTTTTTTTTTGCTTTTCAAATTTTTCTGGACCAATTTGATCTCCATCATTTTGTAGTGAAAATATTTTTTTTTTTGGATTCTGAAATTCCTCGCGACCAATTTGATTTCCATTTTGAATTGAAAACCTTTTTTTTTTTTTTTTTTGCTTTTCAAATCGTTTCCAGGGCCCTGCAATAGTGACTTGAATGAAATAGAAGTGTTTCAGAAGCAACTTATGTTACAACTATTACATGCATATATAAGATTATCGCTTAGAAAACTCTAACCTGACATAGTCCCGAGGGACCAGAATGGCTCCCCTCATAATTTTACCTTTTCCATTATTACCTCTGCCATTTTCGCCTCTGCCTTTTTTACCATTTTGCACCGAACATGTTCGTCGGCATACGCTGGCTTAAAAAAATAATTGTTCAAACATGAAAACCCCCATTTACAAAAATGTATTTAAACTCAAAAGCATAAACCATACTATATAGTTGAAATTATTCACAAAAATTGCGCCATTAAATGATTTTAAAAGTTTTAAAACAATTAAAAGTATGTTTTTCTTTATATCCTAATCAAAAACCTTTTTTTTTGTTAGAGTCAATCTTGTTAATACGACACAGTAAACTCTTCGTGCAGAATCTTTGTAAAACACCCCCCCCCCCCCATGGTTAAGAATTGGTGTTATTGACACCACTTAAAATCGGTAGGTGGATCCGAATTGCCATGAAGCGAACCTGAGAGGTAGGGAGCACGCGGTCAGAGTGCCTCCCGCTCCCCGACCCCCTGACAAAATTTTATGTCTTGGGATTTTTTTGTTTTTTTGTTTTTTTGCTCATCAGAATAGGTTTACCTGGGGAGCATTTCATCAACATATTCTGTTTGAGAAGTTGTGAGAACTTGAGTTGCTTTAACTGAATGAAAATCACAGTAACTGTCGGATGAAATGTCCGACAAGTCATTTCATGAAACTCTCCTCATGTGGATCTACCCCCTCTGAGAGTAGGATAAATTTCTTTTACAATATCTCTTAACGATTTCGAAAATGGATTCAATTCTATATATCTCTTAAAATTGCTCTCACCGGTCGGGAGGGAAATGGAATATTGCTGAGAGAACACGAAAGAATCCCTCGGAACACCTTCTGAAAATCGGTGTGTTTGAAGGCATAAATGAAAGGGTTTATTGCGGAGCTGCCCACAGCTAGAAAAATACTCAATATGTAGCAGATATCATTTGGGCTGTAATAGAGAAAGGGAAGGGGAATATAAGTCATTAGAAAGATGGCGGTTACAGTGGCAAGGTTTTTGGTGATCTTGAGTTCACGTTCCATCAATCGGTTCGCGGCCTGCGCGTTGTGCCTATCCTGATTCATCCGTCTTATTGGTCGTTCCTGGTTCTGGAAAGCAGGATTCGGTGATGGGCCGGTTGGAATCACGTGGTCCTGTTTCTGGTTCGGTGGGCCAACTTGTGGGCCAACATTCTCTGGGCGACCTGGTCCTACTGCAGCAGCCTTTCGTCTCATGTGAGCTCGTACATAAAGAGCAATTTTGAGATAGCAGGCCAATAACACCAACATGCATACTGCAATATAAATTATGCCCGCGGTATATCCTACAGCTTTGCTGGATCCGTTCCCGAAGTTAGGTCGGTACATTTTTATACGTGTGTCGTAATAATATCCAAGCGCTCCCGTGTTTTGTGCAGATGCCAAGTAATAGACAAGATACGCCACAATGACGGTCCATAATGTGATAATCATGACTGTGATTCTCAGCTTCGTAAAATATCTGTTATAAATTGTTACAGATTTTGTAATCTTCACGCATCTGATAATTGCAATTAAAGTCAGAGTCATCATACTGGCAGAAACGCAATACGTGGTTGTAATTATCAGCGATATAGATACAATGTCAGGCACCTTAGGTTCGCTTTTTGACAACAGAGCCACGGTCTCCAGAGGACCATTCAAGCAGCACGTGACAAAATCACAGCATGCCAGGCTGACAACAAAAACATTCGTTTTTGTCTGAAGTTTAGTCGACAGGAATACGGAGATGATGGTTAAACCGTTGCCCAGTATCCCGATAATTGTTATCAAGATGAGAACGGATCCAATGAGGTATCGAGAAGAATTACCAAGTATCGCATCACCGAATTCCCCTCCCGATGAATTATTATTAGGACGATCCATTGTTTAGTTTTTCAAAAATCAGATTAGGGCGCATATACTGTAAGCTACTTAGTCTTGTCTTCCCTGATCTCGTTTGTAAGGGACGTACGCGTAGTGTTTTAGTGGCAAAACGAGATGTCAGGTCTAAATACAGTATTCGTAGAGTTCTGCGTACGACATACACTGTTAGAAAATTTATCCTTAAAATAAAAGTTCCTGCAGCAGCCGGTTGTAATCTTACCAGATTGCGTAATCTTACATTATATCATGTAAAATTACAGGAAATTGGTATTTGGTTTATGGAACCTTTCAAATTTCCTCTAATAAAACACCCTTTTAAACATACCTTTTCTGTTAAATTGTAGAAAAATTCCTGTTTTATGAATTTACAGAATGATTCTGTTATTGCTTTCTGCCAAATCTTCTCTTTTTCTGGAAAATCAGGGTTTTTAAACAGTGTACGTTCCAGGTCAGGCTAAATACGAGAACAAATGCCATACATGAAAAATGTACAGATTGTGTCGTCCAGAAGCTGAGGCACGAAACATCAAAAGGTCTTGATATAAACGAGTGATCACTGTTTCCTGATGAGTATGCGAAACCATAATTTTATAAAGAAAATGCATGCAACACCGTAACGCAAAAAAAACACGAAATATTATGCGAATTAAGTCTGTCCGGATACGTAGTCGTACCCATACGCTAAAAAGTGAAATACAGTCCAGTCCAGGTTCACGAAATAGCTCTTTTCTGTGTTGTGAACTCTTAAGTGCGTAGGCCTGAATATAGTTGTACCAGGTCTGAATTTACTGAATATGTGGCGTTCAGCAGGCTAAAACTTGGTAAGGAACAACGGTAGCAATGCCACTTCATCACATTCAGATAGCGATAAAAGTCAAGTGAAGAGAATCGTGTTGTTTAATGATCTGGACTAAGCTCTGACAAGATTCCCGATGTTGGTGTGTATACTGTGTCTGATACTCGTTACCATGGAAAACCTGCTTTTTAATTGGTTGTTGAGTACTGTGACGACGGGGTAATAACCATTTTCGAAAACTTTGGTCTACCATATCTTTTAGAGGTTTAATGTAGGCCTAATCACGTAAAAAGGGGGAAAATTGCCCTCTTGATGGCCATAGGCCTGGTACTCAAGGACAATTGAAATAAAAATTAACGAAGGAAGTCAAATCCCTTTTTATTGTCACAGAGAGGTCACGAGTACGGTGACGTTGCGGTAATAACCATTATTAGAAAGTTGGATGTACCATATTTTACGGTCATTACGTCACTTTACTCCTGGAGTGCAAGCCCGTCCTGGGGCCCGTAACACAAAGCTTAGCAATGATCGTAGAACATTTTTCTACGATTGACTGCATTGACTACAATGTACAATCAATCGTAAAAATCAACCGTACGATTAACCGCTAACCTTTGTGTTACGGGACCCTGGTGGGTGTTTCATAAAGCTGTTCGTAAGTTAAGAGCGACTTTAAGAACGACTGGTGATCCTTTCTTATGGCGAATGGTATTAATTAGCGATGGTTTTGCGCGTAAGAAAGGATCACCAGTCGTTCTTAAAGTCGCTCTTAACTTACGAACAGCTTTATGAAACACCCACCTGGTCTTTAAATAAATTATCGGAAACGTGCGCAAAATTGCTGCTTGTCGATTTCCATAATAATAGCTTCATAAAATTTTATAAAGGGTACGAAATAAGAAAAAATGGCTGGCTCACCCGTCATACTACGACTTACGTAAAAGATCTGATAAGTGGACAGGGGTGCATTCTCATGAAAAGTTTTGTTAGCGATTTTTCAGGGACTAACTTCCTCTCAGCCAATCAGACACAAGGAATTCTAGTAGCTTATATCATCTGTCAGGAAAAAAGTCATTGACGAAATTATTCGTGAACATTCTCATAGAATGTCTGACACGAGGTGCAATTATCTTAGCCTACGTGTTAAAACCAGATATTATTTAGAAATACTGATATAATCGTGTCCGGAGGTTGAATGTAATTATCGTAGGAATGGTGAAGATTGCCCTCTTGATAGACGTAGGTATGGTTCTCATGGACAATGGAAATTATAGAAGGAAATCATCCCTCTTATAGTCACATAGAGGTCTCCCAACTATTCTCTCGAGGTCATATAATTACATTTTTGTTCTATTGATTTTGTTAACCTTCTCGTCCGCAATAATTAAACACAATAGCGAGTTCTCTCAATCGCGATTGGGACTGATTCTGCTACATAGAAAATCTATTGAAAATGCCCGTCACATCACAACGAACAGCTTAGAGGTCTTTGTCGGAAATTGGTGAACCGAGAGTCCGGGACACCAGCAACACTACAACTATGCAGTTCCCACTGCGTCTAGGAAAAACGGCCATGAGGCAGTGAGAATATGGAAACTTAGAAAGTAGCCAGAACTGTTACTTACGTGGCTTAGTCTGCATGGTCTCCGGAGACCCATTTCCCGCTATTTTGCGTGGATTTTTAACATTTCCAAATTCCGGAGGGCCGTCTGAACAGTGCGTAGTAATGACGCAGTTAGGACCTTCTCGGGACCTATAACAGCTCCGTCGAGTTAGCATACACGTAGTGGACACGGAAAGAACGGTCGGGAGCAATTACTGCCCATGTCTACTGCGCGGTTCTCAGTCTGGGATGTTACCTATCTGACCTCCGGAATATGAACGAAAAAGGTAATGACCTGCAGGACCATTTATACTCGCAATCTTCTTACGGGAACCGCGTCTGCACGCACTATAAGCTCAGTGTTAACACCACCAACGCAACATGAACTTAGCAAGGATATGGCGCGGACGTAGCATGCAAGGGACGATTTCACATTTTCCGAAAAAAAACCGAAGTTGGTGCTACGTCCTCGGCACTTTTTTTTCTTCTGAATTTCAACGGCGTAGTGGGGAGTTCCTCCAGTATAAAAAGTCGTTTGACTCTTTTTCTTGTCAATGTAGCATGCCATTTTTACCTCTGCATTTTTTTTATTACTTTCTCGGAGAAAAGAGGACATAAGCGAGATCTGTAAAATAACGGGGTACGCAGTAATAACGACAGAGTGTGACCTATTGACCTTAATAATTGCTAATTTTTTATTTGCATAGATTTAGAGAACTTCTCTTATAAACACCAACAAGCTCGTGATTCCTTTCCAGCTTTAGTTTAGCCTATCCGATATGCGTCGGGCTAGTGGGCAAACTACCGACGGAGGAGGGCGAAGCCCGAGACCGTCATGCGAGGGTTCTTGCCCACTGTAGCCCGGCGCATATCAGATAGGCTAGGTTTAGTTCAATTGTAACACGCGACTACTCATTATGTAGCTCTCTAGGTCTCGTTTCAGAAGTATAGTTGTAATCAAACGCAAATCTAAATATCTATTGTAACTTGATTGTCAACCAATCAACAGCGCGCATTTGAGACTTACGCTTGATATTTTGATTTGCGTTTAAAAAACAACGGTTCGAGCAACCGGCCCCTGTTCTGACAAAAAACATTCCAACAAGGTGGGATTGACCTTTAAATGAGAATGAAACCCCGGGGGGAAATATCCATTTTAGTGAAAAGAGAGAAAATTAGAAGGAATCAATTTAAAATTTAATCGTTCCATCAAAATCGGTGACCAAATGCTGTGATGAACTTTTTACTTTCTCCTGGACGGACAATTTTGTTGTTATTGTTGTTGTTGTTTTACATCGTAACCAGTTTATTGCTTCTATAGCTTCTGTTTATTTCCTAAGAAAGCGTAGCGACCTAGCGAGAACATTTTAGAACTTGACTTGTAAAATTTTATTTTAGATCACTTGACGACATGAATGGAATACTGCATTAATCAATACATATATGTACGCGTATAGGGCCTATATATATTTTTTTCTTTGTGGTCGAAATTTTTTTGGGGGGGCTTCAGTCCCCAAAGTCCCCCCTAAAAAAAAAAACCCGCGCCTGAATACATCCGGGTTTAATAGTACGAAATCTGGCGAAAGGGTATTGGAGATAAATTCATACACGTCTGTATAAGGAAGAATATGGGGCAACACAAGATCTTGCAGCGTAAACCATGCACGGGCGACCCTTCCCACTCCACCATGATTTTTAAGTGGTGAAAACTAGGAGAGAGAGTGGGAGAAGGAAGATATAGAAAAGAAGATCACAGAATGGAGAGATTATGTCGTTTAACTCTTTATTACCCCTGTAACTCTATTGAGAGAAAGAATAGACTGTCCTGCGCTCCAGGGGCGGATCAAAGATTTTCCGATGAAAATTTTCACCATAAATTGAAGGTCACTTCTTCCGCGTAAAGTTTGACAAGCAAAAACAAATGGGGGGGGGGTCCGCAATTATGTTTTAACGACATATTCCCATGAAAAAAATATAGGCTGGAACTTTCAATGGGGGGGCACACTTGTGTAAGAAGGGTATATTTACATTAAAAATATTGACTTTTTCTTTCAATAGGGGGGGGGGGCATAGGCTGGATGTGCCCCCCTGGACCCGCCGCTGCTGCACCCCTCCCTTATCATGCTTATCTTAGTACCTTGGTGCTACCCTAGTCTGCTATGCAGACTCTGAATGGCTCGTGAGATGGGATCTCAGCGCTGCTGGTTTGCGAACCAGCCTGAAAGGCGAGCGAAGCGAGCCATTTGCAGCCACAGTAGACCTAGTCTGCTATGCAGACTCCTTAAATCAGCTGTGGTACACACACTGCAGATGTGGGTCTACATTTGTAGACTAGAGCTACCCCTGGACAAAACACTTTCGGAAAATCCTCTTAATTTCCTCAATATGAGTGAAAGCAATTATGATGATCATTCAATGCAACAACTTTTTCATGAATGTTACGAAATCTTCCATATATTATTTTCAAGTTTTTCGCATGCACTGATCATACCCCTTTAAACACAGGAGGAGTCTTTCATAAATGCATTTGAAGGATGTACATAGATTAAGTTTCCTATGCATTCATCAAGCTGTAATGACATGCCAGGTTTTACAAAGGGCAGACGACCTATTGTTATAACGTCTATACAACAGGCTGAAGGGGCCTACTGCTTTTATTCCAACTTTTATTATTTCATTTCGAGTTCCATCCAGAACATTTGATTATGGTAATATGAACGCAAATTGCCAATTAATTAACGAAATACACACATAATAATAAAACGTTCATTGTGAATTGCTGTGTAAATTTCAGTCTTTTTTAACAGACCGTCCAGAAAACGAAAGAATATAAATTCTGAATTACTAGTTGTTAAAACAAGTGATGTATACATTTTCACTTCCTGGTTTATAAACTACTGTCCATATCGTATTCATGGTAATGATATCGGATATATAGTGTCATATTTCTATATCCGTTTATGATCAAACTTAACTGTTTCATAATGTACTATAGTGTGTAAGGTATTATATTAATTTCCTCATTTAATATAGCAATATTACAGTGAATTGGATATATTTAAAGTGAGCAATTATGATTCCTTCCTTTAAATGACTATTGCCACCGTTTATCAGAGGGGGGTAGTCTGCAGACACAGACCCTGATTGAAACTTTGATCAGCAAGTGTGTCTCCACGCAAACACTAGCACATACAAAGAGGGCCTTCAGTACACAAGGCATGAGTAGGCTGCACATGCAGACCCTCAACTCGAGTGAAGGGTTTGCCCAGCAGACTAGGGGGAGGCTTATTCCTGCGGGATATATTACATTGTACCACGGTGTGTTCACAGTGTGGAACATAAATGTTAGGTCATGTCCACACTTTAACAGTGTGACACTGTTAAATCTGAGTAACAGTGTGAATCCTATCTTCACACAATCCACTATGTGAATACACTGTGAATGCCCACACTGTAGATGTGTACGCAGTGTGAAATTATTTTCACACTAGTTCAAACTGTTGAATTTCAGCTTTTTACACTGTGAATCACAATCCTCTTCACACGATCCACTATGTGAAGACACTGTGAACTCTCACACATAGAGAGGTGTCCAAAGTGTGAAATTATTTTCACACTAGTTCAAACTGTTGAATTTCAGCTTTTTACAGTGTGAACCACAATCATCTTCACACGATCAACTCTGTGAACCCACTGTGAACTCTCACACATAGAGAGGTGTCCACAGTGTGAAAGTTTTTTCACAGTAGTTCACACTGTTGAATTTTTACACTGTGAATCACAATCATCTTCACACGATCCACTATGTGAACACACTGTGAACTCTCACACATAGAGAGGTGTCCACAGTGTGAAAGTATTTTTACACTAGTTCAAACTGTTGAATTTCAGCTTTTTACAGTGTGAACCACAATCATCTTCACACGATCCACTATGTGAACACACTGTGAACTCTCACACATAGAGAGGTGTCCACAGTGTGAAAGTATTTTCACACTAGTTCAAACTGTTGAATTTCAGCTTTTTACAGTGTGAACCACAATCATCTTCACACGATCCACTATGTGAACGCACTGTGAACTCTCACACATAGAGAGGTGTTCACAGTGTGAAAGTATTTTCACACTATTTCACACCGTTAAATTTCAACTTTTTACAGTATGAATCACAACCATCTTCACACAATCCACTATGTGGACACACTGTGATCTCACACACGTAGAGAGGTGTTTACAGTGTGAAAGTATTTTCACACTTCTAAATATGAGCTCTTCATCATTGTGAATCACATGAACAACATTGTCACACAGTCATGATAGTCTACATGCGCACGGTGGATGTGTTCACACTGTGATATTACCTTCAAAATGTTAAATTGACATGTTAACATCTTCACATAGGAATGTTAACAGGGATATTATGTCATAGAAAGTTGCTCTGACACCCCCAGAAGCTATAACTTGCCATCACTGAATTGTATGCATAAACTGACTTCTCTTTTACCGAGTCTTCTACAATATTTTCTTAAATGCATTGAAGTCTATTATTTTGTATTATCATAAAAGGGAGTTAGCTTTGACTCTTTTGAGGTATATTTTACCAAAGACAACCTTAGCAAATTTAGAAAAAAGGGTTGAGTTGATGGAGTACGTGATAAAACTAGAGAAAAATAAATTTCAATGGAATAATTTGCAGATATGGTAAATGTCAGTGGGGAATAATACCCAATCGTAACCTCCTCGCTCACCATAATCACACACAACTTGTCTCCCTTTGAATTGTCATCAGTTTTGTTCTCTCTCCCTCCCTCTCTATTACTTTTCCCGCTATTTTTCTCGTGATATTTACTCCACTCACACTCAACCTCACCCCTACACACACACACACCATCACACACACAACCAACCCTCCACACACACCCTCACACACCCATACTCTCTCTCTCTCCCTCTCTGGCGCGCGCTCCCTCACACTCTGCACACACACCTCACATATACCCACACCCGCAAACCCCGGGCCACAAACTCGCTACCCTCATAAATTGTCTCTACCCCCATGCACTACCCCTCTCACACACAGACACATACTCCCCCCCCCCCGTCTCTCTCTCTCTCTCTTACTCACTCACTATCACTCGATATGTAGGCCTACCATACTCTCAACCACACACCCACACACATACCCTCCTAATTTATATCGGCCGCTGGCGCATACCGCTTCCATTACCCTAAAACCAATATAAAATTGTTGGCAAATATCACAGCAACACGCATGAAATTTCTGCCAATTTTTTTGCCAGAGGGAGAAAAATGTATTCTTCAAATCTAAACGATAGAGAACGTGAACCAATTATGTCAAACTGAATATAAGAAAAACAAACAGACGACATTTTGAACAAAGCCAGGAGCACAATCGACCTTCATGGAAAATACGCATGATGAGTTTAAAGACGACATTACATTGCTTTTATAAAGGTTTAGCTACTGGAGTAAAGAGTCAACAAATTTGAGGGGCAAATAGTACGGTTTGCGTTTGGGTGAAAATATCTAAATATTTTACGTTTTTTTCTGAAATAAAAGCTTAATTTAGTGACAGGTTTAACATATACGTCCGGAAACAATATCATATTTTGTCATTAATATTCCTTTCATTTACTTTTAATTCGTTTGTCCCCCCTTTTTGTTTTAGTCTTGGAGCCCTAATTGGGGGTGAAGACTGGGGCTGATACCCCAACCCCTTTTATGTGGATATACCCAATATTTTACAAATGTTAGTTAACGATATACTTGGTAATCATTTTACCAAAAATGATAGAATTGACACAAAAAAGAATAAAACAAAACTTGGCCTAAAGTGAACAAAGTCTTAAGCAATATACATAGTTGACATTGGGTACACTTTGACCAATATCATGAATTTGAATTTATTAATAAACTTCATTCATTTGGCACGAACATTTTGTTTTACAATATAAACTATTATAACATAAACAAAAATATTTATAACTGTATGTCGTATAAATCACTAATACATCAATACATTTTCCATAGATTTCCAATTATAATAAATATATACATTTATATAGAAAGAGAAATGACGAATTGAAATTTAAGATAGAGAAGGTATAGCATCATGCAATATAATGAAACCTAATACAAAAGTTATCCATTTATCGAAGACCACAGATCAGGAAGTAACTATTTATAGTGTATAGAGATATATATTTGGTGTAAATTGGATTTTAGGAATATGAATATTGAGGAAATGTCTATTACATTGGGACGAATGGTATAAGTTAGAAGAAAGTTAGGTACGTACAATTGTTAACATACAAATAAAACAATTAGGCTTTTTATTTATAAACACTATTTTCAGAAGCTACCATCCTGACTATCTTTATTTTTTTGTTATGATATACACATATAAACTGGATTCCAAAAGAAACTGATCAAACTTTACAAGGGCACTGCACAAATTCCACTCATTCAAAATAAATAATATTTCTACACAGGCTAGCTTCAATAATCTTTAGTAAGCACATGTCAATAGTTAAGAGATTGGTTAAATCATAATAGTTATAGCCCATCACCAGGGCCGTAGCCAGAAGCATTTTGTTGGGGGGGGGGTGTACCAGCTAAATTTGCCAACTAAATTTGGCGTGATCGCACCAACGTGAGCACAGGGGGAGTCTGATGGTGGATGTGCCCCCCCCCCCCTACAATGCATGCCAAAAGATTTTGACTTTTTAGAATTAAATTAGTGGCATTTGGTGAATACTTTAAAGTAAATTATACAAAGATATACAAAGATATTTGCACTGTAAAAATAAACATTTTGGATCAAAATAGAAAGGCTAGTGTGCCGTAGTTGCTAACTTGCAGTATAATTATATACCCTATGCATTAATAATATCAAAATCAAAGATTTTTTAATTTTTAATTGACCTTCTGTGCAAGACACTCAACTAAAATTTCAAGAGTGCTACTGCTAACAGTGGCGTACCATGGGTCGCGGCATGGGGGGGGGCAGCAAAAATTTTGAGTCATTAAGTGGGCGCGCGAAGCGCGCTCAATTGCCAGGTATACTGACCTAATAGAGACACTTTAAGGACTATGCAATTAAACGGATATGTATCTTAGTGATCAAATAATGCGAGCGCGAAGCGCGAGCTGAAAATGTTTGATATTCAGTCCTAAAAAGGGACATTATAAGCAAAGTTTTGTAATCATGATATGTACCTGTCTCACAAAACAAACATTGCGAGCGCGAAGCGCGAGCGGAATTTTTTTGTATAACTTTACCCTAAAAAGGGACATTTTGAGGACTATCTTTTGGAATTCATGAAGTGCGTACGTATCTCATCATAGTCATCTAATGCGAGCGCCAAGCGCTTGCTGATTTTGTTATAATTACAACTAAGCACATGAAGCACTTTTTGTGGTCATTGTAATCATGAACATGATACGTATTTCACTAATGAAATATTGCGGCCCAGAAGCGCGAGTTGACAATTTTTTTAATTTAGACCTGAAGAGGGGCATTCTATGGCTTGTTTGTAGGAATTTACTATTTCACTAATCAAGTGATGCGAGCGCGAAGCGCGAGCTGAAAATTTGTTATAATTAGATCAGAAAAAGGGACATTTTAAGGACTGTCTTTAGGAATTTGTGCACTGCACACAAAAAACGCCGGTGTTGATTTAACACCAGCCCGGTACCTATATTGGTCCACACCAATGCAAACGTAAACACAGACTGGAAATGTTTTATATTAAGGCCTTAAAAGGGGGCAGTCACTTCAAGTATATATTCATGAAAAAAGCATATATCACTACACAAAACAATAATAACTTGTGTTTTTTGCCAACTGCAAACTTGTAGACAAGTCTACAAGTTGTACACTTGTCTTCATGAATTTGCCAACTGCAGAGTTCTGTTCTTTTCAGTTCTGAAACGGGGCAGTACTTGTACATCCCTTTGTCTTGCCTCTAATTTTACAAAACTAATGTGTTTGTTAAATCGTCAATAATTGTGGTATAATTTGCAAACTCACAAGCTTGTTGATATTAGGGGAGGACCGGGGGCTTACTTTGTGCGTTATTATAGCTCCATCTGTTTTGTCCTTTGTATTTTTCTAGCTACATGGACTTGGATTTGCCAACTGGTTGTCTTTACTCCATAAGTCGTAACCTTCTTCGAAGTTGATACCTCTATTTTTCTTTCCTTTTTTTTTCTTTCTTTCTTTCTTTCTTTCTTTCTTTCTTTCTTTCTTTCTTTCTTTCTTTCTTTCTTTCTTTCTTTCTTTCTTTCTTTCTTTCTTTCTTTCTTTCTTTCTTTCTTTCTTTCTTTCTTTCTTTCTTTCTTTCTTTCTTTCTTTCTTTCTTTCTTTCTTTCTTTCTTTCTTTCTTTCTTTCTTTCTCTCTCTCTCCCCTTCTCTCCTTTCTTTTTTTTCTTCCTTTCTTTCCCTCTTTCTTTTTCTCCCCTATCCTCCATTTTGCCAACTGGTACATGATTTTGCCGACTGCCATGAATGTTGGGGGGGGTGTCACACCCCCCCCCCATACCCCCCCCCCCCCCCCCCTCTAGCTACGGCCCTGCCCATCACATGAATTCAAATTAGCAAAGTGGCAAAAGAAAGATCAATAAAAAATGTGATGGAATTAAAAAAGATTTCCAGATTATTGTCCTTCACGGGCATGTTTAATGATTGGCCCGATCACAAAGAAGCTACATGAAGTAAACATCAAAATTTAAAATGACTTGACCAATCACACAGCCATAGACAAACCGCCCTCCCCCCCCCCCCCGGGATGTCCCGGCAAGCGGGGGATAATCTGTACACGGTGTGTGTCTGAGCTGTGTGTATCTCACTCAGCCACATTCAGATTATCCCCAGCTTACCGGATTATCACCTAGGGGTCTGTGTATGGCTGTGTGATTGCTCAAGTCATTTAAAACTTCCTGTAGCTCCTTCTTTGCGAACAAACCAATCGATATGAAGGACATATGTGAACAAAATGGGAAGTTTGTTCAATCCAATCTCATTTTCATTGGTCTTTCTTTTGCAATTTTGTGACTTTAGATTCTGAAACCAATTGAAAATTGTGAGGAGCTATAGCCTTTCTGTGATTTAACCAATCTCTTATTATTGACGTGTGCTTTGTAAACATAATTGAAGCTAGCCTGTGTAAAAATACTGTTCATTTTGACTTAGTGAAATTTGTGCAGGGGTGCAGTGCCTGTGTGAAGTTTGATCAGTTTCTTTTGAAAACCATTTTATATAATTATTTATTTTTATATTAAGGCATCAATAAATTTTGTAGTAAAAATTTAAAAGTTTCAACCTTGTTTTTATTAATAATAATCAAGCAGGTGGACTATTATTTACCGAATATACATTTAAGAAAAAGGTTATTTTGCATACAATAAATCATTCATAATCTCTCTAAACATTCTAAACACTTGTAATCCAAACATAAATCTTGCAAAAATGATTTTGTTTTAATGTATAATTTGAGGCTAGCGTCTAAAGATTATTGTTGCGTTATTTTTAGAAAACTTTTCACTATTCAATTCTGTACAGGCGCGGCAAATGGTTCACGTAGTGTAGTATCACGCTTGTTGTTGAAAAGAGATACGAAAAATAGACTGAGGCAATGTCCAGCAATGCATTTTGATTTAAGAACCTAATCTCCCGAGAATAAATTAGTGGTGTGATTGTTGATCAGTACTGGACAGTAACGATGGTACTTATGCGTAAGGTCATCGTCTATTTTGGCTTCAGACTATTGCAATCATACTATTTTCTTTACTTTCTCAAAATAAATCATTTGAAAGCGGGCATGCAGGAGAAAGTACACTCACGCCTCAGACGAGTCTTCGCCACAATAAGGATGATAAGAAAATGGTTTGAAATATTGTGAAATTAAAAAAAGAAATCATTAAGGATTGCGCCCCTGTCCCAGTAGTGTCTCCCTGCGTGGTTACAATTATACTTCATGAAATACCTTAAGCACACACGAGCAAGAAAGAAAGACACGTTTAATAGATTTTAAGTAAATTTCTTTATTGGAGAAAGGCATGGTTCGATTTCACAGCGATGCGTTAGTACAGTATAGCTCCATGGAAGAAGAGCATGATACTATTTATAATATGAATAATGTAATTATCTTTGAAGACGAAATGCATGCGACGTTTTAACGGAGCACATCCACATTGCCAAATTATGACGAAAGGGATATTATGATCGTATTGTCATATCACAATGCATTTGCCTTCATGAGAATAAAATCTATCGCCGTGTGAACACACCAGTCATGTAGGCAGTAATTCTTAGCCTTGCGATTGCTTTTATGGTTTTATTTAGGTGTATCTAGGTCTCATTGTGGCGTTATCCTCAGGTAGCATATTAATGAATAAATCTCCATGAACCCCTAAAAGGTTGAGAATTCGAGTTCAGATATTGTAGCGAATCAAATACAAATTGATATCTAACGTATATTTTTTGTCATCATAGTGACAAAAATACAATATAGGCAACAGTGATAGATATTACTTGGTATAAAAATAGATAATAGCGGGCATTCGCTTCGAATTCTAGAACACAGTAATATTATTGTCTTAAAAATGTCCGTCCGATAACAAAGGAGAACGTACTGAAAAGTCTTTGCCGAATATTGGTTACCCGGAACAGCAGTTTCGGAGCTGACGAATAAATGCAAATATGTCGTTTGTCCAGAGCCCAGGACGAAACTGTGCTGTTTTTATTCACCCATTTTCAACAAAGAATCTGGTTTCTTTTGTTAAAAAAGACATTTGACAATATATTTTTGTTGTTTTTGGAAACGTTCTGCGTCGCGAAATCTCTCTATTACTGGGTCTTTAACGGGGGCGTCGCGGGGTTCGTTTGACATCCAAGCTCATTAATTCTGAACAACACTTGAGACGCGACTTTACCCCGAACTGATATAGGGCGAGTGCAAGTTGAGAACACTGGAGGAAGCACGTCCAAGAGGTGATAATAATGGAAAAGTCGGGAGTATCCGCAACCTTTCAAGACCATAGAAAATGTATTGTCAAATACGCTTCATGCCAATGAGCGACTTAGAAGTCTTTGTCGAAAATCGGTGAATCAAAACAGCAGTTTCGTCTTAGACTCATGGACACGTGTGCGTGTGCGTGTAATGAATTATTAGTATTACTGCTGCTATTCAAAAATGCATAAACTTGTTGTGTTGTTTTTATATATTTTGTAACTTTTTTTCGGACTTGCTGAAAAACAGCCTTGTCGGCTGATTGCAAGTTTTTTTTTACCGTAACGACATTATTTCCAATTTTTTGTCATCCCCGAAACCTAGGACGAACTGCTGTTCATTTTCAACAATGACCCCCCAGCTGTTCTTTGTCGTTTGGCGGGCATTTTCAATACGTTTACTACGTTCTCGAATTGTTCTGCGTGGCAGTGCGAAATCTCGATATTGCCGATTGGTCTTCACCCACTTCGTCTAATTTATGTTGGTCTTATCCTACATGGCCTACTCCTTCTTCGTCTACAACCAGTTGGTCTAATAACAATTTAGTATAATTGTTATTTGGCCCATATATCCTTTCTTATATTTTCCAGTTAGGCCATACCCATTCCAGCGAATATCGACTTGGTCAAGATGGTTCAGAGCCCATCAGGACCGATTTACCTTTAGTTCGAAAGGGTACAAAATATTTTTCGAAGGCCCATTTCCAATTTCAAGGATGCATGCGTACGTTTGGTATGTGGGGTCGGTTGCGAAAGATTTGTTTCGGTTTAAATTTGTGCAGGCTAAAAATTATTAATGCAAACGGGGAAAAGGTGGGGCACACCCTTTCAAAGAAATGTGCTCTCTGGCCTCATTCCACATACACTGCAAAAACGCCGGTGTTAATTTAACACCAGCCTGGTATCTATATCGGTCCACACCAAAGAGGTGTTGAAACAACATCGGTTTGGCGTTAGACTAACAACAATTTGGCATTTAAGCAACACCAAATAGTGTCAAACCAATATCGGTTTGATTCTTAACTGGTGGTGTTTCAACGCTTCTCTCGTATGGTCCGATATAGATACCGGGCTGGTGTTAATCAACACCGGTGTTTTTGCAGTGTATAACCTATATCCAATAGGCTGCTTAAATTATAGGATACACTGCAAAAACTATGATGTTGATTTAACACCAGCCCGGAATCTATATTTTATGTCCACAGCAGAGAAGTGTTAATCAACACCAGATTCGTTTTGGTCTAACACTAGATAGGTGTTTATACAACACCAATTAGTATTAGAACAGCATCGGTTTGATTCCAAACTGGTGTTGTTTTAATACTTTTATGTCATGTCTGATGCGGACAGATATAGATTCCAGGCTGGTGCTAAATCAACACCGGGGTTTTTGCAGTGTAGACAGGAAATAAATCCCTTTCTCTACTATATTTTACGATGATCTTGCATTGATGTTCCTGTTTGCAATCCTCTCGATATTAAACATTAATTAAGGAATAATGACCTACAAACAATGAGTACTTTCACTTTCAATTAGCCATCCAAGTGCGTCCCACAAAAAAGGAAACCCGTTTTCAGTAATTGATTTCATAATTATTAAATACTGTTTGTAATTTGAGCATGGGCGGAAATCCCAGGGGGACGCGTTCCCCTACCCAAAATGGTAGGGGGGGGGGGCAAAATATCAAATGTCCCCCTACTATTTTGGGTCTTTTATGATGGAAAGAGATACGTCATTCAAAATCGAAATAAAACCTGTATTTTTGACGAGGTGACCTTACTTTTGGGGTGATAACCCTTTTTTCTTCTTTTTCGTGCTTGTCAAATATATTTTGGTCGAACTGACCCTATAATTAGGGTGATAACCTTTTTTATTTTGCTTGTCAAATTTTCTAGCCCCTGGTCCCCCCAACATTTTGGGAGAGATTTCCGCATTGAATTTGAGATCAAATCGTTCACACATGGCAAATTACCAAAAAAATAAGTATTGAGGCATATTAAAAACGATTTGCGTAGAAACTCACGTGTGAATCTGAATTACACCATCATTTCTTTAAATCATTGACAGAAACTAAACACAGATGTTAATGAGCTTATAAGCACGTTCATCGTATCTTAAATCCAATTGAAAATCCGATTTTAACTTTAAAACATCGAACTCGTCTTGCTCATTAATTCGTGCAGTGTATGTCTCATATTAGGTATGAGAATGGAGGAATGATTTAGTTTTATGATGATTTAAATGAAATATCATAATTCATTTGCCTTTGAAGAAATAAAAAAAACATAGTAGTTCCGGTTTTTCTTTTCCTTGGACGGAATTATGATAGCAGAAAGTAGATCAAGCTATATTAATTTGTTTATCCGTCACCATGGTCACCAGTGACCGGAGTGTGAAGGTAATTTCCCGCCTTTTTCTCTCTTCATATCTTTCTCTTTGCATCCGGAATCCGGTAAGCAGGTGATCATCTTTAATATAGCTCATTAGCATTCTCCAGACAATTTCACGAAATGGTTTCTTCGTGCTCTTCTTTCATCCAATCAGATGCAAGCATTTCCCTATTTTATAACAGTTCACTGAGCAATGATCATCAATCACTGAAACAGCGATTCGTGAAAAACGCCAAATTCTATTCTTTTTATCTAAAATCTTATCCTTAAAAGTCTGGCTGTTTTCGACATGTCCAGTTCAAATGGTGTGAATATTTATGCGCACCTGCGTTCCCGATGAAGATTATGTCACCTTTTTCAACCTCCTGTGTGGTAGTGATTTATTCAAACTCCATGACGACGCGAGAGAAGCATCAGTCTAGCTTGGTTATGTCAGTGATTACGAAACGCTATCACCCATTTGAGGTATAGGCCGACCATATTCATAAAAATAAGAGAATTATAGTGAAAATTTGTCCGTAACAAATTTTACGAGCGTATAAAAAATATAAGAAGGTTTAAAGAAATGTATTAGAAGTGGGTAGAAGTATTCTCGACTAATGTCCCTCTTCTCTCTCTCTCTCTCTCCCTCTCTATCTGTCTTCATTTCTGCATCAATCTTTCTTATCTTTCTCCATTCACCCACTCCTATCTTTCTTTCTCCCATTCATCTAAATTTTTCTACTCTCTGTTTTTAACCATGCATTTTTATTCCTTTTCCTCCCCTCTTCTTCTTCTTCTTCTTTTTCTTCTTCTTCATCTTCTTCTTCTCCTCTTCTTCTTCTTCTTCTCTTCTTCTTCTTTTCTTTTCTTCTTCTTCTTCTTCCTGCTTTTTTTTTCATCTTCTTCTTTCGCTTCTTCTTTTTCTTTTTTTTAAATATCTTTTTATGCCCTCTTCTTCTTCTTTTTCTCCTTCTTCTTCTTCTTCCACTTCTTTTTCTCCTTCTTCTTCTTCTACTTCTTCTTCTTCTTCTTTTCTCTTCTCCCTCTTCTTCTTCTCCTTCTTCTCTCTCCCACGCACGCACTCTATCTCTGTCTCCCCTATCTCTCTCCCGCTCCATCCTCTCTTTCTCCTTTCCATTCGTAGCCCATCGATCTGATTTGAGAGGACATGATTTCGTATTCACCGACCGTCTCTTCCTCCGACGGATTGATACCCTGAAGTGCTCGATCTGAGAATATTAGACATGCGTCGTTGTTTCGTGAAGGAAAGGAAGTGCTATCATGGCTATAGAAGTACAGCAAAACGCTAGAAATCAAGCTCTTCTTTGAGGTAAAATAATCCCAAATTTCGATTCTGTCTTTATTTTTTTCCGATTATTGTACATGACTTTTTGTTTAGGTTTTCTTTTTTTCATGTTCACGAAGCACCTTTAGCATTGAACATACTGAGATGTGGACCTGTGCTCTTTGCAATTGCCCAGTGTTGTTATTCATGTTATTTATCCTTATCTATTTTTATACTAACCTAATCTTATAATACAAGCTCAACTTTGAGGTAAGATATTCCACATTTTCGACATGGTGGTGGTGGTAGTGATTTCTAACCTGATTGCTAAGAAAGCATGAATGCTTGTAAGCAAGCAACCAGAGGACCGACGGATTAAGGTCCTCTCCGAGGGACCTGGTAATGAGGATTAATGCCTTACCAAAGGGCACTAGCGCACTAATTGGGAATCGAACCCGGGTCACCGGAATCCGAGACCCCCGCTCTACCGACTGAGCTATCGCGCCTCCTGTATCGTTTCTATTCCTTTTTCAATTATCGTACATGACATTTTGAGTTGATTTTTTTTTGTATGTTCATGAAGCGCCATATGCACTGAACATCATGCTGAAAGGTGGACATGTGCGCGAGCCTTTGTAATTAGCCAGTATTGTTATTGTCATTATCTGTTTTACACTAACAACATGTACCTGCCATAATAAAATAATTACTCTGGCCGCATACCCGAGCTCATTTAATGATTTTGAAAAGAAACGTCTTCCAAGCTCATGTGATCGAATTTTTAAGAGGTGAATCAGGTGAATCAATGATGATTCCGAACTTTTCGCATTTACTACGGGGAAACTCTCTATAACGTAAGCACCAATTCTTTTGAAAATGCAAGTCAAATCACAATGGAGAGCTGAAAGGCTTTTGTCGAAAGCTGGTGGACCGGGACAGCATCGAAATCTCTTGACTCTGGACAACGACGTATTTGCAATTCTTCGTCCGGTGCAAATCCTCGGATGATCTGCTGTCCCATTCCACCAACTTTCGACAAAAGCCTCTCAGCTCTCCGTTGTAATTCAAATTGCATTTTCAAAGAAATAGATGCGTCGTATAGAGTTTCCCCGTAGTAAATACGGAAAGTTCGGAATCATCATTGATTCACCTCTTAAAAATTCGACCCCACAGTAAGAGCGAAAACTCCCTATCAGTTACGTCTATAACCGACCGTAAACCGTTAAACGTTACCATCCGAAAGAAGTGACCAGTTTTCGAAACCCTTACTTCTGCATTGACAATACCACCCCATGCAGTACAGTCACAACCAGGTAACTAACTCCAACTTTCCTGGTCACAGTATTTGGCGTTCGCTCTTAATTCCAAATGGGATAAACATTTTAGAGTGTTTTGATAACAAACAGACGCGGATTCAGTTGGGCTATTGATTTTCATTTTCCTTTTTCTTCTCAGTTGTTTTCTTGTCACTTTTCTTTTAAAGAAAAGTGGTAGGAATAATTCTTTGAAGGCACTGGGCGCTGGAAGGCAGCTCGAGCTAAAACCGGAGTGATAAATAACAACATATTATTTCTAGATAGATGTCTATTATTATACATAAATTAAACGCTTAATACAACCTAGTTTATTATGAACCGATCAGGTATTGTTTAATATTTACACAACAATATTCAGTATCTAATATCTTGTTTAAAAGTTTATTTTTTTATTTACACTTTGAAAACATTAATTTAAACTGTTATAAACTCTTCAAGAACAACCGTAAACCCATAGTAATTTAAATAATATTCCAACAGGTTTCTTTATTTTTATTTTTTTAAACTGTGTAGTACGTGTCATAGCAATGACTCGCCTGGTTATCATTTTAAATCATTAACTATCTATGCTAGCTTTTGAGTGTCACTGGGAGATGAATTAATCTAAACGGTCAAAGCAGCGCTCAACAGTTGTTCAGATACCGTACTCTCTGATCATATTCTAGGAACATTTTTCAAAATAATTTTGATTGATTCGAAGTCCGGATATCAGAAGGGGGACAAACATATATGAAATTAAGTTGATTATTATGTAGGGGCGTGCGGAAGGATTTTGAGAGTGGGGGGGGGGGGGTGGGTGGGGGAGCCTGGGGGGAGGTGCTGAACATACATAGTGGGTCCCTCCATTTCCATCTCAATTTAATTTCTATTGAAAAATAGTATAAATATTTAAAACCTACAATGTGTTGCCCAAATTGTCGAAGTGGTTTTTTTTTCTTCACAACATATATGTATTATTAATTTTTTTTTGCAACGGATATTTATGTTTATATATGGTATACAATTTGTTTTTGTTTGATGGAAGTGAAATAAATAAATTTGAAATTTGAAATTTGAACATTATAATCAGTTTGATAGGCACTTCACGTTTTTGTACAATTTTACTGTAAAAAAGCAGAGGTTCAAGCCCGCCCCGGTTCCACAGCCCCCTGATACTGAATGGAATATAACTGGACGAACACAAGATGGAATATTTCTTTGAAACCAGTTCAATTGTCATAATTAGAGCACATTATAATTTGTTTAGTTTTTGGAAAACATGTGAACGTTGATGTGTCTGAAATGAATTCATTGGATAATAGTGTAGTATGCTCGTTGTGTTTTACTCCGTAATACAATGCATGAATTTACAAATATTGCAATGCTGTCCCAACCATTTAAATTTGGTTTGCACCGTGCAATATCGATGTGAAAACTCCCTTTTGGAATAAAATTGAATTTATTTCCACTTTCTTAAGCGTAAGTACACATACCTTACAGAGTAACATGGTTAAGGTACAGCATGCAATTTGAGGTAGATTGTAACATCATCGAGCAAAATGCGATAAAAAGCACGAATAAACTAGTGTTGATCAGATAAATAAGATATTCAACCACATGCAGACAGACAGACGATACTCGACCGCATCCATGAGAAAATGCCCTGGCGTAATGAACCAAAATACAATGGCCCGTATTCTGAAGTCAGGTTAAAGTTGTGGTTTAAGTATGGATAGCCAATTGTTACATAAATCACCAACGGTAGCGATATCATATTTCAGCTCATTTGGCTCTCAAATCATTCATAATTGTCTAGGAAGTATAAATAGATGATTGTCTTCACCATCAATGAATCAGGAAAGAGCACTGTAAACATAAGAAACATACAACTTAATAAAAATATTTACACTTTTGGCTTCCCCTAGAGTTAGACCATGGTCTAAGTTAAACCTGACTTCAGAATACGGGCCATAGAGGAGACATATAGCGTGTGTTACATGAAAAAAAACATTATAGAGCCAGCGACGAGAGCGAGCAAAAATGAAGACCTTTTTTTATTGATACATTTTTAATAAACTTTGACTTAATATTCAGAAAAGTTTTTTTGTTCTTTTTTCCCTTTCTCCCCGTTTTCCTTTCTTTTATTATTTTTTTTCTTTCTTGGTTGTGAAACTTTGGGGGAGGAGGAAAGTCCATCTGGACACGAGTGACAAGATGAAAAGTCGGTTTCGTTGGTTTGACTAAATCCACCTTAAGAGCCTTTCTCTCAATGTTGATCTCCTCGCGTGCGTAGAATGGAGAACTGGAGTGAAAATGAGTGAAAATCAATCCCTATTATAAACAAATCAACACCGTAGTCACGTGACCAGGGTGTCGAAGTTAGAAAATGGCGCCAATATTATTACAGAATCCCACTTTCCTCCTGAAACTATTTTCAGGTTTTTGGAAAATGAAAATGTGTGTGTACTTAGAAAACAAGAGTGCATTTGCTTGAATCAATACACATAATAAAGATAAACAAAAAAAATGTTGATTTATTCCTAGAGAATTTCCCGCTGAACATCAGTGATTATGTGTATTAAGAGTTTCATGGTACCTAAATAATTGTTTGATCCATGTTAACTTTATTTACTTATTTATTTGGTATTCACAGCAAAAAAAATAGCAAGTTGTTTAAGCCTGTCACTCTAACAACAAGTTGTTTAAACAATAGTTATTAGCGTGACGGGCTTAAACAACGTGCTTAAAATTTTTAAACAGCGTTTTTACAGTGTACACGAGATCAGGGCCCCGCCTTCAATGGAAATGGAAATCCATCATTTTTTTCTGCAAGAAATTTGAAAAATGTCCTTTGTAAACAAAAATAAGCACGGTGAATTTTCAAGAAAACAATGAATGCATATATAAATATACATCATAGTTCGAAAATATTTTGAACAAACATGCGTAATAGATGTTGACGTTGCTGGCCGTCCATAGTTGTGATTGATCGGATCAATCGTAACTCTTTGTAAGACGGGGCCCAGCATTACATTTCCAAAATAGTTGGTTCTGTCACATAGAGGTCTTTTTCTGGCGATGGTCCTACTTTTACGGTCGCAACTAGGTTACTATACCTCAAGAGTGTGGCACCACAATTAAAGATTAGTATATAATTGCCTTGCATATATAATTCAATCTAAACAAATTCAGATGCGCGTTTAGCAAGAAATCTGTAATAAACATTACGTAAACATGAAGTTATCTTCTCCATCTCGCTTAGCTTTTTACCACATCAGAAAAAATATAAGCATCCATCATCTGAATTCTTTTATGCTGTTTCATTTGAGGTGGAACTTTTGACGCCACTTATATGAAGTGAAAATATGTGGGGTCAAAATAAGTCCTTGCGGAACGCCATTTTATCGTATTTCCAATCAAATGAATTGTTATTTTTTCATAAATTACCTAAGATTGTTTAGTTGTGAGTGATAGATTATTTTGATTTCATCATGGCGGTCAACAATTTATTTGAAATTGGTTTGAGTTTATGGAACTTTTAACTGTTCATATCTTTTGGAGTAGTGTAATAATAAGTCTTGGTATAGTCAATTTAGGGAAATATTAGTGTTCCCCTGTTTACTATACTATACACAGAAAAAATGTTGATTTATTCAACGCTGTTAATCATATGAACCTTATAGTAAAGTTGTTTAAACAAGACAGTGTTTAAATCTAAACGTTTTATTTGTGATATTGATGCACAATAAATTATACATGGATGTTTAAACTGTTAAACATCTTTTGTACGTTTCATATAGTAAACAGCGCTGTATAAAACGCTCACCACTTGTTTGCCATATAAACAGGGAAAACTGGGGTAGAATGCAAATTCTTCATAAAGTATCCAATTTCTAGATAGTTATGAAGTATACCACGCAGGCATGATAATAAAATTGTAAATCACGTTGAAATGAACTGCTTTTCATTAATTTGAGAAAGGAATATATCGGCTAATTGGTACCCGTCTGAATATTTTTAGAATATCGTCATATTGATAAGTAAGTAGAATCGACCTCTTATACAGACTGAGGAAGACCTATATATTTGCCAATATTTCAATAAAAAATTGGCATGAACACTGATGAATGGACTCTATCCAGGATAGATTCGAATGGATTTTCTAATAAATGATAATCTCGCACAGGCGGTACTCATGTTTTTACACTCAAAATGTATTTTCTAATTTCCATATAGAAATATGATTTACTTGTGGGATTCATGAAGAAAAGGTTTCCTTTGATGAACTAGAATTTGGATTTCTACAAGTTGGATTTTATCATAAGTACTCAACGATATCGTTTTCATGAATATAATAAACAGAAGAATGATAAAACCACAATATCATGAATACCGTCCCCCCAAAGTGATATGTGCCTCCTTAGGAAATTATTAATACTTTCAGAAAGATGAAATTAAAGTTACAATCATAATTTGGGAATTAGAATAGGAAATACGGACGGCATATTTCTCAATTATTCATTTTAATGGATCATAAATTAAACATCATACATCTGGAGTTTGGAAAGGAATTCCCACACTCTTCGACCAGACATTTCTCCTTCCCTCTTTTCTTGTTGTTCGCGCCAAAATCGATCTGATCGATGTCACGTGTCTGCCTCGATGGATCAAACTCAAAGAGAAGCATGGTTACCAAGTGGAATAGCCCCAACCTATATCTTTTCTTGTCGCCATACAGAGGGGGGTAGGGAGACCCCCCCCCCCTTTCCCGGCTTTTTAAGAAAAACAACTAAGAGGAATGAAAAGAAAGGGGGAAGAAAAGGGAAGAGAGAAGAAGGGCATCGACAAGAGATGTTTAGGTCGCGTGAATCTATAGTTAATTTTGTAATTTAATTAAGGAAAAATTAGTTCGCTTGCCCCTATCCAAATACACTGATGCCACCCCTGTACTATGTATCTTTATAATTATACATCTACGGGGTGATAAAGGAATGGCATATGTTTGCATGTAAACATGGTGAATATCATTTGGGCTTCCTCAACCATGTCAACTATACTACGTTTAACATTATCATTTAATTAATCTATGAAAAGAAAAGATAAAAAGGTTTTCTCTACCATATCGAGGTTATTTTCTTCAAGGAAAAAAATTGACAAGCAAAAAAAAAGAAAAAGGACATCACTAGCATTTGCTTGACATATTCATCTAAAATACATTTTTGGTGCCTCTCAAGGGGGGGGGGCACGGACCGGATATGCCCCCTCCCCTGGATCCGCCAATGATTATATTGAACATGTTAAATATATAATCAACAAAATTCTAAATGCAGCCTGCAAAAAAAATATTTTACAACACCTGGCCTACGCTAGAGACATGCCTATGTCGAGCTTTGACAAAACACATACATGTATGAATTAATGAAGACATAAATGCGATGAGGGAGCCAGGTGGGGGCAAGATGGTCTTTAGGTAACCATGGTAACGTCTTTTACTCAATTGAATAAAAAAAAGTTAATGAAGTCGTTACGCGACCAAAAAAAATAATGCTATTTTTTCTCCTATTTTCTTCCTCCTTCTCATCAGCACCCCCCCCCCCCCTTACTGCTGGAAAAATCAAAGGGGGTAAGCACCCACCCGCCCTTTCCCTGTAGCGCCGCCACTTGTGTGTGTGTGGGGGTGGATGTGTGTGTGTAAGGGGGTGATTAGCACCTGTTCTATACATACCCCATGCACCCTTTAACGTCTGTGCTTAATTGCCGTGGGGCTCTGGAATACGCCCTACACTTGCTGCGCTGAATCGGTACCAAGAAACTGGAACACTCGACATCCAGGGAAGAGCGACGAATATTGAATTCCTTCCTTTTAGCGAAAATCAAGTCACAATCACAGCAACTAAAACGACTCCTTGGTTCCGTAACACAAAGCTTATACCTCGGTCCCATTTACTCGACGGCGGCCGTAAGGCGATTCATAAACAGCCGTTTTAACATTTTTTGTACCAGCTATACATAGGTGGTTTGAATAAAAATGAATAAAACGGCTGTTTTCGACTCGCCTTACGGCCGCCGTAGAGCAAATGTGACAGAGGTGTTAGCGATCAATATTCATTAAAATTCTGACTGTCATACATGTAATTACACTGAATAACTTCATGTTATGATTCCATAATATTTGTTGATTCACTCTGTATGTATATAATGTATTCTGTTTTTACTTTATTATGTTACATACATTGAATTTCTATATGATGTTGAGTTGTTTTGTTAAACTACAGGGCGCCTTTGGAAATCAGTTTTGCATAACTGCAGTATTAAAAAATAAAAAAATAAATGAATTGATGAATAAATAAATAAATAAATAGTAAATATGAAAGAAAACTTCTGATTTGTTCCTGGTCAGTATTTCAAACCAAATGCGCGTGTAACATTGATATTGATTGGTCAGTCCATTTAGCGATTGATCGCTAATCTTTGTGTTACGGAGACCTGATCAATCGAAACTATTGTGTTATTTTTGACAGGAGATCTGATAAATCATGTTGACCTGGAAGAAATTCTAGAGAATGTCTTTTTTTATTAAACCACAATACAAATTCAAAACCGACCAACGATATAAGTATAACATTGGAAATAACGGACACAATAAAAGAATTGGTAAAAAAATTACCATTCTCATGGTAAATATGACTGTGTCCTACTGAGAAAGGGTCTAAAATCTAAATCAACCAAATTATTGGTTAAAATCTACCAGGAATTTGGTTGACTTTGACAAATTTTATCGGTCGGACACACTCATATTACCCCCCCCCCCCCCTCCCTTAAAAAGAAAAATAGTCCATCTGATCAAATCCTTTTAGAGTGTATTTGCATTGATTTTACTCTCTAAATCCCTGACATTGAAATATACTGCGACCAATTGGATTGAAGGTTTCAATCTAATAGATTTAGAATACAATCTTATTCGATTGAAACTTTCGATCCATCTAGGATTGGTCCGTGACCACAATATATTACATTGATTTTCAATCTACGGAATTCAGAGAGTATGCAGTGACTCGTTTGGTGTATATGCAGACTAAATTATGGGTGACCTTTACTTCTACATACTGCTATATGAAAACTCATACGGCATAGATTAATTGAATTATCAACCGAACATCATAATGGCGTGACAAGGCCAAAGAATGCCCAGTAGCACTCGTCCTTGGCTGTAGATTTCACGCGTGCCATTAATAAAAGGTTGTCCTTGTTTTGTTCTGTTTTTTATTTCGATTATATTTTGATATTTATGTAATCTTTTTATTGATCAATAAAAACTTAATGAAAAAAAATATTTTGCATTCAAGAATATCAAAAAAATAAAAAATAAAAATAAATAAATAAATAAAAAATAAAAGGTTGTCCATTATTGAAATCTACACATACATCGTATATAGATATGGGCCCCGTCTTACAAACAGTTGAAATTGATCCAATCAACCACAATTATCATGATTATGGAAAGCCAGCAACGTCAAATCTAAAATACAAGTATATATGTTCAACATATTTTTAGATCTGCTGTATACATGGTATATTCATATGTTTAACTTTTTTTTAATTCAGTAGGCTTCTCTTTGTTTACAATGTACATTGCGCAAATTTCCTGCAGATAGGAAAAAAATATGACGTTGATGGACTTTCACACAGTTAAGGTTGATATATTTGGCTTTGAAATTTTTTGAAATTCATTTGCATTTATGGTAACTCCCAGAACTCGGCAGGACAGCATTTTGCTGGTAAACGCCAAGCTGGTATATTACCAATTACCTAGGAAACATTTTACGTCTAGGTTAATCAGTCATAGTGGCTGATGTTATAGACGACATATATCACTCTCGGGCCTTTTTATCAAAGTGGAGACAATGGCAGAGTTGGGATTCGAACTCACAACCTTGCGATTATGAATCCAATGCTCTAACCACTGGACCACACGACCCGTTTTACTCTTACTGGACCACACGACCCGTTTTACTCTTTGTAAGACGGAACAGTTACGATTGGTCATATTAACCTCAACTATATGGAAATCCATCATTAGCATACTTTTTTATAACGGAATTTTGCACAATGGTCTTAGTAAACAAAGAGGGAGCAAACTGAGTTGTCATGACAACGATGCATGTATGAGAAAGCATCTTGTCTATATAGAAAACTTGAGCACCTAGCAAGGTGGATACGTGCGCTATACAAATCCTATATTATGATTATTATTATCAAACATGAACTTTAGATGTTGACGTTGCTGGTTTTCTGCAGTTGCGGTAGATCAGCAGGGCTCCGTAACAGAAAGGTTTGCAATCAATCGCTAAATACCAATGACCAATCAAGATCATCGTTGCATTCGCACTCTGTTTAAAATACTGACCGGGAACCAATCGGTGCGGTTCTTTCATCCTTGCAATTCATCGCGAACCTTTGTGTTACGGAGCCCAGATCAATTGCAACTCTTTGTAAGATGGAGCCCAGAATATACCCCCGGAATTATAAATAATTAACTGAATGGAATCTTCAAGTGAAAATTAATGAAACAAGCCATATCTTCTGGAATAAATATTTAGGTCAGATATTATGGGTAAATTGCCAATTCGTCTACTGCCAACTCGTCAACTCACCACATGGTCTACATTCAGTTAGTCTAATGCAATTTCGTCTAACAACCATAGGCGGCGGAAGCGGGGGTCCTGTCCCCCCCCCCCTAAATTTGAAGTGGGGGGACGGACCCCCCCTAATTTTTTGTTGATAACTTTTTTTTTCTTTTCTTTTGCTTGTCAGTTTTGTTTCCTGCGTCCCCCCCCCCCTAAATTCAGGTGGACCCCCCGTAAATTGTGGTGCCCCCCTAAAATTTTGGTTGATATCCTTTTTGTGTGTGTGTGTGGTTTTTTTTTTTGCTCGTCCAATTTTTTACCTATGTCCATCCAAACATTTCAGGTGGACCCCCAATTTTTTTTGGCTTCCGCCGCCAATGCTAAAAACCATTTGGTCCAATCATCACTTCGTCTAATCACCATTCCGTCTATGACCATAATTATCGTCTCATAACAAGTTGGTCTAATGTCCATTTCAATTTCATTCATATTGCACAATTAACACTTAGTCCAATTAGACCAGATCGGTATATGAACTAAATGGCTATTGGACCAACTGGATATTAGACGAAATGGTGAGTGGAAGTATTGGCACTTAGACAATGTGGATAGTGGACAAACGATGGTAGACCAAATGATAGTAGACGAGTTGGTAATTGGACGAATTTGCATTAGACGAATTGGGAATAAACCATATTATGTCGGAAATAACATGTTCATATCTTCATAAGATCACTAGGTGGTGCTTAGTATCAGGGAGACCCATAGGCGAATTTTTTAAATTGTAGATAAAATTTATAAATACCATATTAATGCTATTTTTTTATCCCCGCTTTTGATTTTCTTCCTTTCTTTTCCTCACTGTAAAAATGCTGTTTGAATTTTTAAGCAACTATTGTTTAAACTTTTTATAAAACTATCTAAACTTTTTAAACAAGTTGTTTAAAAAGTCTAAACAATAACAATTTTTGTTAACGACTTTTTGTTAGAGTGGCAGGCTTAAACAACGTGCTATATTTTTTACTATGTATATAATTTACTCACTTATTTCTTAATTTTTTACATTTTCTATTTTATGTTTTCTTATGAAGTTATTTATTTATGTTTTTATTCATCCATAAATTTATCTTTTCAATTCATTTTTATTGTTATTCATCCAATGTAATTGGGGTGGGAACTATTATTATCCTCCACCCCCCCCCCCCCCCGCAGTATCGCCCTTACGAAACGCACGTTTCACATCATTGCTTCACATATGTAACTTTATGGTATTATCAAATAAATATTAACCTTGTTAGGTGTGATATCGAGAGAGACCTTCCCATTTATTATTGAGTTAACCATTCGAATATATCACCTTGTCCGCCGTTGTCATGGTTACGATAGTTCGGCAAACATGTTTCCTTTCATGTTGAATAAGGAGGTAATGTACGAAGAAGCACAAGTGTCGACTTTAAGTGGCTTTTAACTTCGTCGTGAATAGTTACATTGCTGACAATTGGACGACGGGGTGTTAGATTACGCATTGCATGCATTAAAATGTGGAGGAGAGGGTGTTATTTGGATTGGAATATTGACTGTGAGCGCTGTGCGCAATAATGCAGGATGCGTTCCTGCATGGATTCATATGAATAATGCGTTTACAGTAAAATGCTAACATTGATTAATGTACAGTATTGCGATTTAAATAAGGCACATAATTCTGGAAAGCGCTTTAGAACAACGAATTATTTATGGCTATTGTCAAATGTTTTTGCTGTAATTTCTTTGTAACATTCAATTTTATTGATAATTATCGTCATCAACATCATCACCATACTCGTCGCCATCATCATCACATTATTTCCTTCATCATCATCATCACCCTTTTAAGTTGTAGTCTTTTTTTCGTGGTAGAATATGTCAAACACGTAGTGAGTTTCCAAGCAAAGTTAGTGTTTACTTGTATTTAATCTCTAGGAGCCATGGAACTGAATAAGGGGGAGGGACAGACAGCTCCCCACCACTTGTTTTATTTAAAAAAAAACGTGTACGAAAGCCCAATTTTTTTTTGCATCGTCCCCCCCCCCCCCCCCCCACTGGCGTAAATCCGTGTTGATGGGTGGGGGAGATGACTGAAATATTTTGGCATTTTTTTGCAATCATGTTTTTAGATATGCAAGGAATTGTCATTGATATGTCCACAGTGGCGTACCGTGGGTCACGGCATTGGGGAGGGGGGGGGGGGGCACCAGCAAATTTTTTGAATCACTAAGTGAGTGCGCTAGTGAGCGCGCGAAACGCGCTAAGTTGCCAGTTATACTGACCTAATAGAGACATTTTAAGGACAATGTCATGAAACGGATATGTATCTCACTGATTAAATAATGCGAGCGCGAAGCGCGAGCTGAATTTTTTTTATATTAACACCTAAAAAGGGACAATATAATCAAATTTGTGTAATCATGATAGGTACCTGTCTCGCTAAACAATGCGAGCGCGAAGCGCGAGCTGAAAACTTAGATAATTCAGACCTGAAGTGGGGCATTCTAAGGTTTCTTTGTAGGAATTAACTAGGACCATACGTATTTCATTAACCAAATGATGCGAGCGCGAAGCGCGAGCTGAAAATTTTTGATATTCAGATCAGAAGAAGGGACATTTTAAGGACTGATTTTAGGAATTCATGAAGAGCAGACATATCTCACCAATCCACTAAATTAAATGCGAACGTAATCACGAACAGGAAATGTTTCATATATACGAAGACCTTAACATGGGGCAATCACTTTTGAGTCATGAAAAAGAAGCATATGTCACTACATTAAACAATGATAACTCAAGTTCTAGGAAATATATTTGGTTTATATTGACTTGAAAACGGGATGTTTTAGTACAACAGGATTATATATCTCGTTAAACAGACAATGCGAGCACCAGGAACAATAAAAAAAGACGTAGGCCCTGGGCAAATTATGTTTCATAAAGTTGTAATGTAACATAACATGATTATAATATAATATAACATTATAATGAATAATATTTTCTTCTTTCCCACTACGTTTCTCTTCCTTTCTCTCTTTTTTCTCCTTTTCCCCCTTCCCCGTTTTTTTTGTCAGCCGATGGGGGGATGTGCCCCCCATGCCCCCCGTAGTTACGCCACTGTATGTCACCCCTCCAATATTATTATCTTTTTTTTTACCTCATGATGGTTTAATGGTTTTATTAGAGATTACATTCAAAAATTTTTGACATTCCATCTTAATCCCTTCCCGAAGACCCCAACATTGATGAATTGGAAGAAACAGGGGTTTCTCTTTAATGTTATAATAAGGACATAAGTATTTCGTTTGGAAATGGTGAAATGGCTCTTTATTTGCATTTTATGATTCAATAATATTGTTTTATTTGTTAAGCGGTATGTTAGGAAGAATTTTCACCAATAAAACAATTATCTCTTGTGATTTTTTTTCCATTTCTTTCGTAAAAAGTGTGGGGGGGAATGTTTGTACAGGCCATCCCCCCCTCCTCGAAAAGTGGGGGGATATATCCCCCCATCCCCCCGGGATTTACGCCAGTGCCCCCCCCCCAACTTTCAAAACCGTCCCGTGGCCTTTGTCGATTATGCAGATCCTGAGCGAATATTTTCTCAAAAATATATTAATGGGATACGAAAAGGGAATCTCTTTTCCTCTTCCCCTGCCTAAAATCATTAAACTTGGTAACATAATTTATTTATTTTTTGAAAAACTAGAAATATATCTGTATAGGGTGTGGTTCCAGTGATTAAACTCTTTCACTTGTCGTACCATGTATTGTTTAATACCTGTCAAGGACTTGAATGAATACAGTACTCCTTTTTCGTATTCCGCGAAACTTCTCTTGCTTGTCAAAATTAAAATCCAAAAACTAAGGTGTGTTGCCAGTAATTTCACTTATTCACTTATCATCAACATTTTCATATTTCGCGACCTTTCATGAACCTGAATGAGTGCACTACTCCTTCCCTTTCAATTGTTTAGGAGGCTGCACCCTACAAGTTCCGCTTTCTTAGCAGCCTCCTCCATACTCAACCTGTATGATAATTATTGTACATAGAGATTTGCTGCTTTGTTTTCCTGCTTTAAATTGTATATCAAAAAGTACAAACAAAATTTTAATTTTGGAATGGAAAATAAACGAAATTAAATGAAATTAGATAATAATGCTAACATTTTTAATGGCGCTTTATACGGGTGTTTCAAAGCGTACAGGTGGGCTGACTAATGTAAAAAACAATGAATCACTTAATAAAAAAAAACTCCGCTAGTGTTGAAAAAGGTTAGTTTTGAGGGAGAGGGAGCATTTTGAATATGAGTTGGGAGCTTGTTTCACAGAGCAGGGGCATTAACAGAAAGGCACGATCACCGTATCTGGTGAAATTCATTCACACTTTTGTTCCGTACTTTACCTTTTAACTTATCATCAAAATGTTCATCTTTTGCAAACACCCTACAAGAAAATGCTCCTCATCTTCTTTTTATTTCGTTTGATGGAAAAGCAGCTTTGCCATCGGCATTTTATCCTTGACAGTTTTTTTTATATCATGTTTGTTTCCTGTCTGTGGTATTTATAAGAAAATAATCAGTTTAAACCTTGTCTTGTTATTCTAAACAACGAGAATTATTAAGATGAATATCTCATCCTTCAATTATATGACAACTGCAAATACATGATCAAATCCCGAGGCAGATTTAATTCCTGATTATGTTATTGTCATGACTGTCATATTCGTTTTAAGGCACGTTTATAAAAAAATAAAATAAAATGAAGAGGCGAGGCAGGTGCATACCTAGCGTATTTTGTTATAATAGGGAGGGGGCACTATGACTTATATGGAGTCTGACATATAGTCCCACATCAATGGCATCCACTTTTTACGTTGAACTGAGTTTTCAACGACAGTGCCATCCACTTTTCATTCTCTCTTCTTTTTTATTCTCTTTTCCCTTCTTTTTTTTCTCGACTTTTCATAACTTGAAATATAAAAGGTGCGGTATCTCCCTGCCGCCCCTCCCCTACAGCACCGCCCGCCTGCCCCTATGCAGGGGTGTTGCCTAGCAACGCGTAGAACGTAAGCACTTGTTGGAATGAAGATGGCAAAAGAATATAAAATAGATTTAACTGTTTTCCTGCATTACAAAGAGTTATGATTGATCTGATCAACCTCAAGTATATAGAAATCGATCAACGTCATAATTTTCTCCTTAGTAAATAAAGATAATCACACTGAATCCTAAAGAGAACAATGAATGTATGAATATACATATCTAGAAATTATTTTGAACAAACCATGCATTTTAGATGTTGATGTTGCTGGCCCTCCATAGTTGCAGTTGATTGGATCAATCGTAAGTCTTTGTATAGGACTGGCCCTGCTTAATAACAATATACACTGTAAAAAAATATTGGGTAAAATCTAAACAAGCACGAGGGTAATTATGTGTCCAACCAATTTGGGGCAGTATTTTACCCAATGCAGGAAGCACATTGTCCGGTAAGGTTGAAAAATAAGCAGCAATTACTTTAGAATGGGCAACATTTTCATCACACTGAATAAATAAAAAATGCCCAAAAGAAATGCCTAATGTTGGATGAACACATAATTACTATCATGAGCCATTTTTACCCATTATTTTTTAGAGTGTATGAAATGCAAAAGATCTAATAATTTGGAGTAAACGCCCTTTTTTTCGAGTTTTTATAAAATGACAATGAAACCAGACTTTCTTTATTCAAGTCAGTAGTCATTCAATGTCCTGGGGAAAATGATAGTATTCTTAATGACCTTTATAAGCCAACGTTTTAAAAGTATATATATTTTAAAAATCATTCAACCATTTTAGCCTCCTGTTTCTTATAAGTCGGAAAAATATTAAGAAATAATGTAAACCCCTCAAAAAAGTTCTGCAACTCAAGTTTAAGTGGTAATAAATTTCTTAGTGTGCCATCATCATAAAAATGGTATCATTGGAAAGTATGAATATTCCTCTTAACAATCATGTGTCATTTGTAATGCTAATGTTATCATGGTATGCGCAGAAGTGATAAATATGCAGCAATGTCAAACATGAAATGTTGCAAAATTCGTTCTTTCCAATAGCGAATTTCGAGGATGTCTACCGAGTTTGAATGATGTTGATGCATTGCCTGAAAATCCACACATTGTGTTTTCTCATTATTTTTTAGGCGCAATGGATTGAATGTGTTTGGAATAATGTTGAACCTTGTCATTTCAAAAAGTTTTGGGTTGTTGAATTAAACAAAAAAGAAAGATGAGATGTTAGTTTTATTGTTACTGAATTTTTATGAAAGCTTCCACTCCAAGCAACACATTCACCGTTACCCGCCTGAATGGTCAAACTTCTATGGAGACTCTGGTTTTAGAAAACTATGCATTTTGCAACATTCCACTTCTGACTTTTCCCTATATTCAGGGTAACTGCACATTCCAAGATTTCATAATCACAGCAGATGGCACATCATTGTAAAGAGGAATTATCAAGCTTTTTAATGATACCAGTTTAATCTTTTATACCTCAGTAACAAAAAATATATCATCCCTCAAAATTAAGTTGCAGAAATTTATTGAGGGTTTATGTTCTGTCCAGGGGCCCGTTGCATAAAACTTTTTACCTGAGAAAACCGGTTCTTTTTACCGGAGTTTTTGCCCTGTGTTAAAGTCAAAGGCAGAAATCAGACTAACCTTAGTTTTCAGTTTTTACCAGAGTTTTCTCAGGTAAAAGTTTTATGCAACAGGCCCCAGGGGGTCGTTTCATAAAGCTGTTCGTAAGTTAAGAGCGACTTTAAGAACGACTGGTGATCCTTTCTAACGCGCTTATAACTATCGCCAATGAATATATCATTTACCACAAGAAAGGATCACCAGTCGTTCTTAAAGTCGCTCTTAAATTACGAACAGCTTTACGAAATACCCACCAGGTTTTTTTCAACGTGAAAAAAAATATGTTTTAACAATTAGAGATGATAGTTACGGGGTAGATTAGCATTTTGAATAACCATCCAGTGCCCAAAAGCGATATTCCTACATAACTTTTAGTTCATTATGTAATTTATTTCTATTTTCAATAAAATCTTGAATATATTAGATAATAACGCATTGATTACAATATAGATACATTACAACAGTCGTATTCGTTCATCCATCTATCTATCCATCCATTATCCATCGATCCGTCCATCCATTCATTCATTTTGTATTCATTCCATCATCCATTCACCTATCTATCGATTCATTTATTCATCCATTTATTAATTTTTTTCGTTTATTTCATCATTAAGTCCTCCATTCATCCATCCATCCATTAATTCATCCACTCAGTCAGTTTGTCATTCATTTATTCATTTCTTACAATAATTAATACTATAATGACCATTAACGCCTGAAACTACGAAATGAAGTGATCACAATACTGAACCAGATTCAATTTTTCTTCGCCTGTCGATTACTGAATTGATTCCCATTATGGATTTTAGAGGGACCCCCCCCCCCCCCCCCGGTTCCAGACTGATAGTAGGAAATGGGTTAGTTTATAGATACATGTAGAATCTTATATTCCTCTCTTTTTTAAATCTTAAGTATTATATGTTGTAATCTGATTTTAACTAAAACCTATTCCCGACGCATGATATAAACGTACGATGTTTCTTCGTAGTCGTTGCCATTTTGTAGAAAGCCGGAGCAAGGTCATTGATTGGCAAGAATTAAATCTGATAATGGATATTGCTCTCGACCGCCCTACATCTATCTTAATAAGATAATCAGCATGTAAGACAAATCGCGTAATCCCTTTTCTGATGATATCAGTATTGTAGTTCTGATTACAGAGAATTTTATTTATAAGTAAGAAGAAAAATAATATAAACGAACAAACAAATGAAGTAATCAAGCTATCTATCAGTGATTAGTGAGAAAAAAATAAAAAGCTGGATTTTGCACTGAGAACAAAACAACATGTGAATAGTAACGATAGGGACATGCAAAAATCATTTTTTTCGATTACATCTATCATCAGTTTACAAAACGATGTGCTCTACTACAACCGACATTTTCTTTCTATCCTCGTGACTCGAGGATGAAATTTCTGACGGTTTCGGAGGTGTTTTGTGTGTGTGGGGGGGGGGGGGGTGGTGGGGAGTTGTATGCAAATTTCTATTGAAGGCGTAACATCCACACCCGAGTAAGAAACAGGACACCCACTTCCCTTTCAGTCCTTTAACGATACATAAAACCATATACCTCAAGTGGAAGAGAGAGGGGAGAGAGGGGGGCTTGCAAATTTATATTGAAGGGGTGACATCTATAAGAGTACGAAACAGGACACCCACTTTCCTTTCAGTCATTTTACGATACATAATACTATATACTTCAGAGGGAGATAAGGAAGAGAGAGAGAGAGAGAAAGATAGACAGTGGTGGCGCCAGGGTATTTTGATGTGGGAAAGTCAACGTGACCTAAAACTTACGTCATATTTTTATTATTTGAATAATACGGCTAAACTAGTAATATACATGTATTTACACAACCCATACCTTTCTTTACGACACTTTCCCCCTCTTCTTTTTTTTCCAATCCCTTTCTTTTTTTTCTTTCTTTCTTGTCACTACGTGAAAAAAAATTGGGGAGGTCACCCCACCTGCCCCCCCCCCCCCTCTCCATGCGGCGCCCATGAAAAGAGATATCTGTAATTCACTCGGGTAGCTACACCCAAGTGAGATAGCGAGGTCTCACAAGGTTAACATTCTAGCTCGGTGCAACATTATGTATTTTTTTAAGAAGACGCCATTTCGTTGGAAATTTGCGGGAAAGGGGAACCGGATGTAGGGACTAAACCAAACCAACGCTGATCAAGCGTAATACATTCAACTAAGAATACTACCCGAATTCATTTTACATTCATTTTGTTCATGCTAAGTTATTTTAACATTTCTTTAATATTATGCATACTAAATTTTGTATATACAAATTTACAATAAGCACTAAAAATATATTTATTTAAATATATAATCAGTGAATAATTGAATGCTAGTTTGCCACTAAGAGGGATTTGATCGAACCTAGGTAGGAGCAACACTGTCGTTCTAGATAATTATTGTCAAAATTACTTATAATAAAAAGCAGGAAACGTAGAATAACACCCCCACACACCCACACACAAACAAGAAAAAATACTACTACTCTGTCTCTATAACCTATAATCATGAAAATGTGTCCCTTTCAGAATGCGACATGTGTTTATATGGAAGTATTTTCACGAATTTAGTCATATCATGACCAAAAATGACCAGGAAACCCCTGAGAAAAAAAATATATAGTAAATGGCATTATACTAATAAATAGGTTCTTGATAAAATGTTTTGGAATTTTTTTGTTCATAAATTATGGCGCAATAAAAAATTATTCAATTGAGACAGAGGAACAAATGGATTATTGGATGAAATAAAGATCAGAATCAGATAGAAATGCAGAAATGACTTTACAATTCAATGCTTGTAAAAGGCATATTTTCTGATTTGCCAAGCATAGATGGAAATGTCATTTGAAAAGGTCTGGAGTTTTTGCGAGATGAAAAGAATCTTGCTGTCTCGGAATTATGCGGTTTTTCGGGATTTGACGATTTTGATATTCATGACTTTTTAATCTCTCGTTGATTTATCGTCAAACTTTCACAAAAGTTCACATAATAATATGCCAAGTATATTTCAGCGCCTTGAGCACATAATCAATGTGGATTTGGCGCTTTATAAATACTCTATATTATTATTATTAAAAGTGGGATGTCTTTGCTTTTGGTAAATTCTCATTAATTTTAAAGGCAATCTCAAACATAAGACGAATCAGTGGCGGATCCAGATAGGGGGAACATCCGCCCCCCCCCCCTTCCCCTTGAGAGGCACCAAAATATCTTTAGGGAATATGTCATTCATACGCAAGCGAGGGCCTTTTTGGTGTTTTTTATTTTTCTCATTGTTTTATTTTTTTTACTTGTCAATTTTTTCCTTCAACAAAATAACCCGTTTGGTAATTAAAACCCTTTTTGGCTTGCCAAAGTTCAAAGTCCGCCTGTATAAAATGCCCCCCCCCCTTAGAAAATCCTGGATCTGCCCCTGAGACGAGCACTACATATGGATTTTCGTCAAATTTAGCCTCATTCATAATAAATAGTTAAATGCAAGGAGCTTTTGAAATAAGCTGAATGTATCAAAATCCCCCATCTTTCCGTCAAGATGAAACATGCAAAGAAGCTTGCTATGTTTTGAGCCACAGCAATTTGTGTGATCTCTCACTTACTGTGTGTTATAAATAAATAATTAATCTTTAACATATTCTGAGATAACTATCATTGATACAGAGAATAAATTAACATGTAATATTATTCACACAGAGAAGCTAAAATGATTCTGATAGAAAAGTACTTGTTTTGCTAGTCGGTATCATAATTTGTGTGGTGTGAATGTATTGAGCATGTTGAGTATTAGTGAATTAGTGTGTTATCATTCAAATGGACCTCTTATTACACTATAAATTCCGAGGATTTAAAATACATCCACATCGGATGTGAATAGTGACCAGCCGAATTTTGAATCTGTTTTAAATCTTCAAATAATTCAAATCATTTAGATATATATTTAAACCAACAATTTTGGTCACTATTCACAGCAGATCTGGATTTATTTTAAATTTTTTGAATTTAGAGTATACAAGACGACATTATGCTAGCCAGATATGAGTAGTTCAAGATTTGAGGTGGCGTTGATGACCCGAATTCTCGAAGGTGGGCTAATTTGGCCCATTATAGGCTAAAGTTGGCCCATGCAGGCTAACTTTAGCCCATGGGCTAACTAGCCTACGCTTTGTGAAATGCCCGGTGAGCTAAATTAACCCATGGGGGATAGTTAGCCCATGGGCCAATTTAGCTCGGGCTAAGTTAGCCTGCCTTTGAGAACTCGGGTTAACAAGGTTGCTGGTTCGTTTCTGCTTGCAATTAGTTGGTCATTAGTTCGGCAAATGACACTACGTAATCAATGTTTCGTGTAGTGGTATCCAATGAACATTTGGGTACACATTGCCAACATTTTCGTAAGATATTCTTTTCCGAAGTATCACATACCGTTGCGACGCGTCGCTGTGCTATCTTTGTTTTGCGAATATGGTCTGAAGATAAATGTACAATAGTTTTTTGTTTTTTCTTGCAAGTCTCTCTGTGTGTCGGAATTATCAGCGTGAAATATCTGAGGAGCGTGAGGGTGGGGATGATGCCCCCAGACCTTTTAGATTTAAGGGAGTGGGTTATTGAAGGTGGGAACAATAAGGGGACGTTTTGGTTACAAAGACCTGAATCGAATCCTTTTTGCGTTTGATATATAGTTCCATTATGTACTAGTAATTAATGGTGACAGTCTTCTAGACTCTGTATGTGGACAACTGTAAGTCGAATAATAATCGCTTAACTTAAGTCTAAACATTTTTAGACAAGAGTATGTCAAACACGTTTTATTCACTTCTTCGAGATGAATCTTTCCTCATTCGAACAAATATCTGCGGCCCCTAGAAATTCGACCTAAGCGGGCTCACCTATTAAACAAAGAAAAAAAATTGGAACAAAAATGTGTCATTTGATTCTATATTTTAAAATACTTTTACAATTTTTAACCCTCCGCCAGCTTTTTTTGCCTTGAACTGTAAGAATTTTTTTTCCTATTTTGTAATCAATTTTTGTCATTCTTGAATATACACGATCACTTCTTGGTCTTATTCGAATTATGGCAAGGGCTTTCAGATAATCATGATAATGGTTTATCTAAGCTGTCAGGTCTTTGCGATTCCTCGGAGAAACTCCTTGGGATAATTTGATGGTTCTAGCGAGGAAACTTACAAGTCTACCTTCCTGATATTGAATTCATGTATATTTGAATCTAGGCAACATCGCTTCCGCTTATTCCCAATTTCCTTGAAAGTTTGATAAAGGTTTGACGGTTGTGATAAAGAAAAAAAATCAAGCACATGTCCACCCTGACAATAAGCAGAAAAACTTATGATAATTTCTTTTGTGAAGATTAAAGTAAATGAAAATCAAACAAAAAAGGAAGTTTGATAATTTTTAAACATTTTCATTTGGTGACGTCATATGCGAGTATAGCGGCCCAAATATCATGGTATTTTAAATTTCATGAATATCACTTAGTGAAATTTTTCATTTGTGTCATTTTTCTTTGGAGGGGGTTGGCATTTTAATGACATGGCAGGCGGAGGCTGCTTGTACATATGACGTAAAAAAAAACCATCACTTCTTTATTTCATATCTGACGGATTATCACCAAAACCTTCAATTCATCCTTTTTTCTGATATTATCAACATGATTAAACAAATTTTACAGCAGGGTGAACATTCCTTTTAATAGGAGAAGCATAGACCTATCGGCCTACCATGCCTACTATATAGATATTATCTCGATGTTATGATCTCCTCGATATAGCGTATAGGCCTATATCTTTTAATCTGAAGCTGCTACAATTCCACCCTGATTTAGATCATCAATAAGCAATTATCATATTATCCATCTTGTATGATTGCGATCATTTTCCACCATCAGACCACAGCAAAATATCATTTCAAGATCATCACATTTTCAAATTATGTTTTTCAATGTCCTTGTTATATTTGTTATTTGTTGATAATGTTGAACTGTATACTTGGACGTTTGTTTTCTTTTGTATCACGAGCTAATGAGGAGAGTCTTATTACAGAAGCTTGATTTCTTTTGATAATACACAGGCATTAGCTGCACTCTAAAAATAATGAGTAAAATGTTACCCAATATTGGGTAGAAAGGGAACATGTATGTTTGCTCGGTATCTTTTACCCAACCAACATGCATGTTCCCATTTTACCCATTACTGGGTAAACCTTTTTTTAGAATGTGATGTTCTTTCCTTTTTTGCGTTTATTTTTTTTTCAATTCTGATATTGCATTTTGGATATTGTATGATGATTATCTTTAGTGTACCGATGTTTACTATTGTTATGAGTGTAATCGTGTTCCTGGAAATGAAACAAAATTTTAAAAAAATAATAAAATCACATGCTAATGCTTTACGGACAGGGAGGATGAGCCGTTTGCAGAGTGTTTGACGATCATTGAAGTTTAGGGTAAATATCATTCACAAAGTGATAGGCTATTAATATTTTTTTCAACAATATACATAAGTTTTCTGGTTAATTTAGCTTTCGTTTTTATATCGAAGTATCCATTAAATCTGTTTAAATCTGGCTTTCAGTGTTGAAACATGGACATTTAAAGCAAAATATATTCCGTTACCCATTAATTTATATGTTTAGTTTTTTTTTAAGTTGTGAAGAGCATCATCCCCAAACGACTTTTACATGGGTTGGATGGCGCCATTATTAGCGTCTTTGGCGCTGTGTTCGTGCCATAATTATCAGCTTATAACGATCAATACATTATCGAACCTTCTCAATGTTTTAAACACTAATTCATCCACGTCGAAATTGAAAAAATGTCTTCGCATTCTTAGTTCGGTCTCTCTCCTCTTTCCTTCTCGTTACGGTTTGGTAGGCCTATCCTCTCCATCATCCCCTCCGTATTCATCCATTTCCCCCTTTACATTCTTTTATTTCCCATATTCCCTATTATTTATTACGGATGCAATAGGCATACACAGTGAAAACGCTGTTTAAGATTTTATACAAAGCTGTTTACTATATAAACCTTACAGTATTTATTTAACCGTTTAAACAATCATGTTTAATTTATTAAAAATTAGATATTGAAAATTGAACTTTGTTGCTTAAGATTTAAACACTTGTTTAAACTGTTTAAACAATTGCTGTAAGGTTCATATAGTAAACAGCATTGTATAATTTCTTTTTGACTGTGTAATCGGACCCCCCCCCCCTCCCTTTTCTCTCTCTATCCCTATACATCTATCTCTGAGCGTGTCGAGTTTAAAAATAACTAACGACAGTAAATTATTCATATCGTTATCTCTATAGAATCTGTCTTCTACAAGAGCGTGCAATAGCCCGGGTAACACGTGTAAGGCGTACATTAAATAGCAGAATATTGGATATCCTTTGCATTTATAATGAAGTTTCCACAGACAAACGTACGGCTCATTAAATATAGCTTCCTGCCGTTTGCTTCAAATAAAATAATGTGTTCAGAAGAAAGCACTCAACTTCATTGTAGACAGCAATGGACCACTCCTTAGAAAATTGAATTGAGCGAAGATAGACATTGCATCACAAATAAATGAATACAAATGTGATTAGAAATCCAGGAACTAACTCTTTTATTCTGGCTTCAGAATCGCTCAGAACGCACGTAGCAATACTGTCTCCTTCATATTATCCTGTTTGATATTACTTGATTGTAATTGAGAATGGATGCTTCGCTTTTGAAAGACTGACAGAATTGAATTGAAAATAAATTTAGAATCTGTATTAAATCCTAAGAATTATTCAACATAACCGACAACGCCTCGTGTAAGCTGCAGCAATTTATCCAACTTTACTACGTGTTATCAGATGCGGAGGATATACAGTAATTTAATGAATTTTCGCTTTTACCGCCAACGCCATATTAACAAGAGTTTAAAGAGCCCCCCCCCCCCCTCTCATTTTTCAGGCTGTCTAGCACGTACCCTATAAAGTTCGAAAAATAATGTGTAATTTTATTAGTGAAGTTTAATCTCCGCACCAAACTTTTGGAAGTTTGGTGTATGACTATGTGGATAGACACGGTGACGAAAAAATAATTTAGTGACGAAAGCAAATTGTTTTATGTTGGGGGTGACAATTTTTAAGCTCGTTTTTCTCTCTTGTTTGTTCTGTGTTGTAATATTTCATTTAAGGTCATATTTCCGTTTGGCTCGCTCGTTTTATTCGGTCGCAATTTTCTAAGATTGTAACGAATAGGGCCTATGTCTTTTATTCTGTCACCTTATAATTTCAGCTCACTTGCCCCGGGAGCAAAACAAAGTGACTATAAAGGGGCTTTTAAATGATTTTTTTAAGAATATTCAATAGTTCAATTATGTATCCGCCTTAAGTTGCCATGTTTGGGTACATTGTCTAGCTTGTGCCCGACAACTCTGTCTTTATCATGGTTTACATGGTTATTGGTCAATTAAAATTTGTACATAATTTTGAAAGATGATTATTGTTCGCCGTTTATATTGTCTGCATGGTCTGGTGTAAATTAGATGGAGACACATATATGTATCGCTTAGCTCATCGATGTAAAAAAAATAAATGAAATAAAGGATCGCGCTTGTTCTATTCTGCCCCATACCATGCCCCACTGGCGGATCCAGGGGGGGGGGGCACAGCCGGCCCGTGCCCCCCCCCCCCCTTGAGAAGCAAAATTAAACATTTGTAATGTAAAAGTGCCGTCAAAACAGAAGTGTGCCCCCCCCCCCTTTTTTTTTTAAGTGAAGACTTTTTTTTTTGCTTGTCAAACTTTTTCGGGGACGAAATATCCTTAATTTTTGGTTGAAAACCTTTTTTTTTTTTTTGCTTTTCAAAGTTTTACTCGGAAAAATGTGCCCCCCCCCCTTTGGAAAATCCTGGATCCGCCCTTGCCATGCCCATACACAACCTTGAAGCTACAGAAAGAGTACTCCATGACACAATTAATGCGGTCATACCATCAAGAAAGAAACAACACGCATGCGCATGCAAGAGCACAAGTGCAGTACTTTGTGCGCGCTTGACCTTTCGGAGTGCTTTTCAAGCGTTTACGGTGGCCTCAAACTGAGTGCGCGTTGTTGCTCTATTCCCTTTTTTTCTTTATACATCGATGGTTAAATGGGAATCCAGTCTTGGTCATAAAATGGTGTGTTGTAAATATGACAAATAAATAAAACAGAATGGTGAAAGTTTGAAAGAGATCGGACAAGTAATAAGAAAGTTATGGCTGCTTTAAAACTGAGATCCCTAAGACTATGTAGATTTCAAATTGGCAACTGGGAAAGTAGATTATGACGAGGGGCAAGGACAACTTTCCAAATTGTACTTAATTATCAGGGATGTGTGGTTTTCTCCTAAGTATCATTTCCCTGGTGCAGTAATTTAAATATAACCCAGGCCTGGTGGGTGTTTCATAAAGCTGTTTGTAAGTTAAGAGCAACTTTAAGAACGACTGGTGATCCTTTCTTGTGGTAAATGGTATATTCATTGGCGATGGTTCAGCCCGTAAGAAAGGTTCACCAGTCGTTCTTAAAGTTGCTCTTAACTAACGAGCAGCTTTATGAAACAGTCCCCAGGTAGTATATTGTGTCATGTCCTCATGAAATAGAAAAAATATAATTTGAAGTAAACTTTAAAGAATGATATTTTAGCCATTTTAGGAGTACATGGAAGAGTTATGTAGTCCTTGCCTTACATGATCACTATGACATTACATATACGGCCAATTTGAAGTCTCCATGAGTATAGTGATTACCTGAATATTTACAACTGTTTATAAAAATCATAACTTTCTTATTGCTTGTCCGATATTGTTCAAACTTTCACCGATTAACTTGTCTATGTTTTCTTTCTCCTCTAAAACCAATATTTTATTTGGGTTGGATTCCCCTTTAACAGTTCTCAAACTGCATCCAGGGTAACACAATAATCCACAAGGAACGTTTCTTAGCGCCACCAAGGAGCCATAGAATGAAAGTGAAGAGGCTGCCTCTTCAGAATGTTGATTTTTTTTTTTACCACAAGTGAAATGTCTAGACCGATCTATCATTTTTCCAACTGAGCGAGGTATGAAAACTAAGCTTGACGGTTAGAGGGGAGAGTGACGTCGGTTTTTCCATGTGTGCATAATATGCTAAGTGAAGGGTATACTTTTAAGTGTCGTGTAGTTGAGGGTTCGCTCGTTAGGCCAATTCTCATCGTATTGTAGGGTAGTCTGCTGTGCAAACCCTTCACTCGAGTTATTGGTCTGAATGCGCAGCCTACAATTACTTGATTGTGTACAATTATAAGGCCTCTTGATCTGGAAATTGCAACAGCAGGTTTTATATTAGCTAGTCTTGTTTGGAGACCCTATTGTCAATCAAATTTGTAATCAGGGTGTGTGCTTATAGACTAATAATATTAAAGGGCGTTCTTTAGAACTAGGGTCTATGGTTTGAATTAATGCTCACCAGGGCATGTTCATATTGAAGGGTACGTTTTTATTGGTAATTTTCGGTAGAGCAGGCTCACTGAATTTGATTGACGGATGCATTTTTGTTTTCAAAATGTAGGCCTATGCATTTTGTTGTGCTAGGTGGAGCAAGACATATCAAAGATTAGAAAGGATAATCGTGTTTGGGGTGAGGTGATGATAATTTTAAGTAATCAAGATTTTAGGTAAAAATGTTAGGCCATAATATTTTTCAAGCATTTAAATCTGTACGCCGCGCTTTATCAAAGCTAACACTATATATGGCGATTTAGCAATTGGAAAGAGAAACTCCCGCCATGAAGCTATTAACTTCACCTGGATAAAGTGTGACGAATGTCGATGTATCGCTAAGTGCCACAGCGAGATTTGAATCCAGAACCTTGTGGTCTGTATTGTAGGTGGATCCAGGGACCCCGAAGGGGCCTCTCCCCATTTTTTTGCAGTTCATTTTAAAGCATTTCATCAGGTTTGACGTTAATGAACATGTTTTTGACGCAACAGAATATCAGAGTATCTGAAAACGAAGTCTTACAAAATAATGTGACTTTTAACTATGGCTACATAATTTAATAATGCCAGAGCACATCTGCATTGATGAGATGTAGAAGATTCGAATTTAAAGAAGGCTATTTTTAATCGATAGTGAGGCTGTAGCCTTTGATGATTTTATTACCGTATATGCTTACGTATACTTCACTAAATGTCATTTATAATTCTGACGTACTTTCTCAGCTGAAACCATACGATATCCGTAGAAAGATGAAGCACACACTATACATAAATCATGTCAACTTTGTTATTTTAACATCATGTTAATGGATTTGCAAACGATGTATAGGCCTGAGAGAGAATTTAATTGCAAGAATTTGGCTAGATTTTTCATAGTTTGATAGAACTTTGGTACCTAAAAAGTACGATTCTAAAAGAACATAGTCTCGATCGTTGGACCATTATGGTATGACATGCCAGCTTGTAAGGATATAAGTTGTTCGTGGATTTGAAAGGCTGCTGATCGAGGGGGGGGGGGGTGATAAGTAAGACACTTGTCAATTGGTATAGACATGTGAATGGAGTTCTGACAATCGATTTAGAATTGACTCAGTAGTGTGTATAATATACACTGCAAAAACACCGATGTTGATTTAGCACCAACCCGGAATCTATATATATATATATGTTCTCAGAAGTGTTAAACAAGACCAGCTTGGTTTTGATCTGACACCAGATAGGTGTTTATACAACGCCAATTAGAATTAAAACATCATCGGTTTGATTCCAAACTGGTGTTGCTTTAATACCTCTCTTCCGTGCTGGTGTTGAATTAACACCGGCGTTTTTGCAATGTATATAGATTTCCCACATCACTCCTTATTGGACATTCAACTTAAGGCGACCGCACACCTTACGACTGTTCGCGATCCGATTTTGGAACAAATCGCATTTTGCTTATTTTCTGAAAATGTGAATGGAACATATCATTTTATTTGAGGTTGAAATCAATTGAAAGAATACTAATATAACCATTTTGAAAGATTGCAAGCTTTTATTTTTTAGTAAAGGCCAAATTAATTTCAAATCGTAGTCAATCGTACGACTGCTATGACGTCATTACGACTAGATATTAAATTCGCTTTTATTCTAAGGAGGATGATAGCATAGTCACAGATTTGTGAAAAGGTATTCGTATGATGATTTAGAACATTACACAGTAAGGTATTCCAAGTCTCAATATTAACATCAAATTCTACTACATTTTATTCTGAAATCGAGTCGCCGACCAGTCGTAAGGTGTGTGGTCGCCTTAAGAGGAGGTTGGTTCATAGATTTATTTTCGAGTTGCCCGCGCAAATTTGAATTTCTTGATATTTTCTCGCAAAAGTTTGGATGCTACGGAGCTTGCGCTGTACCTCCACTCCCTGTGGTGACTGGTCTAATATTGGATCAGACACATGGCATGCATGGGTTTGGAGAATGAAGGTGATCCTTTTTTTTTTTAGCTCACTATTCAGGCAATCTGGTGATATCTTTATCATTTACCACCATCTTTTCTTTTTAGGAGGCCTTATTTTTAATTTAGACAATTCAAAATTAAGATGTTCTACGGCACATTGAATCATCAAGATTAAGGGACATTTTGCCAGTGAAACAATGCCTAAAAATGTTAGAGTTCCGGATATTAAAAGAAAATCAGGGTTCCGTTTCATAAAGATTGCTACAGTTACAGATGCACAATTTCTATGACAAATTTACAATCAGCCAATCAGATTCAGTTTAAGTTTGGTTTATTTTCATATCTCATAAAATATCAAATACAATGTAACGTCCATCGAAAGACAGTAAATCATTGATAATAAAATAATACAATACATCACCATAATTCATAATAAATCAGACAAATGTTATACAATTGAACGTTTGGATTGGAGACAGATATATCAATAAGATGAGAATATGAAGGGCAAACTATTTAAAAAGCAGAGCTTGTAATTTATAGTTTCCCTATTAATAAAATTATAAGTAATTGTCAACTTGTTTTAATATCAATATGTTAAAAGAAAAGAAAGAGTAAGAGAGAGAAAAAAATATATATATATTTCCTACAAAAACGAGAGAAAGAAGGAGACAAAAAGAAAAACAAAGGAAGGTGGACTGACAATAGTTAAGAGGAACACTAGGGAGCCGATGAATTGTCGTTTAGATATTTGTTTGAAATATAAATTTTCAATTTACGTTTAAAAGTATATGTAGAATTGCAATCTTTGAAGTTGGTTAGTAGATCATTCCAAAATAATGGACCTGTGACAATAATTGTTTTGTGTGAAAAAAAGCTGTACGAGTACGAAGGATTTCAGGAGCTTTTAACTTATATTCCCATCTTTATTATACAAAATCTTATGAAACAGGTCTATATGAGAGTAGGAGGATGCCTTTCCATGCAGACATGATTCGAGTGAAATAATGGACCGCGTTATTTAGAAGTGACAGAGTGCGTCTATTTATGTGTGCTCACGTGTGAGTGGAACTTGTGCAAGTTTATGAATGAGAACTTGTGAGAGTTATAAGCACCGCGACGCAGAACACTTTCAAGAACATAGAAAATATATTGTCAAATGCCCTTCATGGCATTGAGCAACCAAGATGTCTTTGTCGAGAATTGGTGAACCAAAACAGCTTCGTGATGGATTCTGGGTAAATGACATAATTGCAATTTTTTTCGTCATTACTGAAGCTCAGGACGAACTGATGTTCCTGTTCACCGATCTTCGACAAAGACCTCCCAGGTGTTCATTGTTATTTGACAGACATTTACAATACATTTCCTGCGTTGTTGAATTCGCTGCCGTCGAGTTGCAAAAACTCGCTGAGCGAGAATCAAGACCAAATAGACCAACTTCTGATTACAATAGATGTCAACTGTGTTTCAATCAAGTTCAAGATCATTCTGAAGAGAGTGGAGTTGAAAGGCTGGAGTACGTGGCTCCATGTGTGTGTGTTTGTGTGAGGGGAGCGCGGGAGTGATTGTGTGCGGGAGAGTTATTGTGTGCGGGAGAGTAACTGTGAGTGTGGTGAGTGTATTGGGGAGTGAGTGTGTGTGGGAGAATGAGTGTGTGGTGTAGTGGGGTGAGTGCACAAGTGTGTGGGGGAGTGAGTGGGTGTGGGTGCGTTCGTTACAATGTAATTCATTGCTCAATCTCATCTAACTGTTTAATTTAATACTCATAACTTTGATTTAATACTCATAATTTTCTTAATCCAATACTCGTTTAGTTTTATTTGATTCGATTGCTTAGCTGCCAGCTAATTTTCATGTTATTTTATATAATTCTTAGATTAGGTATTCACTCAGTTTCAAACTCTGAATGTTACATTTTATAACTTTTGTAACACATAGTATGCTTTTGCTGAATTGCAATTAATATTTCAGGTTTTGTAATATTTTATAAAATCATCTATAATTATGATTCAGATTATGTATCGATTATGTTTTTGAACTGAATGATCAATATAGACTATCATTTTTTTTTATAATCTGAGATATATATCTGCCGCTGTATGAAACCTTTCTGCCATTGGTAAACTGATCAAAAATCAAGCTGGAGTGAACGTGACTTCGGGCTTTGTATCAGACAATCAGAAGAAAAAATGACCCTGTGTTTTCTTTCTTAAGTTCTCCATTTTGGCTTGCATAATGGACCGGGTAATTTGACCTAAAAGCACTGAAGTCGTTTGGAGAACACTCGAGGTGATCTCATTTTGTTTAAAGAGAAGAAGTTCCTTGACGGATAAATCTGGCTGGTCGGATGAATAAATGAACATGTTACTCAATATCATCGAAGCTGTAATTGTCATAATATACTGTATATATATATATATATATATATATACTCTGTGAAAAGTGTTTAAGAATTGAGATGATACTCCTGAACTCGATGGAAATATCCATCACTGATAACCTGTCAACTCAAACCAATTGCCTTACTAAAGCAAATAAAAAGCTTCTGAGACGTTCTTTCCCTGCATATTTTCGATTAAATTATTTGTTTTACTAAACAAAATGATATGGTTGAGTTCGATGGTAAGGAGTATAGTTGAGTATTCAATCTACTCTTTTTTTTTAGCTGGAATGGAAATGGCTACGTGTACACATGTTTAACTAAAAGCAAACAAAATCATAAACATGACTGACGATTAGACATGTTAGAGGATATTTGATAATAGGCCTAAAATGGCCAAAATGACAAATTTCGGATTGACCGCGTTTCCTACTTTTAGTGGCGTAATGAGCCAAAAATTTTGAGGGGCTAGATATGGCGTATTGCATAAAATTAAATAAAAGTTGCAAGCGAGCGAAGCATGCGAGCAAACATTTGATATTTTTATTTATTTAACAAAATATGGTTGACACCATATTCAGTTTTGACATAATATTCAGAAAATACTATAATTTACCCTTCTCTCTTTCCATTTCTTTCCTTTTCTTTTTTTTTTCTTGGTCGTGAAAAAAGTCCCCCCCCCCTTTGCCTCCCATCTTTACGCCAGTGACTTAAATTATTATGTTCAAATTTATATTCAAACAACGGCCTCTATTCTGTCTTTATATGAGAATTTCATTGTTTTTTATATTTGAGAATAATCGTATCCCTGTTGACGGAGAAGACCGTTGAGTAGTACCCATCTGCTAACCATGCTTAACCCGATCAATGAAAAATCTCTTTCCAGCTACTCTATCCTGAGCTAGTACTCTTTCATTGATTTGTCAATTTTCTAGACGTATACCTTCATAAAGAATATGGCACGCCCCTTCTCTGTGTACCTCCCTAAAGATGACATACCCCTTCTGTCTGTCTACCACTTTCCTCCCTTCATCTCCTCACGCTCTCATTTGTATGTGATCATATTTGGTCATCACCAATTCTTTTGTTTGCTCTTGTACATGCTGAAAAGGTCTTCTGGAATCTACTTACGTCACGCCGTCAAAGGCAAATGATCACTGAATTATAATTTCCGACAAAGGACATGTAGTTCTCCCAAGGCCTAGACGGACATTGATAGAGGTTTTTGTAGGTTATCGTCGTTGTGTGAACAGAAGAAAATATTGAGTGTTTACTAAAATATATATCAATTCACATTTTTGTTCCTCTCATTTATTTCTCTCTCCTTCCAGTGCAGATTGTACGGGTTGCAGCTACCATGTTCTGAGCTCCTAACTGCACATATGATGAACTCTAAAAAAATAGGACAATGATGACGTTTGTTACGTAGTACTGCTTAAACTCAATGCACAAAAATAGAAGCTGCAATCACCATTCCTCTGGAGACTTCATCATGAATCTTTACTCGGTTCCAATTGCAGTTGACGATCTCAAAGGTTTCCATGTGTAATAGAATGTTACTGAAAGTTTTCTTATCGAATATCATGGTGTTCGTGCCGTCACAACCTAATTATGATTTGGAGGAGATTAGCATATACTTTCATATCTAAGGAAGATTGCCGATTAATTTAGCAAAGCATGCAACTGACACTGAGAGTGCATCGAAGGGTTCTATGTAGGAGCTACTGAGTAGACAAGCGAGCAGTAGCATAAGTTCTCCCTTCATTTCTTTTCCCGTTATTGAGGTCCAGGAGTAGAGGACTTCATGGAGCCGAATAAAAGTTCCAGGAGCTCGCGGAGTAGCATTGAGAAGCACACCATTTCATTCTTTACACGTTGCACTGTTCTAGTCTTCTCTGCCGTATGGATCTTTGTAAGTATACCAATACTATGCGTGGTGTTGGTCATAGTAGTGATAGCCTGGATTGTACATCGACTGAGTTCATGCTGCTCGAGTATCTCCAGGAGCTGTCCAGAGTTCCTGACCACAACAGAACTCTTCTGGTTCTTTAATAGTAAACAATCCTCATCCATTTTACAGTGCCTTATTAAACTTGATAGTTATGCCACAGTCAATTCAGTGCGTGACGTCATATCAAATCGAATGTCAAATCCTGACATGCCGAGATCACTCTCCTTTCTTAGGCTTCAGAAACGGTTGGTGAGGACTTGCATTTCTTTTGCTTGGTACCTGGACAGCGATTTCACCTTGGAAAATCACGTGACTGAACTTGCAGGAAAGTTTAAGTCTGAAGCGGACGTTGAAACGCACATCTCGCTCATGGCTGATAAGGATTTAGAACCAGAAAGGCCATTATGGAATGTCCAAGTGCTTCAATGTGGTTGGGAAAACAGGACGTATCTTTTAGTTCGCGTACATCCATGTTTTGCAAATGGGAATGCCTTTATTGACCTCCTGTGCCAACCTGAAACAAAGAGTGTCCATTCAGTGACTCAGTATGAAGAACAGAACTCCTCCCACCCATTAATGAGCGCTATCAGTGCTGTACTTTTTGGACCATTGCTCATAGCCTACTTCAAATTATCACCCAGAAGTAACTCACCCAAAGTCTTTCCAGAAAAGAGCCAAAGCAGTAAATATTCAATTGGATGGTCTCGTCCAATAAACTGCCAAAAGGTCCTTGAAAGCAAAGTCGTGGCAAATTGCCACATTTCAGATTTTGTATTGTGTGCTGCTGCAGGTTCAATGCGTTCCATCTTACCTTGTGACCCTACGCAACAAGGTTCTGATACCTTCATGGCAAATGTCCTGTATAGCTTCCAAAGATGTAGTGACACATGCGTCATCAACTGTACACCAGAAGTGCCTTTGGATACACAGTTCGCCACAATCCCTGTGCAGTTGCCTTTGCACAAGGAAGGAATCATCCCTAGGTTGTGGGACACCATACGAACCACCAGAACCTTAAACCAATATTGTGCAAAGGCCATCTCATGTGGTGTCCTACAGACCCTGACACTGCTTATTCCGTCCAAGTACTCTTCCCTTTGGCTCTCGAAGACACTTTGCAAAGGCCAGTGCCTCATCAGTTATTTCCAGGCATCCAAGACAGGCCTCTCTATGGCTGGAGTCACAGTATCCAGCATTGTTCAGTGGTTCCCACCAGGAAGGAATTCTTTCATTAGCTTTTCTGTGCAGACCTACAATAATGAACTTCGTGTCGGGGTAGTTGTTGACAAATGTCTGTATGCCAAGGCCAACACATTGGCAGAACGATTTGCAACAGAGGTAAGTTTCAACTGAATCCATCTGAATTTTATCAGAACTTGCAGAATTTAGCTCGAAAATTGTTAAAAGTTTTTCAAGTAACTAAAATGTTAGATGTTGAAAACAGGAATCTAAATACTTGGCTGGTCTTTGATAATTCAGTTTCAACTAATTTTCTGGACACAATTAGCCTTTTGTAATCATAATTTCATAAGGTGCTGAAAAGTTTTGTTGAAAATGATAAAAATATCCAATTAGGTCTTGTTATGCAAAACACTAATATGTCTTCCTACAATGGTGGAGCATCTAACATTAAACATCAAGAGCCACAGCAAACAAGTACATGTACAAGTATATGGATTTTCCTAGAAGATTTTGTTCAATTTCAGATGGAGACTCATTCTCATGAAGTACCGTCATCACACTCATCAAGGATGCAAATTAATATGAAATTCCATTGTTTTGTTTAAATCATACTCGTAACGATATTTTATATCATGAATTTTGTTGCATTTCAGATCGATACACTTATTTCCTTTCTGGCTCACCGCCGGGTCCTCCGGAAACATCGGCGTAAGAAGAGTGATGACTTTGAAGACATTGATGAATTTGTGAGTATTCTTAAGAATCTGTTTGCGTGGTTACAAATCTCCTCAAAAGGGATGATATTCACAATTCAAGTATAATATATTATGTATCTTAAAATAAGAAGAGTGATGACTTTGAAGACATTGATGAATTTGTGAGTATTCTTAAGAATCTGTTTGCGTGGTTACAAATCACCTCAAAAGGGATGATATTCACAATTTTAGTATAATATATTATGTATCTTAGTATAAGAAGAGTGATGACTTTGAGGACATTGATGAATTTGTGAGTATCATTAGGAATCTGTTTGCATGGTTACAAATCTCCTTAAAAGGGATGATATTCACAATCTTAGTAGGCCCTATAATCTAGAAAGGGAAATGCAATGGTCACAATGGCCAGTATAATCATGAGAAGTGGAACTAACTTTAATCTTTTTGAAAGACTCTTGAAATCCCACCAGATTTCTATTTTCAAGTCAAGCATAAATTCTTGTGTAAATTGGTAACCAGCATTAAGGAAACATCTAGTTCTTCAGATGAGAAGCGTGATGCCCTTCTACAGTGCGTCCCAAAAAAAACTATACACTTTTGAAATGGCTGCCAAATAAAAAATATAGCATTATGGGAATTTTTTTTTACATTTATGGAAAGCCAATAAAGTCAACTTTCAAATGACACCAAAAAATTGGAAAACTGTTTATGCTTGAGCGAGCACTGCCAACTGAAACAAAGGGTATGAAAATTAGGGTGGGCTGGAATTAGCCTTCCAATTTATGTCAGTTTTTAAGAGGCAAATCCTTTCGAACTTGCAAAGTTAAGGGTGTTGTGATAAATTAATGATCAACCGTAACCAGTTTTGGTTGCTTATGCAAATTCTATAAATTATTAAATTGAACTTTAATGCATGAGTGAACACAAATTACACTTTTGGGGCAGCATTTCAACTTTATCATTTGGATCTCTTTTTGGGCAGCATTTCAACTTTATCATGTGGATCTCAGCAGTGTATTCATGGGAGTCGGGAGAATAGGGGGTGAGATAGGACTTAAGTGGGAGAAGTAGGTTGATGGAATTAGGGTCAACAGAACATTCAGCCCCCGCCCCCTCCCTCTTTCCCGCCCTCCCCTCCTGTTGAGAGACTGATGGCTATTGTCATGCAAGCGTGAAGTCCAGAGCGGAATGTTGATTTAATGATTAATTCTGAATTGGGGCATCAACTTTTTCCTATCAATCATTTCATCAACAATTTATCAGTAAATCAACTCATTCAATGTGCAATGTGATCAATCATACATTCAGTTTTTTTTCAATGAATTATTTCATTAATCATCATAATCATTAAATTTCTTGGTAATAATTCAATAAACAAGTTACCATCAGCCACCGGTCACTTGGCAGCTAAGTTTTGAATAGGCTACAATCCAGGAAGTGAGACAGAGAGGGGGGCTGGGAAATGGAGGTGGAGTGGGGAGGGTACATAATTATGACTTTCAATTTGTAAAAGGACAAAAAGAAGAGGAATGCCCTTTTAACCAAGTCTTAGCATATCTCGCCCTCTTGCTTGTAACAGGTACCATCACATTACTCTGACTCTCACGAACACACTTCTGAGGTCCACAAGACGAATATGCTACACTAAAATTACAATTCCTGTTCACTCATGCATTAAATTTCAATTTAGTAACTCATGAAATTTGCCTAAGAAACCAAAACTTATCTCACTCATTAATTTAGCTTAGCAAGTTCCAAAGGACTAATCACTCAAAAAAACTGTAAGGCTAATTCCTGCCCAGCCTAGCCGAGCTTAGTGTCTGAGGAGGAAAGAAGCGGGGCTGGGGGGTTGAGATGGAGGGAGGGGTTGCTAAATGTTCTGTTGACCTCTATCCCATCAACGTACTTCACCTACCTAAGTCATATTACCCCCTCTTCTCCTGACTTTCATAAACACATTGTTGAGATCCACATGATAAAGACAAAATGCTGCACTAAAAATTGCAATTCACGATCACTCATGCATTAAATTTCAATGTAATAAACGCATTAAATTTTCACAAACAACAAACTATCACAACTGATCTTTAATTCACCAAAGAACCCTCAACTTTGCAAGTACCAAACAAAAAACCTGAAAGAAATTGGAAGGCTAATTCCGGCCCACCCTAATTTTCATACCCTTTGTTTCAGTGGGCAGTGCTCGCTCAAGCATGAATAGTTTTCCAACTTTTTGGTGTCACTTGAAAGTTGACTTTATGGGCTTTCCATATCTATAAGTCATTTCCCCCAAAGTGCTATATTTTTTATTTGGCAGCCATTTCAAAAGTGTATAGTTTTTTTTGGGACGCACTGTAGTAGTGGTGGATGATGGCAGCATATCTTGAAACGAATACATGTAGTAGGTGAATTTTCTCTGACTATGTAGGCCTTATGCCAAAAGGGCCTTAACTATTTTGTTTGTTATTCTGAGATAATCGCGTTAAAGTTTTGACTTCTTTAAGAAGCAATTTTTTTATGATTACTTCGTTTTGGAGGTCAATTTCGATATACATGTTCAGTTATTACATTTTGCATGATATTGTATTGCATTTTTGGAAAAATATTGAGAAATGTTCATGCTAGTATGAGCAAAAAAACGTGGTAAGGGCCTTTTGGTATATTCGTTGAGTGAAGCGTATTTATGTCTTTGTAGCACACAATGAAAGGATTTGAGTGAATTACAAGCTCTCCCATTAATAATGCAAATCTCCTTGCTTGGGTTGACATCAAAGTTTTTTTCCCTGCTTTTGAAGGAATATTCAATGCTAAAAGATAGCATATTTATATTAAAAAACACAAGACAATTCAAGTAAAGTAATGCTTTGTAGATGGATTTTGAAAGCATAATTCGAAAATATGGCAAAGATAATGAAAAGGTTTAGAGGAAGTCTGCCGATAAGCAATATTTCTGATTGTCAATATTTTCTCATTTTCTGCCACTTGGCGCAAGCCTTTTTTTAAATACCCCTGACAAAAATATTCCATGTTTGCTCAAGCATGAACGAAACTTAATTTTTTTTAATGGCATTTGAATGATAAGACTTTATTGACATCAAAATATAGACGTCATAATTTGAAACAAAATTTTGATAAACTTTTCAAAACTGTCCCGCTTGTTTGATACACACTGTATAGTTTGCTAGAATTTCATTTAAATTACAAGACCAGACATCCTTTCATAAAATGTCAGAGAAACAGTCTTTTTACTTGACCGGAATGTGTTCTTAGTGGTAAGTCAGCTACACATTTCATCATTTCGCACAAGAACGTGTCACAGTAAGCATACGCTATAAGGCCGTCTACACCAGCCCGAGTTTTCAAATTAGCTCGCTATTTCTGATCCGGCAAATTATCCCGATTTGAACAATCTCGAGATTATTTAAAATGGAGACACAATTATCGCGCTAGTTCATACGATTAATCTCGAGATTGCAATCCCAAGTCAACTTGGGATTATTTGCAAAATAGCGCGCTATTTTACGTATTATCCCGCTAATTAGCAGGTGCAGACGCGCTCAGGATTATTTATTCACGGCGTCAGACCATAATGCATCGATGCCTCGCTCGAGCAGGAATCGCTCTTCTTGCGATGGTGGAGACTGGGTTTCTTGAATCTCGAGATTAATCGCGAAAAAAGGGCCGATCGAGCTAAACTCTCGGGCTGGTGCAGCACCCCTTAAAGTAATGCCGAAATTACAAACGTCGACATGAAACATCCTCTAATCTGCTACCCCTTCTTGTTCTTTTCCCCCATCTCTCTAGGATGACTACCTTGACCAAGAGACTGACCAAGAATCATTCAACGACGAGATCTGTCGACCATGCTGGTCTAAACGAAACTCGGACACCGTCGAAGATGAGAATGAACAGCCGCAAACAAGTCAACAACACTCCCTCGAGATCATCAACCTCGATCAAGAATCTTCACCGGAGGTCGTTGACGGCGGCGCTGGCGGCAGTCTGGATCAGTTCTTTACCAAGACACACCATACAGCGGAAGGCGGTGATGACATATCAGCACGCCAGGACATTGTAACCATTCATGGGTTGGAAGAAGTTGTTCCAGGGTCGGTCATAGCCGTAGAGGAAGTGCAAGACGAAGAGAATTCCTCAGATCTTGGTGATCGCCGATTATCAAGTACACCTCGACGCGAGACCGTTATTACCTCAGTAGCCATCAACGTACTTGATCCAGCGCAGTCGTTTGACTTTTCGCCCTGCGTTGAGCGACGGCCAAGTGCTACTCTAGACATCTGACAGAAGGCATCTGCAAGAAATCAACTAATCCCTCATAATGGGTAGAAGATTTCTATGAATCTATAGGATCTGGAAATCCTTGCAGAGAACATCTTTACCTATTGAACTCTCTCAAGATCAAGGGAAAATAATTTCCAAGGAGCTTTAAAAAGAGATGGAGTCAAGTCAAGAAATTCCATTTGAACAATGTTCGATGCTGCAGTATGCGTCAGCCACATAAGGCCCACATACACTGGATCTTCCTTTCAAGGCATAAATAACAATAAATTTACCAACTAACTTCAAAATGAATGATTGATAGATTCTACTTTTAGCTACCATAGGTCTGACAATATGCGACCAGCCACCTCAAAAACCACCGATAAGTCGCAATCATTTATTTAAGTCGACAGAAAACTTTGGTAATGACGGGTATTGATGAAAAATTATATTGAAAAGTCATGATTTTGAGATAAGGGTGATTTATCAAATGAGGATCCACATCACTGTTCACTATTTTCAAACAAGACACATAATGTGACCAGCCACCGAAAAACCAAAAATAAGTCGCCCAAAATGAATTTGGACATTTTCATTGAGCTTGAAAGAGCACATGCTAAGCTTTGAACTAATATATACATAACTTGTCAAAATTTATCAACAGTGACCAACACGAGTACTTGATTTAATGGAAAATAATTCAGCGAGAGCTGAATAAGGACAAAACAAGATTTAAGTTTGAGGTTCACTCAAGCACGAGATGTGCATTCTCGTTGAAACATCCAAGCAGTCTTCAAAAAATTGGTGTCAAATAAACTCCTGTCTCTACTCTTTTGTTCAAGTTAACAACTTTAACAATTTAAAGAATGATTTCACATTTCAATACCTTACTATTATTTGGCTATTTACAGAAAACCTTCCCTGGCGACTTATTGTAGGTTTGGGGTGGCTTTTGATTACAAGCCATCTAGTGTTTATTTCCATAAATAGTTACTACTTTGTTTTGTTTTTATTTTTTCATGAAGCTTGTGACATCAGGGCCCCCGTCTTACAAAAACAGTTACGATTGATCCGATCAATCGTAACTTTATGGAAATCCACCAGTGTCATCATTTTTTAAAAGAAAAACTAGCACAATGTCCTCTGTATGCAAAGAGAAGCGCAATGAATTTTCAAAACAAAGAATGCTTCAATATACATCATAGCTAGAAAATATTTTGAACAAACATGCATAATAGATGTTGACGTTGCTGGCCGTCCATAGTTACGTTGATCGGATCCGTCTTAACTCTTCGTAGGACGGGGCCGTGATATCAACAGTGCAGATTATTTGAAGAATCATTTGTAAGGGGTACTTCATTCAATTTGTTTTCATGTATCAAGGCATCTTATGTCGACTAATAATTTTTCTGATTTTGTTACAGACCGCCAAGTAGGAGAGTGTTAATTCTTTTCTTTGAAGAAGCTTTGTTCTTTCGAATGTAAAATACTAAACAAACAAGTTACTTTATATTTTAATAATTATTTTTGGCATCAAAGAAAGAATCTAGACAGACTTACCCCTGATAGCAGAAACTGGTAAAAATGACGTCATAATTACGTCAGTTTAACGACGAGTGTCACGTCATTTTGACGTCGTAACATGACGTCTTATTGACGGGATCTTGCACCCGCGAATAACGTCATTATGACGTCGTATATTGACGTCATTATGACGTCTCCAAGAGTGACTACGACGTCTTAATGACGTCTTAGTAACGTTTTTACAACGTTTTCCTGACCAGTATCAAGGGTCAGATTGACGTCGTGTATTGACGTGATTATGACGTCTTCGAGAGTCAACAACGACGTCTTAATGACATCCGTGCAACGTGTTCCTGACCGGTTTTAGAGGTCATATTGATGTAATTATGACGTCTTTAAAAGTCATCTACGACGTCTTAATGACAACTTTGCGACGTATTCCTGACCAGTTTCAGACGTCATATTGATGTAATTATGACGTCTTTATAAGTCAACTACGACGTCTGAATGACGACGTTGCAACATATTGCTGACTAGTAATAGACGTCATATTGACGTCGCATATTGAAATGAATATGACGTCTTTTGGAGTCAACTATGATATCTTAACGTATTCTGACGTGATAATGACCTAAACATTAAATTCTACATGCAATGTACATACACACATCACTTCAAAGACCTTGTCATTGAGGATTATCTATATTTGGTGAATACTGAGGTGGTCTGACAATGTCCAGCATTCCCAGTAACAATATAATGATCCTCCATGCCAGGGCCTTGCATAACTTGTCTCGGTCTCAAGAACATGACCCCCCCCCCCCCCCGAAAAAGAATATATACAAAAATGGAAAACGAAATCAAATACATGTACGCATTTCAATTACGAAATCGTGGCAAATATTCTATTAATAAATAAAAGTTGCATAACATATTACCAGCAAAAAAAAAAGAATACAAAATGTTGAAAACTCTAAATAGATTGAAAAAAAAAACACTTTTCTATGAAAATGCAGTATTAGGGTCAAAGGAATGAAATTACAATGTTTGTTATACCAATACATACAATTGTACATGTATAAATACACATTAATACATAACAGAGGCATAATGATCTCCAAGAATAAAGCTTTTTCGTTGAAATTGTAATTAAATATACCTTCAACTTTAGACAACTATGTAATGTAGGTAAAAATATACTGTATGTAAAAAAAAAATACCCGAGTTGGAATAGTTTCAGGATTTATGGAAGCTCGCATTTGGGTGAAAGAATCATACATGTACATTAATTCTTATGAAATGTTTGGGTTGTATTACACTATCACTTAGGGCCAGGGGTAAAAGACAATAGTTGCAGCAAACAATTATTTCTTCGGAAAGTCTTTTAAATTAAGGTTAATTGTCAAAATATTGTACATAATCTAGGCCCTGTCTTACAAAGAGTTACGATTGATCCGATCAATCATACCTCTATGGAAATCCATCAGTGTCATAATTTTTTTCTACGAAAAATTTGCACAATGTCCTTTGTATGCAAAGAGAAACGCAGCGAACTTTTGAGAAAACAATGAATGCATGAACATACATCATAGCTAGAAAATATTTTGAACAAACATGCTTAATAGATGTTAACGTTGCTGACCGTCCATAGTTGCGATTGATCGGATCAATCATAACTCTTTGTAAGACGGGGCCCTGGTAAATTAATGTAAACTTGTATCTTTGTAAAATCATGAATTTTGATCTTAAAATCAATAATTCTGATGATCACTAACACAGAAAAGCATATGTGGGACAGGACAGTGTATTATGATTGATTTGAAAAATACCCGACATTTGATAGAATTACATGCTTATTTTGCTCATTTCTCAGCAATTACACATTTTCTTCCCGAGCTTTTTGGCACACATCTTTTATATATACATACACTTTGCTAGTAATTCTGTTGGATTCTGTTCGAACTCATTTTAAGATAGTTACTACTAGAGGTGCGCTATTAAAAATAAGGCAACTATGTAATGTAGGAAAAAATATACTGTATGTAAAAAAAAAAATACCTGAGTTGCAAAGTTTTCAGGATTTACATGTATGGAAGCTTGCATTTGGGTGAAAGAATCATGCATCAATAAGTCTGATGAAAATAGTTTGTGGAACTGTTGTATTACACTATCACTTAGAAGGAAAAGACAGTAGTTGCAGCAAACAATTATTTCTTGAGAAAATCTATAAAATCAAAGTTAATTGTCAATATATTGTACATAATCTACATCTGGTACATTAATGTAAACTTGTATCTTTGTAAAATCATTAATTTTTTAACTTAAAATCGATAATTCTGATGATCGCTGTAAACACAGAAAAGCATATGTGGGACAGTGTATTATAATCGATTCGAAAAATACCTGACATTTGATAGAATTACATGCTTATTTTGCTCATTTCTCAGCAATTGCGCATTTTCTTCCCTACATGTAGCTACGTAGGCTTTTTATGTGAGCTGAGAGATTTCATACCAGATTTCCTTTGCTTGATAAAGTTCTTATGATAGTCTGTGTATCAGCATAGCATGTGTTCAGTGTTTTGAACCCACTGGAGATTGTGCATCATATCTTTATGTATGGAAGTCATTTTGCGTCTGCGGTCTCCATGGTTTTTTCAGGATCTATGTGTTGACTAGACCAGTCCCATATTGATATTTTCGTGCTGTGTCACTTTGGAAGGCTGTCTCTAATTGGTTGACTGGTGAGTTGGCAGATGCACAGCCCATCCCACTTTTCAATTATATCATTACGTAATCTCTAACATGTCTAAGATATCCACCAGATCAAGAGGCCGCTTGCACTCGGCTAACGCATGTACACAATCCTCTGCTTCATCATTAACTGGATCTAAACAAAGCCCAGCATACCTAGATCATATTGATACAGTCGTTCAAAGAGCGGTGGCCGTGGCAATGGAACGCGAGAGACAAAAACTCAATGATGACATGGATAAGCGCGAAAATAAATTGCGTGAAATTCTTGATGAAAAGCTCACTAGTCTACACGTTCTTGAAATATCTATCGATACTAAATTGAAGCAACTCCGTGATTTTGAAAAATCTGTTTCTGATAACATGACTAACACCATAATGCTTTGTCAAATAGGCTTGACCACATCGAGCAGTACTCCTGTCGCAATAATATCCGTATCCGTATGAGATTGTTCGAAATGTAGCAAAGCAGATTGGTATCGATCTTACTCCATGTGACATTGATCGATCCCATCACCTTTGCTGACCAACTAGCAGTCATGATGTTCAACCCAAAGGATCATACCCCGGCGTGGCCCTGTAATGCCAACTTAGCAGCTCCACCAATCAATGTGAAATTCACTTCATACAGGCCGAAACAAACGATGAAAAATAGAGGAAAATGCTCAGGAACAGATGACTGGGTGCAGGCAGGCAAGGCAGTTCAGGTGGGATGAAAATTTATTGGCAGGACACCTTCCGTTTCAAATTACAGCATCTGCAAAAATAACAGAAGAGGAGAAACATAAAAACTTTTTCTACATAAACTATTTATTAATCTTCATTAAAAACTAGATGGTTTCAATATTAATTTCCAATTTATTTTAAAGGACAAGTCCACCCAAACAAAAACTTGATTTGAATAAAAAGAGAAAAATCAGACAAGCACAATACTGAAAATTTCATCAAAATCGGATGTAAAATAAGAAAGTTATGACATTTCAAATTTCCGCTTATTTTTAACAAAATAGTTATATGAACGAGCCAGTTACATCCAAATGAGAGAGTCGATGACATCACTCACTCACTATTTCTTTTGTATTTTATTATATGAAATATGAAATATGTTTATTTTCTCATCATTGTCATGTGAAATGAAGTTTCATTCCTCCCTGAACACTTGGAATTCCATTAATTTAATATTTTGTACTTCAGGCAAGGAGGTCCTAATCGTCAAATTCGTAAAAATTGATATATTGTATAATTCAAACAATAAAAAACAAAAGAAATAGTGAGTGAGTGACGTCATCAACTCTCTCATTTGAATGTAACTGGCTCTTTCATATAACTATTTTGTTAAAAATAAGCCGAACTTTGAAATGTCATAACTTTCTTGTTTTACATCCGATTTTGATGAAATTTTCAGCATTGTGCTTGTTTGATTTTTCTCTATTGATTCAAATCAACATTTTTCTGAGGTGGACTTGACCTTTAAATGATTAAAAAACGATGTGGGGTTTGTTACATATTTTATACTTCAAATATTAACATGTTAAGTCAAGTCGGGGGGGGGGGGGCATGATGCCCTCAAGACCTTTAACCATCTCTGTATAAGGAAGGAAATTTTAGAATCAATTTATTTGACACATAAAACATATTATTTTTTATAATTACAATTTTAATTCATGCCTTTTTTATGTGTTTTAAATGGTTATGGGGTAACCAGGACTGTCAGGACCGAGAATTCGAACTTCGAGGCTGAAATACAGCCATTCCCTATGCCTGATTTGGCTTAAATTCAGATCAAGGATCAATTAAATATATATTTTGCAAAAAAAATCTGACAAATTTTGAGGTGGAATTAGTTTTCTGGCATCGCGAGATCGACCAATGCAAAATTTTATTAGCGCCAATTTACCATCTAAACTTGTCATTGAAATTAGAACGTCCAAACCGATCTAGTACCAGTACTAGCACAATGAATCAATCAGCTATGCATGTGCACCAATTCTGTATTTCTTGCATACGTACGTCACTCCAGTTAAAGTTCATGTCATTGCGTTATATAGCGTGGGAATTGTAAGAAAGTGATCCTTCAAAATTTTTACCTTCCAACAATAAACATTTTTTAAGCCTTTGTATGCATTTAGAGTACAAAAGCTTACAAATTGGACAAATTAAATGTTTGCCCCAAAATTATTGTGGGAAGGGTGGATTTTCTAGGGAAATCCATCTTAGTGTACAAAGTACTACAGGCAACAGAGACTTGTCTAGGCTCCGTGAATGAAAATACAATGAAAAAATATCAAAGAGTCCTCGAAGTACAGTCAGGACCATTAACAGATTATAAGGTGCCCCGAGTTTGTGCACACCCAAATCTGCGTGATTCTGATAATAGAGATTCCCAATGATCCCCCCCCAAAAAAAAAAGGCTTTACATCTGAAATAGCCTTCTAACTTACCTACTGCCCGATGCCTCCTATCATGTAGGGCAGCAACGAAGGATCTCCACTCCTGGCATCCAGCGATTCTGGGCCTTCTTCTGGAAACTCCCCCAGGCCAGGTCATATTCACTGACTTCATCTCCTCCTCAACTCCTCATGTGTGACACCGAGACAGGTGGTTTTGTGTCTCCCTCTCTTTCTCCTGAAAAGTGAAATGTCAAACATATCTATTCATTAAAAATCTTACTCAAAATGGTGCTTTTGGTAGAAAAATAATGAATATAGGGCATTTCATGTGACGGCCTTAACCCTTATTAAACTGGGGGGGGTCAATTTGACCCCCCCCCCCTCAACAAATTTCATCACTACGCTGTCGCGCAAAAAATTTTGATCGCGCCGCTCACTGACTTTTTACTTTCAAGTCTCGCGCAAATTTTGAGACCAAATTTGTGACGCCCGGGTACGCGGTTACGACATTACGCAACATTATGTAAGTGCATGTCAGACCCAAAATTGCTCATAAACATGATTTCATGTACAAATCCAATGCAAATTGTGTATTTAGCCAAAATTCATAAATTTATCATTATTTCTACTTTTACTGATTAAACTTAATTAATTTTGCCTTGCTTATGATTAGAATTAAATCTAGAACGATTTCCATCGAAAATACAATAAAAAACAAAATGTAAAAAAACAAAGAAATACATGATTTAAAAAAAAAAAAAATACATAAGAAATCGGTCTTGGTACCAGATTTTTTTTCATTCACAATTGTTAGGAATGCTATAAAGAATATTTTCACCCAAAAAATAGCATTCTAGGAGCTTTATTTAGTGAATCAGAGCAAAAAGTATGATTTCATGAATAAATTAGCATAATTAATTCATATAAAATAAAAAAATATGAATTCAGTGAAATTTACCAATGCAACTACGTAGATTACGTCATTCTCTACCATCATGCAAATTTTCGTTGTGATCGTGCAATCCACGGCCGTTCTTATAGGGGGGGGCAATAATACCCCCCCCCCCCCCCGGGAATGACAAGAATCAAAATACCCCGGTAGATTTAGGATTAAAAAAATTGTCAGTACGGTATATCAGCATCAACTTGATCAAGGATCTACATAGTAGTACCGGTACATGTAGATCTGGTAGTACAGTTACATAAACTGAACTTTGTGAAATCTTGAAATCTACACTGAAAAATGTTCAAACTGAAGATCACCAACACAGATAAGAGCACGTGGGACAGTTATTATTGCTCTGATTAATGTCGGCCCGACGCTTGCCTTGGCTCGAGTTGACCCGAATCCTGTCTGTGCTTTTTTTGCTTATTTCGCAGCAATTACACAATTTCTTCCACTTAGTTCCAGAATCCTTTGGCACATACGGTATATTATTTATAAATATAGACAGACACTTTGGTGGTCATTTCATTGGATTCTGTACGAACTCATTTTGATATCGTTACCACAACTGGCATTTACCTTAAACTTTGCACTGTGTCTGTGCAGACTTGGGCCCTGAGCCCACCAGCGCAGCCTGTCCTATTCTGTATTCAGCATGCCGGCGCTCGGGGCAGCCACCCCGGCCGGGCAGTGTCAGTGCACGGAATCTAAAGCCAAAGTTGCCGCGCTCCGAAAAGAAAATCTTAGAAGATGGTTATCTAACTTACTGTTTGGTCTCCTGCGAATGCCTTCGAAGTCGTTATCCAACTCTGAACCGTGTTCATAAAGTAGTAGAACTATTATTAACGGCCATCTTCCTCGCACTTAATTCTCGATCCAAAATTAGGCTGCAACATTTAACGGCGAAAAATTAAAACGGTTTCAAATTAAATGGTTGCGACTGCGCCAGTTAAGTTGCATGCAGTGCAGCGCGCATGCGCAGGCTCGACGCCCGGCGCGCGGCGAATTAATTCTGCGGATCATGAATTTTTTATAGGGGGTGAGCCCGGGGGGCGTGCATGGGGGTGGGGGGGGGGTGAGCTAACTAGATAGGGGGTTTGCATGACACCGGGGCATGACACCACTTGCGAAAAAAAAGTTTTAAAATAGATACAAACTTCTTTGACATATAAAGCTTCCTCTTGTTTGGTTTGGTTGGCAACCAGTTAAAAAATGATTATTTTTGCCACTGCTTTTGAAACTTTTTTTCTTTGAAGAATTATATACTTTACCTAAAATAAAAAAAATTCTGTACTATTTTTTTTAAGTTTTACTTTTCCTTTTATAAGTAGAAATAGCCTTGCTAACATGGCAAGGTTGAAAAAATGGCAAAATAGTCTGTGGCTTTGAAATTAAACTTGTAAATTTCCTCGTCGTTGATTGGTAAAATTTGATGTCATAATCACGTCGTAATGTGGTCATATGAAAACGCAAATTTCTTTGTCGTTGTTTGGTAAATAAATGATGTCATAATCACGTCATAATGTGGTCATATAAAAATGCAAATTCATTTGTTGCAGATTGGTCGATAAATGACGTAGTAATCACGTAATAATCTGGTCATATAAGAAAGCAAATTTATTTGTCGTAAATTGGTCAGTAAATGACGTCGTAATCACGTCATAATCTGGTCATATAAGCGAGCAAATTTACTTGTCGTAAATTGGTCAGTAAATGACGTCGAGATCACGTCATAATCTGGTCAAATAAAAATGCAAATGAAAGTTGCCATTCTAAGTCGTCAAAATGACGTCGTAAGAACGTCATAAATACGACGACATGACGAGTATTACCACTTTACGATCAGTTAATGACGTCATTACGACCGTGTCTGCTATCAGGGACGTCAGCATATCAATGACTCCCACATTTATATATAGCCTACACAATAAACAATCGCATGTACACAAAAATATAAGCTTTAGCATTACGGTGTTTTTTTTTAAGGTTAAAGCACAATATGAAAACTGGAGTGCAAACTTCACAATCTATTATTTTCTATTTTATCTTGTTTTTATTAGTGATTAGCATATATTTAATTTTTTCCAGTTCTAATAAGTGCACAATATAACATTTTCGTCTGTCTTTTAATGATGTTCTTTAATATATATTTTTTTCATTATGTAACAATTGGGGTAAGTGTTTGGGCAAATAGCATCCCACCTTATATGAGCGATATTCAGATCATTATGCAATCAAATTTAGAATATAAGTAGAGAAAATAGCCATCTGCCCTTCCAGTTTAGAAGTTTACAATTCATTAAGATAATGTGGAAAAGAAAAATCTGAAACTTTATTCTATTACAATACAAATTGTATTATACAAACAAAAAACCAAAAAGCTAACATTCCGATGCAGCTAGAAGAAACCAACACTCGTAATGTAAGTTGCAAATCTATTGGAAAAGGGACAAGGATTGGGCTAGGTAGTATTCCCGCATTCTAAAGAATATTGTTCTTTTGTGTATTTTGAATGTTACGGTTCATTCAGTCAATATTAGCATTGGCTTTGCCATTTAAACAAAACAGACATTGTGAATGCATATCATCAGGATAATTTATATCATCTTAATATGAAAAGAATGCACAACAAAGTGTTCAAACATCACTAAAACCTGCAGCCTACCATCATGTGTTTGCTTCGGTACCAACATTTTAATTATTGCAAGATGATTGTTGTCATTTTCGTTTGTCAATCCTTCCTTTTAATGTCAAGTCGGTTGTGTTTTAGTAAAATCTGCGGCAAGCTCACTTTCCAAAAGGCCATTTTCTGTTAAACGGTGATGCTCACAAATAAAGAGTAAACTATCTAAAGTCTAGATTATCATTATCATTACAACTATAGCCCCATGTCTTGAATGGGGTACATTGGTCTATTTCTTCATTTATTCTTTATTTCCTTACTTCCTCTTTCTCTCTCCTTTGCTCCTTCCCTCTCTCTCTCTGTCTCCTCTTTTCTCCCCCTCTCTCATCTCCCTTCTCTATCCCTCCCATTCTTTTTTACACCGACATCTCCCATATCTCTCTATCACTCATTTTTTCTTCTACTTTGTCTATTCTGTCATATTGATGTTTCATCCCTGTTACACTTCACTATTTTGCTGCTGCTGATGTTGTTCTTGTTGTTAATGAAATACCAGTTGCAATTTTTTTTTTCAAATTGAGTTCTTATGATATTGATATTTCTATTGAAAAAAATAATTTATTATAATAGTTTTCATTCTATTTTGTACTAAAATAACTTGACGTCTCAAAAATAAATCTTTATATATTAGTTTTATATGTATATATATATTATGTATCATTTACATAAAGAATAAATATCACACAAAATTACATTTTATTGTAAATTTTGTCAATTTGTTATGAATTCACATTCTGTAAAACCTCACCACCCCCCTTTTATACACCAAGGCCCGTATTCTGATAGCAGGTTTAACTTAAACTCAGGTTTAAAGTTGTGGTTTAAGTATGGATAGCCAATTGTTACATAAATCGCTAATAGTAGAGATATCATACTTCAGCTCATTTGGCTCTCAAATCATTCATAATTGTCTAGGAAGTATAAATAGATGATTGTCTTCACCATCGATGAATCAGGAAAGAGAACAGTAAACATAAGAAACATACAACGTAATAAAAATTTTGATACTTTTGGCTTCCCATACTTAAACCACAACTTTAAACCTGAGTGTAAGTTAAACCCGACTTCAGAATACGGGCCCAAGAGTTTAAGATAAATTGACAATCAAATTAGATTGTGTAAAAATAAAAAAAGTCAAAAGAATGAGATCAAGTGAAACTTGAGAACAATATGACGAACAATAGGTACGTTATGCAATCTTGAATGTCGAAATGCTACGGGATCATCCAATTGACAATGCGGCCAAGAAGTGTCACGTGAACAACTCTCCCCTCTGTACACTAAAAATATACCCCCAAAACATATCAATTTTTGCTCATTCTACTAAGTTTGTCCATGATATATTTAATGAAAATTCTCTTACATGTGATAACACCTGGGGCCCCGTCGAGTTACGATTGATCCGATCAAACTCAAGTATATGGAAATCCATTAATGTCATTTTATTCAACAAAAAAATTGTACAATGTCCTTTGAAAACAAAGAGAAGCATACTGAAATGTCAAGAAAACAGTGAATGTATGAATATACATCATATCTAGAAAATATTTTGAACAATCATGTATTTTAGATGTTGAAGTTGCTGGCCTTCCATACACGTAGTTGTGGTTGATCGGATCAATCGTAACTCTTTGTAAGACGGGGCCCTGGTCTACGGATAAACTTGATAAAAGTGAGAATTTAATCAAGATATGTCCACAAGTAATAAGGGAGTTGTACAAGTCTGACATCAAACATCTTGGTTGCATTGCCAATTGGGGGATGTCCATAACATCAGTGATTTGAACATTCAAATGCTTAAACTTTTCTTATCATTCATTCAATATTAAAAAAACTTTCATTGGTTTGTTCCTTTTTTTTTTTACCCGTCGACTGGTTTGGGGTTTCACACAAATAATTAATTATGTGTCGTTATCACTGATTAATTTATGACTCCATTATACTGCCAGATCTGAAACTTAACACCATTGGCAGATCCAGGATAATGAATTAGAGGGTGCAAATATCAAACTCAAATATTAAATATGGATAGAAAACGCATCCCTTAAGCCCTCCTCTGGATCCGCCAATGTATTACACATTTAACTCTGAGAACTTGCAAGTATTTAAATAATAATGGTAACTCTCATTACCCAGGGTAGCTACTTCAGCTGTAAGCTATTCTTCCAACGGTAACACAACATTTGCTCCAGCAAAAATAATTTGCTCCCGGCTTTTTATTTTCGTTTAAGATGTAGGGTTAGGGTTACAATAGGGTTTTATGTTAGGTTCAAGATAAGGTATAGTGTTAATTAAATCAAGGGTTGAATTTGGCCATGCCATTAGTTTGTGGAATTTACAGCGGAGCAATTGTCACCAGAGCAAATTTTGTGGAACCCTTCCAGCGGGCCCTGTATAACATAACATGTTATTATTACCCTTCTCCATTCTCATCTTCTGAGATCCTGACAAGGTGATTGATACCATGTCCTCGCATTCATGAGGCAGCGCTCTACCACTGAGCCACCATGGTCTAATGAGATCAACATCACTCCCATAGACAAACATGAGCCAAATTTAATTATAATTTTCTTTTATTATATATATATTAAATACATAGAGGAAATTTCTTTAAAAATCTCCAGCGGGCCGCTTCATAAACTGTCCATGAGTTAAGAGTGACTTTAAGAATGACTGGTGATTAGAGGGCGCTAGATCAAGTGAGCATATCAGCTATCTGATCCCAAAAATCTTGACATAGATTTCATCTTTTATTTACATCATTCGTTGAATCGAGGTATGTAATCTGAGAGTGAACTTACCCAGTTGCTACACTTGATGTCTGTTTCCGAAGATATGCCGTGATTTACTCTGGAATGAATCTATGGATACTGAACTGACATGGTAATATTTTTCTTCAGTCCCAGTAACTTTATTTTGTGTCGGTACATAGCCATAGACTTTGCAGTGCCCTCAATATTTGACTTTGATTTGAAGCGATTATCTGCTGTCATTGAAAGGATCTACAATTAGTCTCATCATATTATTATTGTATCTTCATAATGCCAAGGCCATCTGTTTCCACTATCTTGAAAGATATTGTTGAAAGTGATGACTTTCTTAAAGCAATAAGTGATGCTGTTGAAAGAAAACTCGATGAAATATTAGCAAGAATAGATAAACAAGATAATCGTATAGCGGCCCTTGAATCCGAGTCAAAGAAGACAGGCAAATCGATAGCTGGACTTCAATCGCAAATTCTGAAAAATAACCAGAGTATCATAGAACGGTGTGAGCAATTAGAATCCACAAACATGGACCTTCTCAATGCAAGCGACTCTCGTGTGAGTCACATAGCATCTCTTGAAGAAAAAGTGAAAATGAAGAGTAATGAAGTTGAGAGACTAAAAAAAGAAATGAATGATCTTGAGCAATACTCACGAAGGTCATGCCTGAGGATAGTTGGTGTAGAAGAGGAACTGAAAGGAGAAAACACTGACCAAATTGTGTTGAATGTGGCCCATCGTATTGGAGTGAAACTTGATGTCAACGATATTGATCGCAGTCATTGGATCAAAAAGAGACAACCATCTGTGAGTAGACCAACCTCTGCGTCAACAACCGTTGGAACGAATCAAGAGAAGAGAAAGAGTAGCAAGAAATGTAGTATAATCGTTAAATTATGCTCTTATAGAAGTCGTCAGCAGCTCTTTGTTAATCGACGTAAACTGAAAAATAGCGGGATTTCAATACATGAAGACTTGACTTCTCCGAACTTCAACCTTCTCCTAAGCGCCCAAAAGAATGAGAAGATCAGCACAGCGTGGTCTATGGACGGACGCATTTTTGGTTCACTCAAATCTACTGGAAAGAAGCATCTTATCAAGAGCCCAGAAGACCTGATGCTTTTATAAATATTTCATTGAACAATTTCTTCAGACAATACTCCTGATGCTTACCTTTACCTTATATACGAGAGCTGTGCTACTTAAAACGTGGATTCGTGATTCCATTTAGCATCAAGGCACCTTGTGTGTAGCAGTTTACTGTACCCTTATATCTTTTTATAGACTTTACCTTTTCTTGGTGTGTACATTTCATGTACGTGTGTGGTTGGTTTTTCCCAACTTATGTACATTTATTGATTTTTTCCGGCCCCAGTGTAGATTTCCTAACTAGAACTTTTTACAAGGTTCTTAGCAGACTGTAACTTACAGTTTCATGCAAGTGATACTTTGTGTGTGTTTTTACATGTAAGTGTGAATGTGGTTTTGATTTTGTGTTCCTATTTCTTTTCTTTTCTATTTTACATTAAGATATGCTCAATTGTTGCAAACTATGTAAAAGAACTCAGTGTAATTCTGTTACTTTCTGTACTCAGTGTAATGCTGAGTTATTCCCATTTAACAAGTGTGTATCAGACAATGAATTTCTCTGGAACTTATATAGTTATTTTGAACTAGATGAAAATATAGATATTGAAAAATTACAATCTCTGAAAATTAACCCTTTTGAAATGAATAATAATCTTGCTATTTCTGGTGATATTTTATCTGACACAGACTGAAAAAATCATCAAAATTGGATGTAAAATAAGTTATAACATCGTAGTTTCACTTTTTTTTTCACAAAGCTGTTATATGCACATTAGTAATATTCAAATAAGAGAGTCAATGCTATCCCTCACTCACTATTCCTTTTTTTTTTAATTATACAATACTTCAATTTTTACAGAATTAACAATAAGGACCAACTTGACTGAACCATAAAATGTTTAAACATTGGTAATTCCACCTTTTCAGGGAGGAATAAACCTTTGTTTCACGTGACAATGGGGAAATATTTCATATGTCATATAATAAAGTACAAAAGAAAAAGAGAGTGGGTGATGTCATCAGTCCCCTCATTTGCATACCAACCAGTATTATATAACTTTTTTTTTATCAAGCGAAACTTTAAAATGTCACAACTTTCTTACTTTACATTCAATTTTGATAAAATTTTAAGAGTTATATGAGTTTTTCTCCTTTTATTCATATCAACTTTTTGGTAGGGTAGACTTGCCCTTTAAGCTCTATCAAAATTTAGAATGAACCACATTCAATACGTAAAAAATACTATGTATTAATCACTTCTAAGCATATGCATTCAAAACATAAACTCTGGGTTTTTTTAATTAAAAAAAATCCCACGGTTCTTATTAATTCAGACATTTGCATGTATCCTTTAAAACCAGCTCAGATTTATACAACATTTTAAAGTGGAAACGTCCTTCTCTTTGGTTGCAGCAAAACTTTATAATCAACTACATGAACTTGCTATAATGAAGACGGCCTCCTCAGATGACGAGCTCAAGAATGCCATTAAATCCAATCTATTTTGCTCTGAGGATAATAAATTGCATGGACTAAGCTGATTATTCTGGAGGTATTGAATTATTGTTATAGTGGCCTAAACATGGAGTAGTGTGTGTGCAGCACTTTGTATCCAAGAGGAAAATTCACTATGTCAAATACCAATTGGAACGTTGTGGCCCAGTGGACTAGTCTTCTGACTTTGAAACAGAGGGTCGTGGGTTCGAATCCCAGCCATGGCGTAATTTCCTTCAGCAATAAATTTATCCACATTGTGCTGCACTTGACCCAGGTGAGGTGAATGGGTACCCGGCAGGATTAATTCCTTGAATGCATGAGCGCTGAAAGGCAGCTCGAGCTAAAGCCAGGGTAATAATAATAACAACGCACCTCGGAATAGAATATTTCTAGATAGATGGCGCCATATAAAGTCCTATTATTATTAATTGGATTGGTTTGAAAATTGGAAAGTGAAAAGTTGGAAGATGGTGCCCTGTATTAAATCATAAACAAGCCATTTTCTAAACAACAATCCTATGAACTCGGACCCTTTCCCTACACTCCAAAAGCTATTCAGCCACCTCTATATATAGATATACAAGAGCCATGATTTACATTCATCAAATTCCAACTGCAAGAATGTAAATGGGACAAAAAGCAGGAAAGGTAACCCAGATACATAATGCATGTAGCAATCCTTTCAGTGCGCAAAGCAGTTTAACTTGAAATAAACTTGTTCCCTTTTTTCTGGGGGAAGCAATGCAGTTGCTGCATACAATGATTTTCGATAAAAAGTCTTTAAAAGCAAGGTTGATTGTCACCCTTGGTGTAATATGCCAAAAATTTTGAAGGGGCAAGACATGACAAATGGGAAAAATTTTCTATTTTCTATAAGGCTCCAAGCGAGCAAAGCATGCAATAGAAAATTCTGATCTATTCACTATATATGACAATCCAGTTATGTGATAGATTTTATATAATATTCAGAAAATAATACTATATTTCACCCTTTTCCTTTGCCTTTTCAATCCTTTCCTAAGTTGTTTTTTTTTTTGGGGGGGGGGTCATGAAAATATTTGGAAGGTCCCAGGCATCCACCTCCACCTGTAAGCTTGTCATTGTCACCATATCAGTGTAGATCTTTGTCTGGTTCATTCACATAAATCTAAATATGTGAAATATTAAATTTATGCTGAAAAAAAAACACAAATAAGCACATGTGGGACAGTGCATTTTTTATTACACTGAAAAAAGATCAACGCCTGGATGGATTGCCATGCTGATTTCGCTCATTTCTCAGTGATTACTCATTTTCTACCAAAATAATTTGGCACATATTTTTTATCATACATACAAACACTTGGGTGGTCATTTTATCGGATTCCGTTCAAACTCATTGAAAGATCATTCAACACAACTGGTATTTATGCCGTTATGTGCCATCACATATCTACAAAGTTTTTTTTCAATCTTGAATGAACTTGGCAGCTTGCTTGAGGTACATCTGACCTGTCACCTTGGAATGAACCCTTTCCTCTTCGGTATTACGGACACAACAGAAGATTCCCAGCTTCCGGCGTTGTAATACCTCAGCAAGATCTCAAACACTGCAAAATTGTCAAAACCAAATGGATAAATATTAATATATTATTGTTATTATAATTATTATTTCATTTTACACTTTCAAATATCAAGATTCAACTATCATTTATAGAATAATTCAAGAAAAATGATGATTAGAAGAAAACAATAAATTAGCACCACTTATATTATCACAGATCATGATGAAGGTAAAAAATTATTTTGTTTGTTTTAGGGGGCTACTTTTGACAAACTACTCCCGAAATATGCAACATTGGATAAGCTTTAACCCTAAAAGGACTGGAGGGGCATGATGCCCCCCCCCCCCGTCGATGCTTCGCGCGATATTTCTGAAACCCAAAAAGATAGCGCTGCAAAATTTCATGACTTTTTTCTTTGAAGTCTCCCGCAACTTTTGAGACCAAATTTGCGACATACGGGTATACCATCGCGACGTCACATGACTTTTTACGAGGCAATGTCATGTCGAAAATGGCTCATTTTTACACTTTGTGTACAAAGTCTATGGGAGATGAAATTTATAAAAGGGTGGTTATTTTTCGTTCTAATTGGTCTGCTTAATTAATTTAGGGTTTAATTTAGTTGTTAAATGGTCTGTAATAATTTCCATTGAAAAAAAAAAAAAAAAAAAAAAATACATAAGAAATTCAACAACAACAAAAATACATAAGGAAAAAATTGGCTTTCGCAATTTTTCTTGTGGAAACCTTTAAATTACATTTTAGATGACAGCTGCAAAAAAAGAAAATTTGATGTGAAATAGGGTGTTAAATATGCAAATAATGTTTTTCATGAATAAATTTGTATATTTCATTCATAATAATAAAAAAATAATTATTGTCAGAATTTGTTAATACTAGCTTGTAGTTTATGTGGTAAAGAATGTGCATGCCAAATTTTGGCGCGATCACGCGAACGGCGGCCAAGATCAGAAGGGGGGCCATCATGCCCCCCCCCCCTGTCCTCAATACATCTCAAATAGCTCAGTCCTTTTAGGGTTAACATTGCAGCTCTGTAGACCTATCGGCATTTAAAGACTATGGATGAGGATGATTGTCATTGGAGTACATATCATGGAATTTTTCAAAAAATAACAAACCTTGGTTTATGGCAAGAACTGTGCTAAATGTTCCTTTCTCAGCATGCTTCATGCATCTCATTATAGGTAGCTTGGCAGTATCATAGCCTCTTTCCTTCGCAAGGTCAAAGGTCGCATTCTGTACAAAAATAAAAAATAAAGATGACATTAGGCACTGAATAAAAATCCAGAACGGCATCTTTAAAACGGGAATTCAACATCTTATCATTGTAAAGTCTCGCAGTTCATCACAAACAAACAAGATGAAAAGATGCATTGCACCCATAGTCATGATGTTGGACTCCATCTGAGATTCATGGCACAGACTTTTGGTGCCTTAGAACATCATAAGGGCTATTCCACGGCAGACCTGCCAACCTCTGGGAATGAAAAACTGTATTCTGTGATACAAAAAACTGTATTTTCCCCCAAAAAAGTGTATTTCATAATAAAATGCTTGGCGCACTCGCCCATCACGGCGCTCAAGCTGCATGCAAGCTAAAATGCGCACTGCTCTTGCAGATGAAAAAAAAAACAATTGAAACTTGTGTATATCTCACCCTGGTTTTTACAAAATGATTGAAAAAAAAACAAGTTACCTGAAATTTCATTGATCTAATAACCATATTTGTGTACGTTTTATGAAATAGAGACATATAGAGATGATTTTTCTCAATAAATTACGATTTTGACAAAAAATGTATTTTTTAAAGAAAAAACGTACTAAATACGGCTAAAACGTACTGGTTGGCAGGTCTGCCACGGTTACCCACATTACATTTGGAGACACCTTGACTCATACTTGGAGCTATAACTCCATTATTATTGATAGGAACTAAACATCTCTTTATCACAACATAGTACGCAGTCTGACTATCCTTTGTATAAAAACAAAACTTGGGAAATTTCATTATGCTCCTCGCAAATCTTTGAAATGTGTCGGTTACTCATGTTACATGATTTGGACATGCATAAAATGAAAAGTTGACATAAGTGAAAAGTGTCCTCATACAAGGCTTTTATGAAAGTTGATTATATCCATTTCAAAGAAGTATATTAGGGAGACAAATTTGTATATAATTAAAAAAATAAAGAACACATGGTTTTTACTAGGGGTGCAGATAAAGTGGTTACTCACGTTACGGTTCAGATGGGCTGTATGTACAAAGACACATTGAGCTCATGTCCACCAACCTATGGAATTGCCCATAACATTTTCCTTCAAACAAGAGATAAACCGAGATTCCCATGTCTTTTTTCTTCAGAGGCAAATAAACTATGATATTTCATTTAAATAGTCATATAATTCAATAATTCCTCTTTATTTTGATACCTAACACGAGACAAACACTTCACGCATTAATGAGCGAGACGAGTTTGGAATTTTAATGTCAAAACTAGGTTACACAGTAAAATGGGACAAGATACTATGACTGTGCTTATTTGACGATTGGCTCATGAGCATTTCTGTTGTATTCTTTGTTAAGATTCTCTTGCTGATCCCTGAAATGAGAGTGGATTCAGATTCACAAATGAGTTTCTGCGCGAATCGTTTATATGCCTCAATATTTATTGTTTGTAAACTGCCATTTATGAACGATTTGCTTCGCTACTGATTTCAAATTCAAGAGGAGATTCCACTCTTGTCATGAGTATCAAATTTATAATAAAAAAACATATTTAATTATTGTGAAATCTATCTCTGAAAACGGGTTTCCTTTTTTGTGGGACACACTTTATAACATCAAGTAGAGTCTTAAATAGAGACATTTCAAAGATATTTCCATTGGAAATAGTAAGCAAAAATCAAGCTTAGAAATTATCGTCCACCCTTCCAGTAAAAAAAAATATGGGTAAAATTGAATATTCACCCTAGTCAAAGCAAGTTTTAGATCACATTAACATGTGATATACCTATTCAAAGTTGATTTATCCCATTCAAACAGATTGCCTGTAGAACTATATTGTCAAATCTGACAATCATTCTAGTCATTAAAGGAATAATATTAATAACAAGAATAATAATCAGTCATTTAAAATTAAAGGGAAAAGGGACAAAAAAACACTTACAGGTATGACTGATTCATCCACCAGTCCACCGATTATATACACCTTGCAAGCCTCTATTTCAGTCAAAACTATTTAGAAAAACAAAAATTAATAAATTGAGGGTTATTTTACCTGTCAAACCTACAAATTTGGTATTTCAGATACTCTGCTTTAATAGCTTAAATAAAATGGTATCAAAGTCACTTCGATTAATCTAATATATCAAACCAAAAGGAGAATGTTAAGAATCGAGAAGACCTGAAAGCCACTGCGATACAAGGTTACTATGATAAAATTAAACTCAGTGTCCCGTATTTTCTAAAGAGGTTTCTTGGTATAAAACCACGCTGTTGTACTTTGGTAAGAGGAAGCAAGTGATAAAAGTATGATTTGTTGCAAATGAGCACTGTGTGTTCATCATTTACATAGGCATCAATGCAATTTAACAGCATATTTTCTTTAATATTTTTCCATAAAACGATCATTTCTTCCCCAGATTTTGCCTGAACGTGCAACATACAAAGGGTGTTTCAGAAACAATAACTCAGATTTGACTGATGTGTTTAATACTTGTTTCCCTTTGCCAAAGTTGGACAGCATGGACTTTACAGATTTCTTATATTATCGTGCTTGTATTATGTTATTCCTATACCGGTACTTATCTTTTTTTCACTTTGTCAAATTTGGTTGATAAATAGTTCATCTAACCATATAGATTAAACAGTGTTAGACAAAGTGAATATAATATGAAATGAGTTGAGCTGCAAGCCTAGACATGCTATGATCATGATTCAATTAATGATTCCATGAATCACAAATTTCACCTCTTACCATTTGGAGAATCCGGGGTCAAATATATGACATCTTCCTGGGAGAATATTGCACTGTAATGCTGACTTGTCTTGTTCATCTTTTGAAGAAAAAAAAACGAAAAAAAAAAACAGCAGTGAGCAACAGTGAGTTCTATCAGATCATTAGGACAGCACAATAATAATAATAATAATATGCAACATTTATATAGTGCTGCATACTATACCCTGGCTTTTGCATTGCTACCCTGATCGGGCGCACGAGCATTCAAGGAATTCCTTCTTACCGGGTACCCATTTACTACACCTGAATGAAGAGTGGCAAATGTAGATAAACGCATTACCAAAGGACGCGAGTGCTGTGGTGGAATTTGAACCCCGGACCTCATGGTTCAACGCCCGGAGACTTATCCACTGATCCACAACACCTTAACTGAATAATACTGAAATATTGGGACATATAAACTTCAATGAATCATGGAAATGTTGTAGTGTAGTGGTTCTGACTACGGCTTTGTAATCATAGGGCCATGTGTTCGAATCCCATCACCTAGCCAAGTGTCCTTTGTTGGAATGTTCCCTAGAGAGTGGAGCAAGCAAGTGCATACATTTTGTGCGGGTATGCCAGGATCGGGGCCCGTATTCCATAAACGAGATAAGCATGCTTAAGTCAAAAATTTAAGCATTTTGTCTTATTTGCTGTCTAAGACAAAAAACACGTATTCCATTGAGTTGGCTAAGAAGTTTGTCTTAGAATTTGGCTAAGAGTTTTTGCGCGACTAAGACGGATATAGGATGAATGGCTAAGCAACTGTTCTTAAGACTATGGAGTCTGTATTCCATGACTACAACATGGCTAAGAATTTTGCCCTAACTTTAAGACAGTTGTGAATTGTCTTAATTGTTTTAGTTTCAAGGCAATTTCGGCCCACGCCTTTTCTTAATCCTGAAACGTGATACGTGAATTAAGCGTGGGTCTCAAGATCTCTTCCCTTTCTCTTATTTCTGCTATTAGCGTAATTTTCGCTCCTTCAGTGAACTTGAAAATTTGGTGTGTCCGCCTTGGTTTACAAAGGACATTTTGCAATTTTCCTGTAGAAAAAATTATGACACTGATGGAATTCCATAGAGTTACGATAGATTCGATCAATCGTAACTCTTATAAGATGGGCCCCTGATGGCTGCAATTATGAAGAATGTGCAATATGCCAATTTCTGGCCTAATATCTCACCTTTTTTTTTGGGGGGGGGGTTGTAGATGATGGACATGAAAGAAGATTAACAATCAAGACTATAATGTTGTGGATTCTTAACAAAGCTATAAATAAATTTTGCATAGTCTAATCTATGATCAGATTTGTTATTACTGAAACAAAGGAAAGATGAAATCATCAACTCAACATACCACATAGAGTTCAAATCCATCATTCTTTCGAAGGGATGTTTTATAAATGTCGCCCTCTGTGTCCAGACTGGTTAGCCAAATCTGCATGGGATGATCGGCTCTTCGGTTGGATCCATAGATCTGTCTGATCTGGCAAACAAGGCTCCTCAGCTCCTGATCATTTATGGAAAATAAAGATACCAGAAAAAGTTATCAAAATAGGGAATAATTCAAATGGAAAGATCTGAAGGAAATCATATATCAAGCAATTCAATGTGTAACCGATATGCAGTCAAATAAAATGATAGATGGTAAAATAGAAAAGTAAAATTTTAATTATGTGTTCATTTGTAGTGATTAACATACAGGTGCAGATTCAGAATTGATGAGAAAGCAAGGGGGCCAAAAATGAAAATGACAAGCCTCCCCCCCCCCCCCACCAACCATTAAATATAAGCAGCTTTTTCCTTGGAAATATTGCGGATGATTAATTGCATCAAATCTATCGCTAACCTTTTGTTACTAGGGCGAGGAGGAGCGAAGACACCATTCTTTGACCCGACTATCCGCCCTCTCACACGGTAAAAAATTGTAATTTGAATGATTCCAGTGAAAATAAGGCTAATGACATATAGCATGTGTGAAACCAAACTAGAATCGCGCATGCTAATCACAATCATGAATTCAATTCTACTCCAGAGGTGAATTCCAGTTAAGTTTCACTCAAATTACAGTACGAATTTTCCGTGAGAAAGGTCCAATGATTCTAAAGACGAATTGCAATCATTACAATGATGATTCAAGATTCATGTGTGAAAAGGCCCTTTCTCACGAAAAATTTGTACTGTAATTTGAGTGAAACTTAAGGCTGGAATTCACCTCCGGAGTAGAATGATTGTGATTAGGCAGTTACATGTAGGATTAAGCAAACTTTATCAATACAATGTACCTTTTCATTCATAAGATGACCCATACTGAGATCAATGCAAACACAAAGTAGTCCTTCTTGATGGTCATTATTGGATGCTATCAACCTTTGATGTCATGAAGACTAACTTCTTTAAAAATATGTTATTATTGTGTATGACCAATCATAAAAATCACTTACGTCCATTCATTGACCTTTATTTTATGGACCTAGTACACAAACATGACTTACCCTTTCATTCATTAGATGACCAAGACTGAGATCTACGCACACACGTGGTACGCGTCCTTGCCGGTCGTTGTTTGCTGCTATCAACCGCTGATGTCGTAAAGCAGTTCTTTCTTTCTTAGTCATCTTGGGGCTCTTCTCTGCTTGGCAAACAGAGGAGGAGCTTTCCATCTCATCATCATCTGAACTTCATCTTTAATCTTGGTCCTGTTCCATAAAAATTGAATTAGAAATATATAACGCTTAGAACCATACTGTGAACATCTTGTTTCTTTACTATCACCAAAAATTAGCATTCTACTAGTTAAATAAAGTGAGTTAAAGGCAAGAACATACACAAAAAACAAATTCAGGGCAAATTTCATACGTTTATTTGCATACACTACCAGTCACAATTCTTTGACTACCTGCTTACCTGTTTCACCAGAGAACGATAGATTCGGTCCACTGAATCTATTGTTCTCTGGTGAAACAGGTAAACAAGTAGTCAAAGAATTGTGACCGGTACATTAATTATTTATTTTTAAAATATAAACAATTAATTTTTCGAAACTTTACTATACAGTCTTGCACTTTACATCCGGTGCAAATTTTCGTGGCGATCGCGCAATCAGCGACCAAGATCTGAGGGGAGGTCAAATTGTGGACCCGCCCCCCAGTATATCCTGGTCTGAAATAGCCCAGTTAAAATAGGGTTAAGCATTACTGTATTAAAGTCACACTGAACTCTTTGTGAAACTGTTACAAACAACACCCTGGTTCACTATCAAGTTTTGGTAGAGTGGCATCTGCCTTCTTTGCTAATGAGCTGGCTCAGACGGTAAAACATCTGCCTATCAAACCAAAGTAAATGTGCTCAAGCCTAAAGCCTGCGTTGCGTTAACCCCCCCCCCCCCTGGATTCATAGACGCAGGCTAGGTTACAGTGGAAAACACAGTTCCTTGGATAGGATGTAAAATTGGAGGCCCCATATAGAGGAGAGTCATCACTTTTGCACTATTTGTATAAGTGTCAGGGAAACCCCAATGTAGTAGTCTACCTGCATCCCCCCTAATCAGTTATATCGGGAGGAGAGGTTTGCATGTCATAGTGATTCAGTTTGCTTTTCACCTCCCAGGCACAGGCAATGCCAAATATTTGATGACAATGATGATGACGACAGCAAAAATGACAAACGACAACGATGATGAAAATGGCAATGATGATAGTGATGATGGCGATGATGATGTCACTCAGGCAGACTCCAAAACCTATGTCTGGGACCACAGTAGCAATACTCACAATTGGAGATGAAATGATCCAGAAATCAAGCAAAAATTTCTTCTTCTTCTGTGTAGTCTGCTCCTTCAATCATGAAGATTCTTGCAGAACTTGGTGTAGTGTGTGTCGTGCATACTGTGCCAAATATATACATGGGTGCAAGTAAAAACAGGTATGGATCTAGCTTTTGTTGCCTTTTGTCACTTGCAGACGAAAGGCTTCGGTTGATGGTGCTATCACAACATTTACTGGGAGAGTGTTCCACATCTTGATGGTTCTGGGGAAGAAGGAGCATGAGCATTGATGTTGGCCGGTCCAACAATTTATAGATAAAAATTATTTTTTCACAAATACTAAAATTTAATACGTGGTTATAAATAATTAGTAGTATTATACTAATTATTTATAATCACGTATCAAATTTGAATATTTGTGAAATAATAATCTATAAATTGTTTCTCAAAACGGCATTGCTAATCGGATGTACGTCATACATAAGCGGTTCAAGGTTCGAGCCTATTGTATTTGCGTTGTGCACATTTGGATGGAGGGATATACACGAGATCGGTCTGGTAAGAGACCTTCATTTTTTTACATTTTTATTGACCATTTTTTAAAACCATCCTACACATTAGGCGTAAGAAGGTGTATAGATTAATAAAACCACAATTTATGTGATTCTTATATTAAAAGATGGATTTCCTAGGGAAATCCATCTTTGTTTTGGTCAGTCTCTTATACATATATGACCGGCGGTTCAAGACTCCATGATGAAGAAGTATATATGTCAAAGTATTTTTTTTTAAACATCATCATCAAGACTATGCACAATCCTGTTTCGCTTCCTGGTGACTGTGATGATTTCACACTTATTGGTGTTCAATTCCATCATCCACTTACTGGTCCACTCACTTAGTTTGTTGAGGTCTTGTTGCAGTTGGTCAGCATCAGCATCTGACTGAACTGTGAGGTAGATGATAGCATCATCAGCAAACAGTCAAACTGTTGACTTGCGTTGATGAGGCAGGTCATTTATAATAGGGACAACGGTACATTCGGTATTTGCTCTATCAAAATCCCTACATACCATTGCGAGTGCGTCGAGCGCGTCCGTTGATCCTACGAAGCCCCAATAATGCATCCCTCTTGACTGATAATTTCACCCTAAATTGAGTTATTTCAGGTAGCTATGATATATTTGGCATTAAAAGGATCGGTAATTATTTGTCAGTAATTATTTAGTATTCTATATTTTCGAATGGCTTACCTCTACTTGTTCTTTGAATGGGAAAATATCGTACTTTGTCCTTGTATTCCACATGAACTGCAGAGTTTGTATGTGTATAAAGTCAATGGGGAAATTCAAACTTTTGCACACGCGACCCGTCACCATGACGTCACCAGGATTGCGTGTGAGCGAGCTAAGTTTGATTTGGGGGCGGCGCCCTCCAAAATTTAACCAATAAAAATTCTGCATTTGCTGCATCTTTTGGGATTTTCCCTAAATTCATGTCTCAGGGACCGTCTTGGAAGTGCGTGCTGAGCTGTATAATCTTTTTGAAGGACCCACCCTATTCTACTTAAAGATATTCAATTAAAACATCTTGGGGCCCGTTTTGGGACTTTTCATTCTTAAAAAAGATGGTTTTGAGACGAAGTCTTATATCTAGATTAATTTAAGAAAAAAAAATTAGTGAATTTATTGTTAAATTTTAAAATGCAAAGCAAAAACCTCCATATGACGTGTACGTGACGTAATTATCGTCATGAAGTTGAAGATCGCGCGAAGTGGTGGGAGGGGCCTATCGCGAACGTAGACCATGTATTAGTCTTGATTCAGGCAATTTTTATGATTTGTAAAGTTCGTTGAAACTCTGTAACGTTGTGAACGGATATCATCCAAATAAAATAAATGAAAATAATTTTAAAATGTGAAAGGATGAAGGCTAGCACAATCTTTCTCTTAGGAACATTCAGCCCCCCCCCCTCCTCAGTTACAAATGTTAATCACGTGTAATCGCCGTGATACAAGGAGAGATGTTTTGGAAGGTCATGTGTGTGTGAGATATTGCACATGGCATAATGGCGGCATATACGTGTGATACAGGGAATTCTGTACAAGGATGTTTACACTTGTGTGTGAGAAGGTCTGTGACCGAGATGGTGGCATGGGAATAATGGAGTTAGAGTGGATTAAAAAACTACGTGTGTAAAGCATGGACCTGTACGTTGCAACTGTACATTCGCTCTGGGGGCTAAATCCCGGGGCTAAATTAAAATAGGGGAATCCCCGGTGTGTATAGCTTGATTAGTAATCAATTGTTAAGGCCTACTAAAGTATATTTTGTTTATTAAAAAATCTAAGAAATCAATGTTTTAATTTGCAATGTTTACGCACAATATATGTATATATGCCCTCTCACAATCACACACATTTAAGATTTTATTTTTAACAGTAACATACTGATTGTTGTAAAATTAGGATACAAAAATTACTCTACGAGATGTCAGTTATTTTTTTATTTTCTAATGTATAGGCGGAGGGGGGCGGGTGGGTTCCCTCGGTCCTGCGCGCCCTTGCTCTTAGCAAAAATAAATAAATGGATATTAAAAAAAAAAAAAATCCAAATTGGAGAAAATTTTCCCCAAAACGTACGTATCTCCTATCTCCTGAATTACAATAATAATTTCTGCCAATACCTGCAAAGAATCCGTTTACACCCCCCCCCAAAAAAAAAAAACCCTGAAAATTGGAGGCCATTTATATGATTGAGCGGAGAGTTGGAAAAAAAATGTTTTCGGTGAGAGACCCCCCCCCCCCCCCCCCCCCCCCCGCTGACTTTTACATCCGTAATCTGCTTTTTTATGGGAACATTTTTCTAACACTTCGTCTATCATGCCCTGTCATGAGTGAAAATATAGTTCAAACAGGGATATGCAATATCCCTGGTTCAAACATATGGACCTTTTAAAGCGTTGACAAAAAGTGACAAAAAAGTCACGCTATTATGGGGCTTTTATACCAATGTAACCCGATATACATGTAAATAAATTAGGTATCCAATGCGACTGTCGAATTGAATTTACATCTGATTTCAAGGGATCGATGTGCCATAGGCCTATATTGATTTTTTTTACACGGGGAGGGGGCCTACATAGCTCGTTTACATTTCTCGATTTGACTCCTTTTTCCGCCATGAGTCTCAACTTCCTACATGGGATATTATGGAGGATCGATGGGGTGGCCCTTAATTACCCCTTTTATATAGCTATCCCAGTAGAGGTCAGGGGTTGGATTCTGAATTAGGGTGGGGGTAAGGGTATCATCATGAAACAACGATCAGACGAGAATACTCACTTGTTAATTATTATATGAAAAGAGTTGCCCCCTCCTTCGGTGTCTCTGGTCGGTGCCGGTGAGTTTTCCAAAAGAAAAATATTCTGAAGTTTGCTATGGGGAACTCTTCGTCAATTTTGAGATATGACATTATTTCACTTATTTCACAAGTCATAATCATGAACATAATACAAACAAATATTACATCAGAAGAATTAACATGACGTACAAATAAGACATGGCATCATTTATTTAAATTGAATAATACGGCGAATAGAAACATGAGGGAACCTGCATTAAAAAGCAACGTTTTATTTCTTCAGTCTGCAGGATCCAAAAAAATATGAACTCTTCATGCAGGACAGCACAATAAAAATGATAATTTGATTACGTAAAGAAATGCCAAAAATATCACAACTGTAAAGAAAGTAATTTACATGGACTTTTTCGGAATAAGGAGGGTGTGAAAAAATAAGTTGTTTCTGTGAAGTTGCCGCGGTGTATGCTTCAAAAGATCAATGCAGAAGGGTGTTGACAACAAAAAGAAAGTAATTTACATGGATTTTTCGGAATAAGGAGGGTGTGAAAGAATTTGTTTCTGTGAAGTTGCCGCGGTGTTGACAGACATGAAACAGCCTGTCCGATAAGGTCTTGGAAGCCAGACATTCCGTCGTCTTCGGTAGGAACATTTCATGAGATAAAATGAGTCATGTTTTTTTTTTGCGTTTTCACTTCTGATTGGGTCAAAGCATTCATGTGCTGACCAGTGAAAAGCACCCCTTTCCATTGATCTTTTGAATGATCCCATGATGGGTTAGTGTGTTCTAGCCTGAATTATATAACACGAGAATACCCCCAGGGATCCCCGAGCTGGTTGTACCCCTGCCTTTCCGTTCCAGGGAATACTCCAGATGGACGAGGGCATTTACCACATCAGGTAAGAATCATCCATTACAATTCATAATTATTAATATGTAATTCAAATTTTATTTTCCACTGCGGAAATGTTCAAACCTTATTAATGTATTTTTATGTTATAGAGAGAGAAATCGAAATAAACATCCCTAAACCTCACTTAAATTATTTTAAATTGCAGTATATACAAATATTAATTTTAAATGTTCTTAATAACTTGATTCTTTTCCATGAAAACATTTTTTTTTCATACACTGACCCACTCTTTCTAAAAAAAAAAAAGGGAAGATACGTCCCGGTTTACGTCGTTATATATAGGCATACAGAGATAAGATCAATGGCTTTTACCGTTATCTGAGATTTTTTTTTAATCATGTACGTATATAAAATAAAAAAGAATATATAGGGGGGCGCCGAACCCAAAATCCCAACAATTAACTTAAACTTTTCCTTCAACCCTGCATGATGTCACTCAACACCCCCTCCCCACTCCCCCCCCCCCCAAAAAAAAAAAAGATAGCAGTTACCGAGGAAAAAAACATTCATGAGCAAGGTCGACATCCCGTCCTCTTCGTATAAGTGGGAACAATTTCACGGGAGAATGCTAATGGTAGAGACTGGGAAGTAGTTTTATTTTTCTTGGGGGGGGGGGGGGGAGGTAAGGCGACCGTAATCAGATCGATAAAAATATCATAACTGTCTCTACCCCCCCCCCTCTTTCCTTATTTTTACGAGCGTGTAACACCTCAGTCACATTTTGATCTGATTTACGGCGGCCGTACGGTGGTCGAACACAGCCGTTTTATTCATTTCTATTCAAACTATTAGTAACCAACCCACCTAGTATGATATAGCTATTTTTTAAAATCTTTAAAACGGCTGTTTTTTTTATTCACCGTTCTGCCACCATAGAGCAAATGTGACTGTAGTGTATCTGATATAAAAAGGAAACATTTACAGAAAATAACAGAAAAGGAAGAGGAACAAAAATAACCTATATAAATCCAAACAACTGACTCTTTTCCTCCATAATGTCCCTCAACGCCCCCACTCCCAAGACAGAGCTCCCTGTCCCTACCAGAGCATTCTCCCATAGCGTATTTCTTTGTTACGTACGAAGGGGGGGGGGGGGGAGAGAAAAAGAAATATGAGAACATGATCGAGTAAGGTCGACATTCAGTGGGAACAATAAAGGTGAACATATTCTCGTGGGAGAATGATCTGGTAAGGACAGCTAGGTGTGGTTTTTTTCTGGGGGGCGGTAATAAGATCGAAAAATGAAAAATAAATAATCATCACTATTTTGACTTGGTCTTCACCCCCCCCCCCCCCAAAAAAAAAAAAAAAAAAAAAAAAAAAAAAATTTTTTTTTGGGGGGGGGGGGTAGGTATAGAAAATTTAAGGGGGTTGAGTTGAGCCCCTGTTACCCCCCCCCCCCTCCCCCGCGTACGCCACTGGAGCCTGCAACAGGCCTCTACCTCGGTCACATTTGTTTATACGACGGCCGTTTTATTCATTTTTATTCAAACCACGGAGCTATTTAAAATGTTAAGACGGGCGTTTTTTTTTTACTCGTCGGACGGCCTTTGCATGAGCAAATGTTCTGAGGTAGTAGGTTGCCAAAATTAAGAGACAGAGCTCATGACATGATTATCAGTTCGATGAATTAGATGTCAAATATCACCATACTCTAGATCAAATTTAAAGTAACTTAGTAAGGAATCAAATCATAACAATGCAACAATAATCTAACAATAAAAATATCTGCATTCTGCTCTTCTTCGAGCTTGATGACTTCACAAATAAATGGCACACAAGCAATATCTGAAAACAATTTAAATACTACTTTTCCCTCTCTGTTTTCTCTCATTTCCTTGACTCACTCACGCTTTCTTTCTGTTCTATCAATGTTCGATGGACGTACATTAAAAGTGATTTTAACTGGGTGGAAATATTTCGGGACCGAGATCATTTATTGAATAACGGCGCGGGACAGCGACGTCTTTTACAAGACTATATTTTGGGGTCATCGGACTTACGCGATGCGCCAGCGATCACCTGATATTTTCGCGCAGCTGTCTCCGTCCCAAACTGTCTGAAACTGGCCGCAAAGCTTTATTGACACAAAGCAGCGCGGACGGAGTCAATGGGGAAATTGAACGTTTTGGGCCAAGTTTGAACCCTTTTTTTCTAATTTCATTTACATGTTGGAATAACAAGACTTGTCTGAATGGTTTAGTACCACTTATTTTAATCAAGTAAGTGATTTTAATATTATAAAACGAAGGAGATTTTTTTTTGTTTGTCTTCATTGGGGTCCCTATTTATAAAGTAAAGAAAAAGAATTTCTAGAATTTCTAAGTCACAAGTAACAAAATCCTGCCAAAATTATTCCAGAATGTGTTTTTAGTATGCAATAAATCCAAAAAGGCCACCCAGTTTTCAAATAAATGAAGGAATGCACAGATTTAGTTGGACTTTATGAGATTTTTCCCTACAGTGACTATGGCACAGCACATCACAGCACTCGGTATAGTCTATCTTATAGAGTCTATCTTATAGAGTCTAAATAATATCGCACACCCTCTCGCAACTCTCTACAAATACAGTATCATACGCAAAAAATCTGGATGTGTGGTTCAGACTTCTTCGGCATCAAGAGTAATTTATATCACCATTTTTATAAAAAGACAAAGAAGAGGAAAAGTGTGGCTTCGTATCATTCGGTACGTCTTATAAATAAAATTGATGCAATTGCCGATTCATGATCTAGTGTCAAAATAAAAAATTCCATGAAAATTCTGTGGGGTGGGTGTTGTGCCTTGGAGTTCCTGTGCACTACGCCAGATAGAGTTGGCTTGAGTGACTCTGTCTATCTGTCATGTCTGTGTAGGCCTATTGGTGAGTGGATGGAGCCAACGTAGTTCACCGGAACAACCAAAGTACACAGAATGCACTTGTTCACTGCAACCATCCTGCCTATGGTATGCCAATGTTGTACAGAACACACACTTTAAAAAATCATTAAAATATCACTTTTGTGACCAAAATTACTTATTTCCATTAAGTTGTTATTTATTTGTCATTAGTAACTTGGGAATAATTTTTGTATTCACCAGAGCGCTCAAAAACTTGATTTTGGGGCATATTAGGTTACAGCCCGATAGACCGCGGGTCCGATAGACCGCGGGTCCGATAGTCCGCGGGTCCGATAGACCGCGGGTCCGATAGACCGCGGGTCCGATAGTCCGCGGGTCCGATAGACCGCGGGTCCGATAGACCGCGGGTCCGATAGACCGCGGGTCCGATAGTCCGCGGGTCCGATAGACCGCGGGTCCGATAGTCCGCGGGTCCGATAGACCGCGGAACCGATAGACCGCGGGTCCGATAGTCCTCGGGTCCGATAGTCCGCGGTGTGTGTAAAATTATGGTCAGGATATAGTGAGATCCAATGCCATCAAGAGGTCAAAAGGCCAATGATACGAGTCCACGGGGTTCTATAACGATGACCCAAAGGACAATCGCCCCCTGACATCTACTTCAAGGAAAATATTATCCCCATATTTTTATCGTCAGGGACTGTTACCCCCCCCCCCCCGGAAATTGACCCTCTAGACGCCATACGGAGCCTCTAAAATGCCATCGACTTGACGACATGGCGAGATAATTTATCTTGCCATGTCGACTAAATAAGCTTATTATGTCCGCATGGCGCGATACGTTATCCTGTTATAAAAAGTTATATGTCAACATGGCGAGATATTTTATCTTGCCAAGTCGACTTAAATAAGTTACATGTCAACATAGCGATATATCGGGATTCTCGCCGGGACTTGTACACTTCATATCTCGCCATGTGGACATATCGACTTGACAAGATAGAATATATCGCTATGTCGAAATAATAAGCGTATTAATTACTTAGGCGGCGGAAGCGGGGGGGGGGACCTTTCCCCCCTAAATTTGAGGTGGGGGACGGTCCTCCCTAGATTTTTAGTTGAGAACCTTTTTTTTTGCTTGTCAATTTGTTTTCTACGTCCCCCCCTAAATTGAGGTGGACCCCCCCTAAAATCTTTTTGTCCCCCCCCCCTAATTTTGGTTGATAACCTTTTTTTTTCTTGTCAAAAAATTTTGGTGGTCCTTCCTATAAATTTTGGTTGACTTGCTTGTCAAATTTTTTACCTGTGTCCATCCCAAAATTTTAGGTGGACCCCCCTAATTTTTTTGCCTTCCGCCGCCAATGATTAATTAAGACATGACAAGATGGCATTTTCAAGGCTCCTTACTAGGGGTAATTATCCGGGGTAATTGTCTAGAGGGTAAATTTCCGGGGGGGAGGGGGGGTATCAGTCCCCGGCGGTAAAAATATGGGGATAATATTTTCCTTGAAGTAGTTGTCAGGGGGTGATTGCCCTAATTGGGTTATTGTTATAGAACCCAGGCGCGGATCCAGGATTTCGTGGGGAAGGGGGGGGGGCCAAATTTGACCTGATTTTTGGCGCCCATATGTGTACTTTTCGAAAAATAGCGCCCACTCCCTCCCGGGAAGGCTAACTTAAGTGCCTTAAATGGAATTTGAATTATCTTATAATCACATTAAAAAAAATAAAGACCACTTTTTCATGTGTTCTTGAAAAAAAAAAAATCCATAAATATATAATGTAATATCAATGGGAGCGCGAAGCACGAGTGATTTTTTTTTTTTTTTTTTTTTTTTTTTTTGGGGGGGGGTTCAATTTGGTTTAACTTCTAACCAGAGTAGGCCCTACTAGAATATTGTGTGAACGGGAGCTGTAGTTTCTGTACTGTTGTGTTAGAATACCCTTCAATAATATTAATGATAACCTCTTGGGAATAATGCAATCTCGAAGCAATCGACTAATTCTCCTCATCAGTGGCGTATTTATTCAGCATGGGTGCACGGGGGGGGGGGGGGGTGGCGAGGGCACCAAGTTAAAAAAAATAAATGAAATGGGGGGGGGTAGACGTCAAAGAAAATCTGAGATTTCATTCTTAAAAACAAATTGAGGTATCTCACAAGGCCTAAATAAATAATGAGAACGCGAAGCGCGATCTTTTTTAAATAGATTTTTCATGTATTATATCCTGAAAGCCTAAGTCAGGGGCGGACCCAGCTTCCGCCAATAGGGTGAGGGGCCATTTTTTCACCCATATTTTTCCCGATCGGCCGCTCAAAGTTGATTTTTTTTTGTTTCTTTGAAGGGGTTGTCCCAGTGCCGTAATGAGCCAACAATTTCGAGGGGGCTCGATATGGTGTATCGCATAAAATTAATAAGAAGTTGCCAGTGAGCGAAGCGAGCAAGCAAATATCCTGACATTTTTATTACAAAAATACAAGGTTGTGATAGATTTTGACATAATATTTGGAAAATAATATTATATTTCATCCTAATCCCTTTCCTTTTCTCTCTATTTTTTCTTAGTCTTGATTCTCTCTATTTTTTTAACAGTCATTTCCTAGCTTTACTTTATAAGCAACATAAATGTGTAATAATCTCTTAAGCCCTATGTAATCTAAAAATGAAATTTCATGTATTTTGTCCTGAAAATTGAACATTTTGGGCAATGTTTGTGAACCTGAACAGGACGCGTATGTAACTAGATAATTACCACGAGCGCGAAGCGCGAGCAGAAATGTTAAATATTCGTTCTGGCCTGGTCGAAAAGGGACCAGTTAAGGATGTTTTGCAGTTAGCCATTAAGACGATACACATTTCAACGATTAAATAATGCGAGCGCAAAGCGCGAGCTGAACATTTTTGATATTCCAACCTAAAAAGATGAGATTTCAAATCCCCCAATGGGACATTCGATTCATGTTTGTCAATCATGAAAAAGGATGGGTAATTTTTGGTATCTCCCTACAATAATAATGCGAGCGCAAAGCGCGAGCTGAACATTTTTGATATTCCAACCTAAAAAGATGAGATTTCAAATCCCCCAATGGGACATTCGATTCATGTTTGTCAATCATGAAAAAGGATGGGTAATTTTTGGTATCTCCCTACAATAATAATGCGAGCGCAAAGCGCGAGCTGAACATTTTTTATATTCCAACCTAAAAAGATGAGATTTCAAATCCCCCAATGGGACATTCGATTCATGTTTGTCAATCATGAAAAAGGATGGGTAATTTTTGGTATCTCCCTACAATAATAATGCGAGCGCAAAGCGCGAGCAGAAAATTTTGGATATTCTGATTTGAAACTGGATAATTTTAGCACGTTTTGAATAAGATCAAGCTTTGTATCTCAAAAAACATGCGTGCACGTGTTTTAGAGTTAGACAGAATCCTGGCAATCTGAATACATTTCATTCTTCATCATAAAAATCAATAATGCGAGCGCAGAGCCCGAGCTGAAAATAATATTTGAAATTCCGATATGAAAAGGGTCAATTTAAGCACTGTTTACAGCACTGTGTATATAGGGAAATTTGATAGCACTATATTTTATTATTTATTTGACCTAGGATCGAGACATTTTAGGCCTAAGGACATTTTGTCATCATATAAGAATGATGACTATCTTCTATTTTTTTTCCTAAAACTTGTTGATTTTATTTCTGAAAAAGGGACAATTTAGTTATTATGAATTCATACAAATCTTATTTCATATTTATTAATCTGTTAAGCCTAATGAGTGTGTGAAATTTGTTGACAGTGCAGGAGGCCTGAAAACTGGATTAATTAAGTATTTTTGTAATCATAAATAGGATTCATTGGTTGATATATTTTTAGCAAATAATGCGAGCGCAAATTGCGATCCGGAATTTTTTAATGGGGGGATTTAAGTAGTTTGTTATAGAATTAATATATAGGTATACATAACTCACCAATCAAAATGCGAGCGCTCAGCGCTAGCTCATAGGCCTTTTTAATCGAGACACCTGAAAAGGTATATTTAGAGAATCTTATATGAAATATAAAAAGACAATAGGTAGGCCTACTTGGCAAATAGTGCGAGCGCACAAAATGTTGCAAATGTTGATTCAAACCATAAAACGGACATTTTCCAGAGCACTTAAAAACATAAATTGGTAAATAAAACAAAATAATGAAAGGTCAATGTCCGAGCTGATTTTTTTTTGTATATTGATATCAAAACTTGATATTTTAAACTACATATCAGCCTATTGAGCAAGATATGTATCTCATTGAACAGGCAATGCGAGCGCGATGCGCGAGCGAAACTTTAATATAGTGATATTAAATATTTTTAAAAATTGTTTTCCAAGTCTTCTCCTGACCTTATTTTATTAACTCGTCTTCCTCCTTTTATGTTTTGTCTTCTTTTTTCTCCTTTCTTTCCCCCTTTTTTTCTTTCCCCGTTTTTCACAATTTATTTGCCCTGTCAATAGGGGGGGAGGTTGCCCTCGGGCCGCCTCAATCCGCCTATGTTAGTAGTTGTTATGATGAACACGATGCATATCTATTAAGAAATGAATGCGACCGCGAAGCGCTAGCTGAAAACTTTTATAATGATGAAATGAAAAATACATTTTCAGTTGTCAGGTTAGAATATCAAATATTTTCAGCTTGTGCTTCTCGTTCGCATAAAAAACTGTAAGGTCGGGATGCGTATATAACTAAACAATGTATTGATGCCAGCGCGAAGCGCGAGCTCAATTATTTATATACTGACTTAAGAAGGACTAAGGTATAATTCCTATTCTAATTGCTTGTCCTTTTTCTCTTCCTTTTTTCTGTTTCTTACCCCTTTTTTGCGCCACCATGGGGGGGGGGGCAAAATCTTTGCCCCCTGGATCGGCCTATGTATGTTGACTTGAAAAACACTAACACTTACATGTGGGATTGAAGCAGAGGATGAATACCTCGTTAATCAAATATTGCGAGCGCGTAGCGCGAGCTGAATTTGATAATAACCCTTTTTTGTGACCCTGAACAGTGTATCTTTCTCGCTAAACAGACTTAAAACTCGAAAATATTGTTTTTTCTGTTTTCGTAAAAACGGGATATTTTAATTCAGCCGCATTAATTTAAGTTTTTTGGGCAGGACATATATTTCACTATAAACAGGCAATACGAGCAATGTTGCACCCCCGGTCGAAAATGAATTTGCATGAAGCCCCCTATTAAAGTTCAAGGTCAATTTGGCGCCCTCGGTTGAACATAAACTTGGCGCCCCCATGTGAAATATAACTTTGTCCTCCCTCCCCCTCTCTGAAACATGTATTTGACGCATTATGGTCAAAATTCAAATTAGCGCTCCCCAAGTTCGAACATCAATTTGGTGCCCCGCTAGATCGAACATCAATTCAGCGCCCCATAGTTCGAACGTCATTTTGTCGCCATCAAATCGACGTCCAGGTCAACATCTCCCTCTTCCGTTTCCCATCTCCTTTTCTTTCTTTTTTCTTTCTCTTATCCTCATTCCCCTTCCTTCCTTTCTCTTTCTTTCTCTCTTTCTTTCCCCCTCTTCTTTTCCCCCTTTTCTTCTTTTTCCCCCCACCTTTTCTTCTCTTTTTCTGTCTTTCCTTTCCCTCTTTTCCTCTCTCTCTTTTCTCGTTTTTCCTCTCTTCCCCCCTTACTCTCTCTTTTTTCTTCTCTTCTTCTCTCTCTCTCTTTTCTTATCTTTCTTCCCATCTTCCTCTCTCTTTAAATATTATTCGCTTCCTCTTTTTTTTCTTCTTTTCCCCCTTTTCCTTATTCTGTTCTTTTCTTTCTTTTCCCTCTTCCACTTTTTTCTCTTTCCCCCTTTACTTCTCCCTTTTTCTTTTTCTTTCCTTTCCCTCTTTTTTCTCTTTTAATCTTTTTTTCTTCTCTCCCTCCCCTTCCTCCCTCTCTCTCTCTTTCTTCTCTACTTTTCCCCTCTTCCTCTCTCTCTCTTTTTTCTTATCTTTCTTCCCATCTTCCTCTCTATTTAAATATTCTTCTCTTCCTTCCTCTTTTTTTTCTTCTTCAGTTTCCTCCTTTTCCTTTCTCCTTTCTTTTCTTCTTTTCCTTTTCCCTCCTCTTTTTTTACTCTTCTTTCCCCTTTTTCTTCTCCATTTTTTTCTTTGTCTTTCCTTTCCCCTTTTTCTTATCTTTTTTTCCTCTCTTCCTTTCTCCTTCTTACTCTCTTTTCTATTCTCTTCTTTTCCCATCTTCCTCTTTTTTTATTCTCTCCCTTTTCCCCTCTTCCCCCCTCTTTTTTGAGCTGGGGGTGGGGGGGGGTGAGGCAGTTCCCCCTCGGCCCCCCCCCATGGATCCGCACCTGATAGAACCCCATGGCTTTGTATCATTTGACCTTTGGACCTCTCGATGACATTTGATATATCTGATCATAATTTTACACACACTGCGGACTATCGGACCCGCGGTCTATCGGACCCGCGGACTATCGGACCCGCGGTCTATCGGACCCGCGGTCTAACGGACCCGCGGTCTATCGGACCCGCGGTCTATCGGGATGTCCCCTATTTTTGTTTACTACTGCTCCCTCTATTGGTGGAAAGTAATATGGCAAGAAAATTTTCATTTTTGGATCTCTATTTTTAATTAAGAAAAAATAATTTAAAGAATCAAATTTACTTAAGAGCCAAGTTGTATTCGAATAGTTGTGAATGGAAACTGTCAGTGTAAAAAAATATTCCCAAGTTACTAATGAAAAATAAATTGCAACTGTATGGAAATTAGTAATTTTAGTCACAAAAGTGATATTTTAATCATTTTTAAAGTGTGTGCTCTGTACAGCATTGGCATGCCAGTCCAACCTGTAGATTCCCCACAGGCAGGCACTCTAGGCGACACCCCAATACTTACCCGTGCTAATAAACTGGGACTCCACTCACGCGCGTTTGGGCCTCCCTAGCTTAAAACTAAGCACTAATATCACCTTAAAAACTAAATCTACAAGGTATGTATAATCTATTTACAACTTTAATAATGTTTAATCGGTACTCACCGGTTCTTTTGTTGCATTTTCAGACCATTTCTCACAATTCTTCGTAAATATTTGCGGCAAATTTTGTCGCCATAGACAGCTTAGCATCCATCTTTATTGATAAATGGAGCGCCCTTTACGATAGTTGTTAATGCCGCGGAGAAATCGTTAGGCATTTTGGCCTGTGTTCAAGGCGTTCTTTCTGTTTTATTTTTTATATTGAAGATTGTGCATTTGTTGAATAGCGCCGTCTACGTCAGGTATGAGATCGAGTGTATAAATACACTCTTCCAAAATAATTATGATTCCGACCTGGCGCTGTTTAACTTCAATCTCTTTCACCTATTTAAATTAGCGATGAATGCTAGCATTATAAAATATATATTATTAACGTCTGACGAAAAGAATAACCCACCGATCAGCTGACGAGAACGCGAATCACGTGATCTTCATATCAGCTTCGATCGCGAGTCAGAAGAGAAGAGCAGCTGCCCAGAAAATCAGGAAAAAGCCGTGAAAATGTAAGTTCCCCTTCATTTCTTTCATTTTTTGTTGTTGCTAACGATGCATTTACCGTAAGGGCACTAGTATTCAACCCGTTTGGAGAGTTTCCTCAAATATATAGAAATATAGAATTTACCTGAATTTCAGACCCGTCTTATTTCCAAGAGCTAATGCTGGTTATTCTTTTTCCGTTATTTTTTTCTTCAACCAGTTGACTGTGTGCGCGGGCGATCGAATTATACGGCGACGGATTTTGGTACTAGTATTCAACCCGTCGGCACTAGTATTCAACCTAGCGATGAAAGATGGCCCTGTCTCTCAATCTGCCCTTGTCCCATCCGACTATGGACTAGACCATTTGAGATGAGACCAAACATGGAATTAATCAAAGCCAGAGACTTACATAGATCTAGATCTAATTTAGCAATCTAAACCCTTTTGAGATTTGCTATCAATCCTCACTAGGTTGAATACTAGTACCATTCAGTGCAAAAGGCCATCGCCGCATAATTCGATCCTCCGCGCATACAGTCGACAGATTGACAAAGAAAATATAGACAACAGATTACCCTGGAAATAACAAAGGTGTGAAATTAAGATAAATTCCCTATTTCTAAATATTTTGGGGAATATGTCAAAATCTTTGAATTATGCCGGGTTGAATACTAGTACCCATACGGTACACTATAAAATTATAATTTAAATAAGAGAAAGGAATATAGCTTGTACTTGTGATATAATAATATAAATATCCTGTTCTCAGAGATTTCTAACCAAAAATACTACTGATGTCGCCTATGAGGTCCATACATGTAATGTTGGACCTCATTGGTACTAGGACTGGAGTGCAGGCAGGGTGGTTGCAGTGAACAAGTGATTTGTCCCAAAGAAAAAGAGAAAATAAGCCAAACATTGCCACCCTTATTTTGCCACACATGGAGATATAACTGAGAACAACGTTATATCATAACCTTATTCATTGAATGAGTGACAGACTGAAGCTCTTGGTCTGGTTGCAGACTTGCAGTGCATGAGACGAGTGAACAATGGGAAGATGGACTTTCTGAATCTGATAAATTTGTAATTGTACATCCCCACACACCCATTTCTGTGTTACAAACATTCTCGAGGTCGGACATCCGGGGATTTTCACTCGTGAACGTAACTTCCGGTTAGCAACCGATCGCGAAGGTGCAAACAAAGCCTACCGGAAGACTCGCCGTACACAAGCTGGGTGCGCATACTGTTATTGTTTTAGAAGAAATATAGTTTTTATTTGCCTTTTTATTAATCAAATATGGCATATGATTATTCTGATGGCCTACCTGGTGATTCATTAAGGCGATATAATCAGAAATTAGCAGTGATTGGACTGGATTCATCAAATTGCCCTTACAAGCACCCAGCTGACTCTTGGCGGAACGACCCGTCCGACTGGCCAGACGTTGAGTATCCAGACGTGTACAATTATCTTGTACACACACCAGGTAAATAAATAACAATAAAAAATGTGATGATGATGATGATGGTAATGATGAAGACACACACACAACTGTTTGATATTTAATAATAATAATAAAAGCTGGACGAAAAAAACCCTAGAGTTTAAGTAGGTTGTTGTGTGTCCGGACGATCAATGTTACTTAGAATAGAAAGTCATTTGGAAAAATTTACAAGCGAAAGTTCATCAATTTTTAGTACAAAATGTAAGGAAATATCATGGAGAACAAAATGGAAGATGATTACAACTATTGAATTCATATTTATAGGCCTAGTGTAATCCAAAGACAAAAAAGGAGGCTTCAAAAATATAAAGTGTCCGGACACCCGACCCCCCATCCTACTATTTGCAATGCAAGTTGGAACTGTGTGGGGAATTGGCGGCGGAAGCAACAAATTTAGGGGGGAACCAGGAAGAAAATTGACACCGTCGCCTATGGTGTGGGGTACCTATTATAAGCAATAATTACAAATTGAAACAATATTATTTGTTGAAAGTTTATATAAAAGGGGGGTCGGGCTGACCACATGCATTTTAGTTAAATGACAATTGTATATCTTTCTCTTAATTAAGCCAAAAAGGTGGGGGCTGCAGCCTGCGGTTCCGTGGATCCTGGTTTGCGTGCAAGCATGTTTTACTTTCTGAAAAAACTCGCCATTGAAGCAACATACAATTTTTTTCATTTTTCATATTGTTCTTAAATCTTAAATTTTTGTTTTACTTTATTGCAGGTACTTCAGCCAATCTTTTAACAGATTATGCTGCCAGTTGGAAATCAATTGAGCCTTCACAATTACAGAAGTGTCCTTTTTTATTTCATTTTTTTAATATTAATATTTGTTTGTTTCCTTTTTTTTTTCAACAGGCATTTTCACACAGCAAGCCATGATGAACTATCGCTCTCTGGAGGCACATCGTTTCTTTACATCAGGATGGGTGCAGACCATTTTCCACAAGAAGGTTGGACATCACATGCTCCTTAAAGCAGATGTCAAGCCGTCGTGGAGGGTGACTGAAAGTCCTCACCATCCATGGATTGCAACAACCGTGGATGGAGTCGTTGTTGCAGCACACTGCGACTGTATGGCTGGGTAAGTACTTATTTTGTGGTATGATTACTTTAACTGGGAAGGCTTTGGGAAACATTTGCTGCTAAGCAAAAAAAAATTAAAAGTTTGTCTATACTACACCTCATTTTGCAGTGGTGTAGCGGTTTTGTCACATGCCCCCCCCCCCCCCAAATAATTCTGAAAAACAAAAGAAAACATAAAGGACATAAAAAAAAAAAAGAAATACATGAGGGGTGGTCCCAGTAATCTTGTGCCCCCCCCCCCTTCAGTCCGACCATGCTTCACCACTGTCATTGTGTATCTGATCGTTCTGGCAATATCATGGTCAATCTTGGCACAAGACGAACTCAATTTTGATACATCCACATGTACTTTCAATCCCCTTCTTTACTTTAAAAAAATAATTGAATGTGCTGAAGATAACAAATTCTGCTGTTTTATAAAATGTATCCTTTTAAAGTCTGTACTTTTTTTCTTATTTTTAGTTACAAAAAGATACTACGGTTGTTTCAAGGTCTAATTGTCATTTTCTCTATCTATGCTTATTCAACAGGCTTGGAGAGAGCTGCTCCCACATAGCAGCTCTTCTCTTTAAGATGGAAGCTGCAGTGCGCATGGGGTACACGTCTACAGCCTGTACTGAAGACCTGTGCAAGTGGAATTCATGCTTTGTCGACAACATCCAGCCATGTCCAGTCGCCAGTATTGAGTTTTACAGTGAGGGGGCCAAGGAGAGGCACAGAACACCGCATAAACGCAAGAGAAAGGAGTCTGGTCCAGCAACCCCAGAAGAACAGAGCACACTTTTGGGGATGTTGGCTGGTTGCACAGAGCCGACCAAGGTTATTGGACTGTCTGCTTTCAGCCAGTACGCACCCAACTTCATCCCATCTACCACTGCACCTGAGAACCCATCACTACCACCTACACTCCGTAAACTCTATGATGCCAACAACATTTCACTCAGCGCCCAAGATATGTCTTCACTCTGTGACCGCACCTTTTCTTCACTCTCCATCACTGACGCACAGCTTGAGCTCATCGACCAGTCTACACAAGCACAGTCATCATCACTCATCTGGCATGATCAACGAGCAGGTCGCATCACTGGATCCACCGCACACCAAGCACTCCGCACTTCACTCGTCAACCCGGCACCATCACTCATCAAGAAGATCTGCATTCCACATCCAGAACCCATCAACGCACCGGCACTGATTTGGGGGAGGGAGCACGAGTTGCGTGCCATTCAGACATACACCACTCTTTTTGAAGAGGATCACTTTGATGACATGGTGACTCGGGCTGGATTCATCATCTTCAAGGATCATCCATTTCTTGGGGCCTCACCAGATGGAAAAGTATCCTGCACTTGCTGTGGAAAGGGCATTGTGGAGGTGAAATGTCCGTATCGCCATCGCATGCAGACTGTGCAGGAAGCTTTAGCAGACAAGGATTTCTGCCTAGATGCCGAGCTTACTCTAAAAAAGTCCCATTCGTACTATACCCAAATTCAGCTCCAAATTGCAGCCTGCAATGTAGAGTACTGCGATTTTGTGGTGTGGACACCACGGTCAATTCATGTGGATCGGGTAGCAAAAGATAATGATTTCATCGACGCCATGGTCCAGAGGCTGACAACACTCTGGAAGACAGCCATCCTTCCAGAACTCCTGACTCGACGTTTGGAGAAAGACACTACCCCCCCCCCCACCGGTGCCTTCATCTGAGGACAAGTTATACTGTGTGTGTCGCAGCGCAGACGGCACAGGAGAGATGGTGAGCTGCGACCGATGTGATGAGTGGTTTCATCCAAAGTGTCTGAAACTCGCCAGGCTTCCGAGATCAAAGACATGGTATTGCCCACCTTGCCGAAAAATTAGAAAGTAGCCAAAGAACAACAAAACAGTTTATATTTATGATATGAACATTACTTGCCTTTTTAATATTCATTAAGAGAACATTTCCATCAACTCTGCCAGTATTTTGCAATAAATGTCATAACAGTATTTCATATTTGTATCTTTGTTATGTTACATGAAGATATTTTGATTTTTTTTTTAAAACACGATAACATTGTCTTTATTTTTGTTCATATTTATGTGCCTAAGACTTTGTTTTTTATTGTGATTCAGTCTTTCTTTTGCCTCTTGTATTTGACTAGATTATAAAATGAACAACAAAATAGTATGTTATATTTATGACAAGAACATTACTTACCTTTTTAATATTCATTAAGAGAACATTTCCATCAACTCTGTCAGTATTTTGCAATAAATGTCATAACAGTATTTCATATTTGTATCTTTGTTATGTTACATGAAGATATTTTGATTTTTTTTGAAAACGATAACATTGTCTTTATTTTTGTTCATATTTATGTGCCTAGACTTTGTTTTTGATAGTGATTCAGTCTTTCTTTTGCCTCTTGTATTTGACTAGATTATAAAATGAACAACAAAATAGTATGTTATATTTATGACAAGAACATTACTTACCTTTTTAATATTCATTAAGAGAACATTTCCATCAACTCTGCCAGTATTTTGCAATAAATGTCATAACAGTATTTCATATTTGTATCTTTGTTATGTTACATGAAGATATTTTGATTTTTTTTGAAAACGATAACATTGTCTTTATTTTTGTTCATATTTATGTGCCTAGACTTTGTTTTTGATAGTGATTCAGTCTTTCTTTTGCCTCTTGTATTTGACTAGATTATAAAATGAACAACAAAATAGTATGTTATATTTATGACAAGAACATTACTTACCTTTTTAATATTCATTAAGAGAACATTTCCATCAACTCTGCCAGTATTTTGCAATAAATGTCATAACAGTATTTCATATTTGTATCTTTGTTATGTTACATGAAGATATTTTGATTTTTTTTGAAAACGATAACATTGTCTTTATTTTTGTTCATATTTATGTGCCTAGACTTTGTTTTTGATAGTGATTCAGTCTTTCTTTTGCCTCTTGTATTTGACTAGATTATAAAATGAACAACAAAATAGTATGTTATATTTATGACAAGAACATTACTTACCTTTTTAATATTCATTAAGAGAACATTTCCATCAACTCTGCCAGTATTTTGCAATAAATGTCATAACAGTATTTCATATTTGTATCTTTGTTATGTTACATGAAGATATTTTGATTTTTTTTGAAAACGATAACATTGTCTTTATTTTTGTTCATATTTATGTGCCTAGACTTTGTTTTTGATAGTGATTCAGTCTTTCTTTTGCCTCTTGTATTTGACTAGATTATAAAATGAACAACAAAATAGTATGTTATATTTATGACAAGAACATTACTTACCTTTTTAATATTCATTAAGAGAACATTTCCATCAACTCTGCCAGTATTTTGCAATAAATGTCATAACAGTATTTCATATTTGTATCTTTGTTATGTTACATGAAGATATTTTGATTTTTTTTGAAAACGATAACATTGTCTTTATTTTTGTTCATATTTATGTGCCTAGACTTTGTTTTTGATAGTGATTCAGTCTTTCTTTTGCCTCTTGTATTTGACTAGATTATAAAATGAACAACAAAATAGTATGTTATATTTATGACAAGAACATTACTTACCTTTTTAATATTCATTAAGAGAACATTTCCATCAACTCTGCCAGTATTTTGCAATAAATGTCATAACAGTATTTCATATTTGTATCTTTGTTATGTTACATGAAGATATTTTGCTTTTTTTCAACACGATAACATTGTCCAATTCTTAAGATGTACACAATAATTTTAACCTGTCTTTATTTTGCAGTTCTTTATGTGCCTATATTTTGCCTTCAGTTGTGCTTAAAAGTCTTTCTTTACCATGTGTAATTGACTGATATAATAACAAATGTTACTTGTTAAACCAAAAAGAAGATAATTGTGAATTGTACTTCATTTACATTAATTGTTGGAGGTATGAGTGTGTGGTGTTTAGAGAGAAGTTGGGGAGTGAGGTGTGATTGCAGGTCTTTTTTTTATCTTTTTTAAAAAATTCCATGGTTAGTTATGTTATATTTATAGCATATTTTCGTATCATATCATAAGGTTTATTTCCAATTTGTCTAATGCCAATTCGTCAAATTGCCAACTCGTCTCCTATCATTTGGTCTGTCATTTGGTCTACCATCAATTTGTCCACTCACCACATGGACTACTTTCATTTAGTCTAATACCCTTCCGTCTAATAACCAATTGGTCCGATAGCCATTTAGTCCATATACCAGTTGGTCTAATTGAATTAAAGTGTTAAGCAATATGAATGACAAAATGGATAGTAAACCAACTGGTTATTAGACAAAATGGCAGTAGACGAACTGGTGATTAGACGAAGTGTTGATTGGACCAAATGGTTGTTAGATGAAATGTTGATGGATGGAATGGCATTAGACTAAATGAAGGTAGACCATGTGGTGAGTGGACGAATTGGCAATTTACCCATCATAACATCTACTTATTTCAAGTCAAAATCATATTCATAAGCTGAACACAATTCAAATAGTATTTGTTGCAATAGCAACTTTTATTGTCGGTAAGTAACAGGGTTGGCACGTTCAAAACACCTGTCTAATTGAAAATAATGTTTTAAAAAAACATTGACTTGTGTTGAAAATTTGCTTCGATGGGAATTTGAATGAGTGTGTTTAGATTTTTTTTAACTAGTTAATTTCTTTTCTTCTTTTAACAATCTCAACTCAATATCTATTACCCATTTCTTTCTCTTTCTTTTTTCCTTTATTCTCACCCTCTGTCTCTATTTCTCATATATTTCTATTCTCCCTATTACCACTTCTTAGAAGACTGATTGAAATTAAAGCAGTATACGTCAGTTTTTAATTCTATTATTCTTTAATTCCTTTTTATCACTTCCATTGATTTGACAGGAAAAATATATCATTTGCTCAGCAGTTCATAATTTATTTTTAAAATTTACTCATGAAAATTTGTGAAACATTTTACATTTAAGGAATAAGTAAAAGAAATAGTTCAAGCCATGTGCTTGTTGTGGTGTAACATGTGACATGGTTAATGTTCACATGCATCATGAGAGAACAGCAACATGATAGGAGTAAAAAGAATTTAGTAGATTTAATTTTGCTGAAAATGTAAATCTCACTAAGTCACATATTTCATGAGTATATTTTGTGGTCGAATTTTTAGCATTGTATAGGGTGTAGACCTATAAAAATCCGTCAAGACTGGAAAAGTAGCTATAAGGATAGGTTCACATTTTTAAATTATTAAATTTTCCATGATTTATGAGTAATAATTTTTTGGAAATGTTATTTCTATTAGAAATTAAGTGAAAATCAAGTAGTGATCCATTGACAACTAAAAAACTGTGTATAGCTTATAAACCAATTAGAGGAAATTCCATCATTTGTTAAAATAAGTTTTAATCCATTTTAACACAATAAAAATCATTTTTTTTAAATAAAAAATGTACTTTATTACAATCCTGGTAACATTACAAAAAAAGGACATGGAAAAAACCTGAGACCTTGTGACAAATATGTCTCGAAATATCTCTCAAAACAGGAGTGATCTGAAATAAATATGAATCATTAAACCATTGACAGCCGAGTTGATTAAGCTTAAAAAAGATTTATAGGCTTTTTTGGAAGGTATACTTTGGCTACGATAAAGGGACTGCGCTACAGAGTTATCTGAAATGTACGGCTGGAAATCATGGGAACAAAATGCACTTTGTAATTTGCGTGACAAAGTGAACACATGTCAGCAGAAGTGGAAACAAAGATTTCTTCTTTTCAATTTCATATTGAAAGCAACATTTTCAAAGAGCGTTGCAAGAAACTGACCACAATTACTCTCTGTATACAATGCCTTCACCTAGGTTGATGAGGGCAGCACAAACTCGGACTATCTTATCGATGCTTGCAAGAGGCTTCTTATCCGCCTCATCAGTGATTTTTTGCAAGCTTTGAATGGAAATGGGGCCTTGAAGTATTTTGTACCTATTTTTGAGAAGCCCGATAACACGCTCAATGTGAATTCGAACAGAGGAAATCTTTCTTGATGTTTCCACCTCTTCTGCCGACAGTTGTCTCTTACCCTTTGTAAATGAAGGTAAAAGCAAATTAACACCACATGCTGCGGCAAATTCATCCTGGAGGGTGAACCCCCGATCAGCAAGAATTTGGTCACCAGGCATATGAAATTCATAAGTCATAAAATTGGATTCTCGAACAACTTGAACATCAGAAGCCCGGCCACCATACACTTTTGATACATAATTTATGTGTCCCAGAGGGCTACATGAAATAAATACTTTTACAGTGCAGTGATGTTTATAGTTACTCCAACACTGAGCCCTGGCCTTCAACCTCCTCGGTGCATCAATGAAGATCTCAAAACAATCAACTATTGAAGTCAGTCTAGGAAATTTATTCTTAAACACTGGAGGTATTGTTTGAAATATATAATTGCGATCCTGGAACTTAACAAGAAATCCCAGCTTGGCATGCATGAGGTCAAGCCATTTCCAAAAGTAGTCAATTGCAGTAGTCTTTTTCATGCCCTTCACGGTTGCAATAAACTCGAAAGTTAAACCTTGGCGCAATTGAACAAGTACCACGAAAAACTGTTCCTGGAGAGGCAAACTATCCTTGTTGATGGCATGTGCAGTAATAAATGTCTTCAGAAAAAGAAAGACCTGCATAAATACACACCATGACAGACCTGTCATGTTCTTACATTTCTTGTCATCATTCTCCACCGACTTTGATGACAAATTTGAAGCTAGCAGAGAGTCCTCCAGTCCTTGCACCTTTATCCTTGCCTCGTCACGTTCACGACGTAATGCTTCCATCTCCAGAATCGAAGATTCTCGTTCAGTTGGCTGAAGCGGTGCTTGAAAGCCGGGAGGAGCTGGACCGGCTTCTTCTTCGTCATCAACGGGCACTGCTTCCTCTTCTTCTTCAATGGGCACCGCGATGTCGTCATCAGGGGGATCATCCAGTACATCCTTGACTTCATCTGGTTTCCGAGGTCTATGATGAGCTTTTTCGCCTAAGAATGGAAAAAAAAGATGTATTCAATCTTTATATCTATTCTTTATTTTTAATATATTGGAGGAAAAAATGATTGCCTGATTGACTTTTTAAATCACAATTTATTGGGTGCATCATTGTTGTGAAATGAAAGGAGGCTTGTATACATACCATAAACTGTACACATTGAACTACATGTAGGTAAGTATAACAAAAAATAAGACAATATTCAGGGACAGAGTAAAAGTAGCAGTTAGGCCGTATACTCAAGAAAATACTACTCAACCAAATATTCTTATTGAATATTTTTCTAATCTTTAAGTTGATTTTGAAGAATTAAACAAATATATTGATGCCCTTATATTTCATAACAGTCTTTCTGGCTGTATCCAGTATAGTGTAAAAAAATCTCACCTCGTTTCCTTTTTCTTTCTGCACGTTCATAGCGATCTAGCTTCCTCTTGGCAGGTGAACCACTCGATGGCCATTGTGGAAATACTGATGGGACGTAGTCTGGGTGGTCTTTGGAGTTGTGTTTAGCTCCTGAAAATATACAATAAAGATAAACAAGTAAATACTACAGTAATTTACAATTATAATTTAGCCCTTACCGCCACAGCTCTGGCAGCCTCTGCACACTTGAAATTGAATCTTCGTGCACGCACCCCGGGCACACACTGACACACAACCAAACAAACAAAACACACACAAAAGCATAGATCTTTATTGTAATATATTTTGGCATCCTGAGCAATCGGGAGGGAAGTGGTGAAAATGTGACGTAAATTGCGGATTAGGAAATCCCACGAACCCCCAATCAAACTTTCTAGACAAAAGAACATCAGAAACTACAGTACAGAAAGTGAAAAATCTGAGTGGAGCCGTGGGAGTAAAGTGTTATTTACCCAATATTTACTACTTAATATTATTTTATTATTATTATTTAATATCAATATTAGATCTAGATCTCATTTTAGGCCTAACAAAAAAAAGTTAGTACTAGTTCACTATTAATACTAGAAGTTATAATATTAATATTAATATTTTATTAAGAAGTTCAAGAACTTTCCCTGAAATTTTAAGAAAAACAATCTGAAGGAAGATTTATTCAATTGTTCTCTCATTTCTAAACTTGAAGGGCAAATCATATGAAAAGTTTAATTAAATAAGTACCTGAGATGAAGTGAGAGGAACAAATGTAATTGTAGTCAGACTTTGGTTCCCACAACCGCCCAGGGGCCTCCTCCTGCGCCCGGCTAATCGCGGTCAACCAGGCTTGGCGTCTCGCTGGCTCTGTGACTCGGTTGGGCAGCAAGTAAAAGGATAAAGCTGGCCATCTTGCCTTGTTCTTGGAACATCCGTACACACAACATATTTTCACCATTGTCCATCAATTGAAATCAAAATGAAGTACAAAATGCGATGAAAATATAATGGAGAAACAGTTAAAATCAACGAGTTCAAAAAAACGTCAGGGAAACTGCACAGCCAACACGTGCGCTCTCACTCTTTGTTTGCACCTTTGCGATAATGTTGTTAGGAAAATCACGTGACTGTGACGTCATGCCGACCTCGAGAATAAAGCACCAAATCAAATAAGGCTAAATAAATGTCATAATATTAGTTATTGAGATGAAATTTCAGTTTGAAATATATAAAATTTCATTTCTAAATTCCATATCTTTTTTAATGTAAAATCCTATCTTGGAGTGTTAAAAAAAAGGCAATAATCTTACCTGGTATTTGAGTGCAGTGCAGTTCGGTCAGTTGCTTTCTTGTAATGTGAAGTAATGGTATCTTGGAGGGAAAAAATATCAAATGAAAAGATATTCAGAAAGCGGGAATGAATGACAAAAGAAGTTTATGTCGGACCTTAATGAAAAAGGACATTGAAAGTCGATCATGGATGACATTCGTTTAGATCTGAATGACTTTGATATGATTGTGGTGGTGATGTTGGTGCCGATGATAATGTTGATGATGGTGATGCTGCTGCTGCTGAAGATGATGACGATGATGATAATGATGATATGATGATGATGATGATGATGATGACGATGACGACGACGACGACGAAGCACCCAAGGGTTCATTACATGCCGCCGCGCACAGAAAAATCAAGCCATAGAAGTCGTGTGTTGTGGACACCAGAAGTGAGATCCCAGCACGCGCGACTCACTAGTTAGATCGAATTCCACTGCCAAACGCGGTTCATGGTGCGAGGTAATTAGATACTAATTAACCTCGCAATATGTGTGAGTGACGACGACGACGATGACGATGATGATGATGATGATGATGATGACGATGACGACGACGACGACGATGATGATGATGATGATGGTGGTGGTGCATGGTGGTGGTGCACTGGTGGTGTTGTTGTTGCTGGTGGTGGTGGTGATGACGATATAAGGTGATGATGATGATGACGACGACGACGACGACGATGATGATGATGATGATGATGATGATGGTGTTGGTGGTGGTGGTGTTGGTGCGCTGGTGGTGGTGGTGAGGTGGTGATGACGATATGGTGATGATGATGATGATGATGACGATGATGACGATGCATGCTGGGTGAAGTGCATGCATGGACCACCTTCCTGAGTTTATCACAAAACAAAAATGGCAAAACGGTAGCTAGGTGTCGGTGGCTGTGGTTGTTGGCTGCTGATATTGTTTTGTTGTTGTTGTTGGTAGTAGTCACGGGCGTAAATCCCGCGGGGGATACACCCCCCCCCCCCCCCTCCCCCACTTTAATTCAAAGAGGGGGTGGCATGTACAATGTTCCCCCATACCAACTTTTCAAGATAAAAAGAATAGGTGTTTTGATCATCAAATAATTAATATTACTGTGAATGTATGGATTCATCTTAAAATGCAGTCAAATTACTTAAATTGGCCTAATTGTGCATTCTAAAAATGCAAAATTTCTCTCGCGGTCGCTCCGCTCCCGCGCTCAACCTTTTCTTGCAAGAATTCGGCCGTAATCCTAGCTTATGTTTAGCTTTTTGCAAAGGTTATATCCACGGCATCATGGGAGTTAAGTTTTCAAGTCCATTTATGAATATTGTGATTCCAACGACTTTCAAATATGATTATAACTTTTATCATAAACGAATTAAAACATCCTTTAAATACACTTTCGTGAATATGGGAGGGGGTCATTCTGGTATCTTGTGGAAGCGGGCCTGGGATTTTTTACGAAAAATATTTGGCCTACCCACTAGCGTACCTACGGGGGGGGGCAGAGGGGGCACTCTGCCCCCCCCCCCCCCTGACGAGCCACAACCCATACAAAAGACATATACCTGCCCCCCCCTGACGAGCTTAAAATACCTTTTTTGCCCCCCCTGAAGAGCCGAAGAGCCTGAAGACCCTTTTTTTTTTTTTTTTTTTTTTTTTTTTTTTTTTTTTTTTTTTGCTTGTCAAATTATTTTCTGGTACGAGAACCAAAATTTTTTTTTTGAAGACCTTTTTTTTTTTTTTTTTTTTTTTGCTTGTCAAATTTTTTGGCGGCCGATTTTGCCCCCCTGTGGAAAATCCTAGGTACGCCACTGGGCCTACCGTATTCTTTAAAAGTATACGATGAGTTTCTGATGACATTGATCAAATCAATGTCGTTAAAGAAATATTCATCTTTACCGTTTTATCCATTTATAGGGGATTTGAAATCACAGTAATTTACACAACAATCATGAAATAAATATTTCATAACTGAATTTTGCTTAAATTTGGAATGTTGTCATCTTCCAACCGGCCAACCCCCCCCCCCCCCCTATTGGCGGAGCAAAAAATGAAAAAAGGGGGAAGGAAAGAAAAAAATAAAAAAAGGGGAAAGAAAGGAGGAAAAACTAAGAGGAGGGAGACGAGTGAATAAGATAAGGTCAGGATAAGTCTTGGAATATGATTTTTTTAATACTTCATGTCACTATATTAAAATTTCGCTCGCGCTTCGCGCTCGCATTGCCTGTTCGATGAGATACACATCTTGCTCAATAGGCTGATATGTAGCTTAAAATATCAAGTTTTGAAGTCAATATACAAAGCATATTTCTGCTCGGACATCGAGCTTTCATTATTTTGTTAGATTTACAAATTAATTGTTTTATAAATAAGTGCTCTGTAAAATGTCCGTTTTATCTTGTAAATATCATATGCAGCTTTTTGCGCTGTGCGCTCGCATTATTTGATTTGCCAAGTAGGCCTACATATTGTCTTTGTTTATTCCATAAGATTCTTTATATATTAATTCTATAACAACTATTGTGATAGTTTATCAAAAATTTCGTCTCGCGATTTGCGCTCGCATTACTTTTTACAAATATATCAACTCATGAATCCTATTCATGATTACAAAAGTGCTCTAAATATCCAGTTTTCAGGCCTCAATGTCAACAAATTTATTCATTCTTTAGGCTTATACATTAATAAATATTATAATAAAATTTTCAGGAATTCCTAATTACTAAATTGTCCATTTTTCAGAAAGGAATATCGACAAGTTTCATATCGCACTTAGGAAGCGGAATAGGAAGATAATCATCATTTTAATATGATTACAAAATGTTAAGTGCTATCCACATCCACTTCACAATTCCCCTACACAGTGCTTAAGATAGTGCTTAAATTCACCCTTTTCATACCGGATCAAATATTTTCCGCTCGCGCTTCGCGCTCGCATTATTGATTTTCATGATAAATATGAAATGTATTCAGAATGCCCAGATTCTGTCTAACTCTTAAACACGCGCACACATGTTTATTGAAATACGCAGCTTGATCTTAATTCGAACGTGATAAAACTATCCAGTTTCAGATTAGAACATAAACAATTTTCTACTCGCGCTTTGCACTCGCATCATTAATGTAGGAAGATACCAAATTACCCATCCTTTTTTATGATTTACAAAACATGAATAGGGTGTCCCATTTTTAGGTCTGAAATCTCTCTTTTTTCCACTCGCGATTCGCGCTCACATCAAATGTTTGGTTATTTACCTATACCGTTAATGATTACAAAAAGTGCTTAGAATGTCAATTTTTTAGGTCGGAATGTCAAACATTTTCAGCTCGCGCTTTGCGCTCGCATTAGTTAATAGTTAAAGTATGCATCGTGACCGTCTAAATGGCTAACTGCAAAACGTCCTTAACAGGTCCCTTTTCGATAAAGCCAGAACTCAAATTAAAAATTTCTGCTCGCGTTTCGCGCTCGCAGTTATTATCTAGTTAAATACGCATCTTGTTCAGGTTTACAAACATTGCCCAGAATGTTCAATTTTCAGGACAAAATACATAAAACTCCCAAAATGTTTAGCTCCCGCTTCGTGCTCGCACTATCTAAATAGGGCTTATGATATTTTTACACTTTTATGTTGTTTTATCAGAATAAAACTAAGAAATGACTGTTAGGACATGGGAGTTTTGCCTCCCCCAAAAAAAAAATTTTCACCACCAAAAAAAAAGAGAAAAGGGATAAGAAAGAAATATAGGCCTATTTTTTTCCAAGTGTTATTTTAAAATCTATCACAAACTTTGATTTTTGTAATAAAAATGTCAACATTTTTGCTCGCTCGCTCGCAACTTCTTATTATTTTTGCGCAATACGCCGTTTCGAGCCCCCTTAAAATTTTTGGCTCATTACGCCACTGGGACAACCCCTTCAAAGAAACAAACAAAATTCATATATGAGTGGCCGACCGGGGAAAATATGGGTAAAAAATTTTTGGGCCCCCCTATTGGCGGAAGCTGGATCCGCCCCTGATATACCCTTATCATCCTCTGTATTTAATGCATATTATTTTAAACGACTGAAGGCTCGCTTACTACGCTCACCGCCGCAATTTCTCCCATAATTACACTCCCTTGAAAGACGGTTTGATAATAATTATGTTTCTTTCAATTATGGAAAATTTGCTCGCTTGCATTTGAATATTAACTTTTATCCAGTAGTTTACGTCACAACAAATCCATTACAATATAACCATCATTGTGATAGTCCTTCAAGTGAAAGATGGTAGTATTATGCACACAGTTATATACAAGAGGTATTGGGGCAACATTCTTTTTTCCACCGACTGAAAAATTTGCTCGCTCGCTCTGTTCATTCGCCACATTATCCAATAATAACACCTCATGAAAAACGATTTTGGTCATCATGTCTTCAAACTACTGAAAATTTGCTCTCTCGTTTCGCTCGCTCGCATGTAGATATTAACTGTAGTTCAGTAGTTTATAACACAACAAATTCATTATTATAGCCATTGAAAAAAATCCTTAGAGGCCATTAACTGAAAGAGAAAAGGATTATGTACACGGTTGTATACCCCCGTATAATAGCCTTAGGTGCGGGGGTGTCCCCCAAATTTTTAATTTTCAGGTCAATATATTGCTTTCACCCCCCCCCCTTCCACTGCTCGGACCGGATTTACGCCAGTGGTAGTAGCGGTGATGCATGCATCGTGGGTGGTAGTGGTGGTGGTGGCGATGGTGATGGCCGTGGTGGTTGTTGTGGTGGTGGTGGGTGACCATGATGATGATGATGAATTGTGGAAATCCAAGCTGCTGATGCGATCTGTAAATTCCCATCATATGATTAATGGAAATTAAGATTTTGTTGAGCATGCCTGACATATAGCAACCCCGAATATGTGAACAGGCGATCATTTCAAATGCTCATTCTATTTTGTAATGATTGACATATGATGCTGTTCTCCTGTGGTTTAAAGAGTCTACAGAACGTACCAAATGTCCTATTTTTTTTTAAAGGGTAATAAATGCAAATTTTACAGTGCAAATAATTATTTAAAAAAATGTTAGTGTAGCCCAAACTTTCCACTGACACCGTGCATGGATATAGAAAAAGCGTGTATTTAATTGAAACTGATCAGTCTACGATTTCACGAATAGCAACCTTTTCGATCTTGCAGTCATTAAAATGATCATTCAAAATTCAGTCGGCCTATAACAACCAAACCACTCAGCAACGGTGAAAGTGAAAAGGACTAAGGGGCAGCACCGGGAAATTTTGGTGAAGAGGTGGGGGTTAAAAATAAGATGACCTAACTATACTTTTTTTTGCTATCAATCGCTTCTTTGTTTCCAATATACAGATTGCGTTCGCCCCTTCCTCCACCTCGAAAGATAAACATGTTTGCAATCTATATTTCATATGGCTCCTAATGATCATGATAATGATTGTAAACGTTAATGAGGATAGTTTTTTTTTACACCATTCGCTCTCATGTGCATACCATCCTTACTGAAAGTAAATAGCAAAATGAGTACCTGACATCTGCTTGCCGTAATCATGGTTCTGGTATGTTTCCCGTTAAGTTAATTCAAGAGGCAAAACTATGAAACACCCCCCCCCCCTTAAAAAAAGAGGGGTTCTGTTCCGACTAAAATGTTTCTCATTGTTAGTTTTATCATGACTTAATTGTTGTAGATTGCTCGTTCATTCTTTGGAACCAATTGTCCCATCACGTTCTATTATAGGGCATGATGGCTACATGTTTGGAATTTCCATACATTCCGTTTCGCTATGCCCTGTTGCTATTGCACAAAGCCTCTGGCAAGCTGTTAGAGCGTAAAGTATTATCAAGAAAATTTATTTGAACTCTGAATCTGATTTAACAAGCCTTCAGATCGGATTAAGCATTGGGGCGATCACCCGCTTCCAGCTATTTCAAGAGAAAATATTCCTGGAATTTGAAAGGTCATTTTGAAGAAAGGTATGTTCAATTCAACTGTGATCAAAACAATGTAATTTGCACAAGAATACATTTCATTGAACCATTTCTTGGGGGTGAACCATAGTTTTACCAAAGGGTAATATTTTGGGCTTGGGGAATGGAGGGGGGAAAATGCTCAGGAAATAAATGTGCTAATAGTTTTTAAATAGATGTAATGCAAAAAAGACTTCTTTTTTTTTTCTTTCATAGTTAGATTACAGAAAAAAAATAATGTTAAGTAAGTTCCATTTCGTCAGAGTAAGGAATCTGGGCCGAGATGGGATGATTAGAGGACATCATAATGAACAGTTTCATTGAACGACCCCTTTTCTCAATAATAAAGAGGTCTTATTTTGCATATCACGTGAACATGATGCGATGATGCATGCAAAAAAATATTCCGAACATTATACATACGGTCCGGAGTTGCACGTTTCAAGTCGAAGTCCAGGCAGCTAGCTCCTTTGCGTTGAGAAATCATTTATTTGGTGATTAATCTGTCCTCTTGACAACCCAGTTATTTTCCTCAACTTTGAAAGGTAAGCTAAACAAACACATTATAAGATTGTTGTTTGTTCATTTTTATTCATGATTGCCATTGAACATTTTTGTCATATTATATTTCTTCCCATCTTTGTTCCTTTCATAATCATTCTATCTTTACTACTTGAAATAAATTTCCTTTATACATGTCCATATCTTGAATCTAAATCAAATGCTCTGCTATGCAGAATGAAAACAATTGCATTTTATTGTATTTCTCCCCCCCCCCCCCTTTGTCATAATCTTATTTTTACTACATATGTGTCGTCGCTCTTCTTCATTTATATATCTTTTAACCAGAAACAAAGATTTTATTATTTTCTGATTCTGTATTCATTATCATACTTTATTAACTTTTTATTTATCGATTTTAAATCATAAAAAAATACCCAAACGCTCTGCTTTGAAAGGAAAGGCTCTTATACCTTTCCTATTTCTTCTCTCTATCACAATCACAATATTTTCCTATACATGTATTTTTTTTACCTTTTTTCTTGGTTTGCAGATCATAAATTAAAATCAAGATGCCCGCCAAAGGCTCTGCAATGAAGGGCGACAATGGATCCTGTCCTTTCTATTTCTTTTTTTTCATAGTCGTATTCTACTTTTAGTACTTTGATAATTTCCTTTAATCAAAATGACCGCAAAATGCTCTGCTATGAAGAAGGGAATCAATTCATTTTTTCATCTGCTCTATATAGATGTATTTTTGTTGTTCATGTTCTTTACTCATGCTACTGTTACTATTTCGTATAGGCCTATGTGTCTTTGATTTAAAATGTATGTTTGACATTGAAAATAAAGATTGAAATTGAAATTGAATTATTGCCTTTTCGTATTCTTGCTTTTTTATTCATTATTATACTATCTTACTATTTTGGTAATTTTCTTTGATTTACAAATCTGAAATCGGTCACCATGCCGGCTAAGGATGTGAAATTATTTGTTTAGTTTTATGCTTTTTTTTCTCATGCAATCATTCTATTTTACTAATTCAAATATGTTTCTTTATTTGCAAACCTTCAATCTGTATTAACATGCCCGTCAAAGATTCTGTTTACAAGGGCGAAACGTTCTGAATTGTCTTATTTTTTCTATTTTCCCGGTTATTCTCTTATTTTGAATATACAAATTATTCATAATCATATTCTCTCTATTTTGTTCTTGATTTGAAGATCATACCAGAATCAAAATGCCCGCCAAAGGCTCTGCTATGAAGGGAGAAAAAAAGGCTGTCAAGTCGTCCAAGGCGATGGGATCCCGAACAGGGGACAAGAAGAGAAGGCGAAGGAGGATGGAGTCATACAACATCTACATCTACAAAGTCCTCAAACAAGTAAATTATACATCTCCTTAATCTCTATACCCTATCTCTCTTTCTCTCCATCTCTTCATTTGGTTCCCGTCATACCTTATCTCGTTTTCATTTCATCACTTCTTTGTCTCCCACCCCCCCCCCCCCGGCAGTGGCGGAAATCATCCAAAAAGTAATCTCGTCCAAAAATACATGTGTTTTTTTCCATTTTGAATGATGTTATCGGTTCAAAGTGCAATGTAAAAAATACCTCTTTGACAATCTATTATCTTAGTTAAATTAGAAAGTTTTTTCTTCCATAGAGTCTATTATGTTTTACATGTATCTCGTAGTTGGCCACCCTAGTCATGTGTGCTTGCGTGTGTGTGTGTGTGAGTGTGTTTGTGTTTATGCTGACACTTGTTTAATGTAGCATTATGTACATACTTGTAGTCGATATATCTGTTTATTATGTATTCTCCTTTGTCATTTTATACATTTAGATCTACATCTTATTTAGAGGTATAGGGCCCCACTCACAAGCTGTGCTTCTTCGGGGTCCTAGAAAACCGTTCATATTGTATCATGTATTATTTTGTACCATCTGATCATTGATTTGTACTCATAATATGTCTGGTTTTTGAATAAATTGAACTTGAACTTGAACTTGATGTATTTCTTACCCATCATAAAAGAACAAAAATAGTATTGGGGGCATTTGATATTGTGTCCCCCTACTATTTTGAGTAGGGGGACACGTCTCCCTGGGATTTCCGCCCATAGGTCTCTCGTTCTTCTCTCGTCCCTTTTTAAACTTAAAAAGCAGACATTTCTTTTTTCAGCAAAAATCTTTTTTTTTTCGGGGAGATCATCCCCCTCAAAGTAAACCCCGACCGCCCCCTGATGCACGCTGATTGCAGTGTAAACAATGTATTGTTTGTAAAATATTTAAAACTAATGTTCCGAATGCATCTGGGCAACTATTATGCATTATATAGGCCTATCTATTTTATTTTATTTTAATCAAATGTCCATATTCTTGAATATTTGAGGTCAGAAAATGTAAACATGTTTTAATATCTGAATAAAATCAAAACGGAAAATCAACAGCCAATATAACTACATTCATTTTAATAATTTTTTCCACTGGCCTGGGGTCCGTTTCCTAAAGGGTATATGGTAACTTTGCCATTTCTGGTAACTACCATGGTAACGGGGCTAGGCAGCCAATCACAATCAAGGATTCCATGGTAACGGGGCTAGGCAGCCAATCACAATCAAGGATTCCATGGTACTAACGGTTATTGGAAAATTGGCCATTGTTATAATGGCAAACTTACAAGAGGTTTTGTGGCTCAGTGGATAAGTCTCCGGACTTTGAACCACAAGGTCCAGGGTTCAAATCCCACCGCAGCACTAGCGTCCTCTGGCAAAGCGTTTATCTACATTTGCCACTCTCCACTCAGGTGTTGCAAATGGGTACCCAGCAGAAAGGAATTCCTTGCATGCTCGAGCACCCGATCAGCGTAGCATTGCTAAAGCAGGGTTAATAGTATGCAGCGCTTAGAAATATTTGCAGTAAGCGCTGTAGAAATGTGGCATATTATTATTACCATAAGTCTTTATGAAAAGGGCACTTGGCGTGATTTGACAAAATTAATTCAAAGAAATTGAAACGAATTTTTCTTTTCTTGTAATCCAGGTTCACCCCGATACTGGTATATCAAGCAAAGCCATGTCAATCATGAACAGCTTTGTTAATGATATCTTTGAAAGGATTGCAGCGGAAGCTTCGAGGTTGGCTCAGTACAACAAGAAAAGCACCATCAGCAGTAGGGAGGTGAGTTAACAAACCACTGTGGTGATGGTGAATGGTGGTGGTGATAGTGGTGGTGGTGGTGATGACGATGATGATGGTGGCGGTGGTGGTGGTGGTGATGATGATGATATTGATGATGATGGTGGCGGTGGTGGTGGTGGTGATGATGGTGATGGTGATGAAGATGATTGATGATGGTGGTGGTGGTGGTGGCAGTGGCGGTGGTGGTGATGGTGATGGTGGTGGTGGTGGTGATGATGATGATGAATGATGATGATGGTGGTGGTGGTGATGGTGATAATGGTGATAATGACGATGATGATGATGACTATGATGATGGTGGTGGTGGTGGTGGTGGTGGAGGTGGTGATGAGGACAATAATACCGATGGCAATGTCGATGACAGTGATGATTGATGATGACGATGAAGGTGATGGTGGTGGTGATGATGGTGAAAGTGAAGATGAAGAGCATAGTATGATTGTTATAAGGTGGTGATATGATGGAGACGTTTAAGAGGATGAAGTGATGCCATGATATAATGGGAGATGATGATGATATTGACGGTAGTCATGGTGATTCGCTAGTAGTCTTCAGTCCCATTGTATATTTAAATTATTTTTAATGTACCCCCCACCCCTTCCCTCTACAGGTACAAACAGCTGTTCGCCTCCTACTTCCCGGGGAGCTGGCCAAACACGCCGTATCAGAGGGCACCAAAGCGGTTACCAAATACACCACGTCGCGGTAGAGATGCGGTCATTTCGAACAGCTCCGGTCGCCACCGAAGTCAAAAAAGCGGTTGAAACCATATGGAATGAATCGCTGAGGCATTAACCGAGATAAAAACATGCTGCATCTATCAACTAATCTTTTTGGTGATCAATCATTTTGACGATTAATATCGTGAAATATTAAAAGATCGTGTCACTTGAGCTAGTTGTTGAAATTACATCACATGCTGATATGTCTGGATCTGAGCAACGCTTGTCTTTCATTGTTCCATCTTTTGATCGAATTTCTTTGTTTGTCGAATGATTTCGGTTTATAGTCAAGGATATACATTAAGTACGCCATATTGATATTTTTAAATGTTTGAGATTCATTTGTAGAAATAAAGTAATATTGAAAAACAATATGCATTTTGTAGGGCGGGGGAAGGGGTCCGTAATAAAATCCTACAGAATAACAAAATTTTAGTTATTGGCATAACAGACACTTATCACATGCAAGTTTTGGGCCAAAGAAAACGAATGATTTAGTCTCTTGTCCTTCACCGGGTAGATTTGTTTAATTAAAACTTTCTGCTGAGTAATTATCACAATATAACTTACTAGTGTATTCGTTTTCTGAGATTAATACCATACGAAGTTAAGAATTTAAGAACGATGTTTAGTTAAGATTTTAAAAGGTCCAGCCCCACCCTCCCCCCAAAAAATCATTTGAGTTAACAGAGAAAATCAGAGAACATACTTGTAGCACTGAAAATGCTATGACATTATTGGATGTAAAATACGAAATTATTGGCATTTTAAAGTTTTTTTTTCATCACAAACCAGTTTTTGTGCACATCCTGGTCAGTATGCAAATTATGTCACACCCTCACTGTATAGGCCTATTAATATATAAAATATCGAATGTTCATTATGAAATAGTGTTTTCACATTTTTCATTAGGAATCAAGCTTGAATTTAAGAGGGTGGGAAATGGGTAAAAAATATATATATCACATTCATTCACAATGGAATAGAAATGAAAAAATGTGACGTCATCGGTTTCCTCACTTACATACCTTCCATGAGATAAGCATATAACTGTCTCGAGAAATACCCCCCCCCCTCAAGATAAAAAATCAAAATGTTCATATTTATGTTTCATTCGATTTTCTCGGAAAGTTCAATGTTATGATTCTTCGATTTTCTCTATTAGTGGATGGACATGCCCTTCATTGCATCTGTGATCATATTCTGGGGGGGGGGGGGGGAAATCAGTTTATTATTTTTTATTGGTTTGTTTATCTTCCAATTGTATCTGATATTAATCCTGTGCAGAGACCGGTTCAGTCGTCGTTTACTGCTTTATCGACCATTTTCACAATGATTTAGCATGTCTGAATCACGTGACAAAATCAAAGTGTTTAGATACATAGTAAAATAGAGAAATTGCATTCATTTAATATAAACGATGATCTTCAGTAGATGTTGAAACATTTTAAAGTATGGCTCGACATTGCAAACGTTGCTCAAAGGAGTACCCCAAAATATTGCAAAATCCTCGAACGGGACCGTTGTACAAGACGAGACCCTCCCCAATGAAAGTTCTATTATGTCACTATAATTTGTAAAATTTAGCTTTATGACTAAAATCACGATTATAGGATCAAGTTACTGAAATTCAAGTCTGAAAATTATCGGACACTTTTCTCAATCATTAGACTTTCCCATAATCATTCCCGTTTAATGAGAAATAAATGCATGGATGGTATCAAAAGCATAACAAATTTATGATTTAAAAACAACTAAGATGATACCTAATGCAGAACGCGAATCATCACTTAATGGCATGGGGCTCAGACAATTCTAATGATTTTTCCATTAGTAGTTTCTAAGATATGTGGATACTTTTTAATAAGTTGTAGACTCTAGATGTATCGTTTAGTATGTGTATATATTTGAAAAAAAAACTTTAAAAAATCGGATGTTTATGTGTGAAATTGTTCAGTTATCGAGTGTTTCTGTTTTGTGGAGTTGATTTTCATTTCTGTTAAATAAATGCTCTTAGGCTTAATCTCTTCGATATTACTCGTTTTTATTATTTTGAGCATTACTGTAATAAAACAATACGACCTATAACGTCAGGGTGGGATGAGGTTGGTAGGGGCTAGAGTGACGGCGCCGGAGGGCTCGCCGCCCCTCTTTTTTTCAAGTTGTGCGCAAAAGAAAAACAAAGAGTCGACATTAAGAGGGAGAAAATGGAAGAAGTGAGTAAAAAGAAGAGGTCTCCGCTGTGTGTGCCCATATAGTTCCTTATATTTAAATTTATGTGTACCTAAAATCGTCCTGCCCCTACACACTTAAAATGTTGGGCAACTTATTGTCCATACAATTGGTTAAAAGATTTATCCAACTCTGTAGTTTTCAACCAATGCTGTGATATTTTTCACCCAAAGCACACATTATTGGTTTATACACAGAATTGGATAAAGTTTTAACCAATGTGTGGACAGTATGTTGCCCAACATTATTAAGTGTGTTGTCAAAATATTCTTGCACCGCCCCTGATACCCCACCCACTCTCCCGAACACATTTTTGTTGTCCTTGACTCTCGTCAAGTAATTTGTATGCCCATTTGATACATGCACGACTTAATGTTACAAGTCCTGTGCGTTTGAGACCAAATTTATGATGCCCGGATATGTGGTTGAAAAATTAATTTTCAATTCAATTCAATTCAATGTCTTTATTTCCATATCAGTAAAAAATCAAATTCATATTTACAACACATAACATTATAAATGCATTTCTAGTCATTAAATATTTACATACATAAAGAGAGCAGAAAAAATGCATTTCATAATTCATGTACAATAATATCATCATTTAACCCTTAATTACATCGTGACGTCATCAAAATGGCGTCAGAACTTAAAATTAGCGTTTCTGTTTCATGATGTCACCACACTCATGTAAATTGATTCTAATTCCGTAAATGTTGGTCTGTTCTCGCCAAATTTTCAATATGTTTTAGCCTAGAATGTACCCTTTAGACAATATATCCATTGTTTCATTTTAAAGCTTGTACTATTCTCAAAACTAGAACTTGTAGAGGTTTGTCATCATGCCCATTTTGTACTTGCAAAAATTAACATTGACAATATGTTTCCTGCTTTGCTATCTCTGTCAGTCGGACACACTGTGGTCGACTGGATAACGCACCTGACTGGTATAGCAGGGTTCGGTGGTTCAAACCTCGCTTGACTCTCCCCCCCCCCCCTTTTTAGGTGGTCTGTCATGAAAGTGACAGATCACCTTTTATATTCGTCAGAATTTTCTTTATTTTTATTGCCAAATCTTTGTCCCACTTTATCTCAAAATCGGGCATGTCAATTTCCTTGATTTTCATGTCATGTATGGACATCATTATGGACATGAGAAACGAAACTTTTCAAGGTTATCAAATCATGATGACGTCATCTAGGCGCCATTTTGTAAAATTAAATGATTGATCATATCATCGCAACTAATCATAAAAAATCATCCATATTTGCATCATATCAAGTTCAGGGGGGCGTTTCATGAAAGGACTTGTCGGACGTTTTATCCGACAAGTCCCATTTTATCCGACAGTTACCATAGTAACAGTACCTCTTAGCCAATCAACATCAGAGAAAGATGTCAGATCTGACAACTCGTCGGATGAAAATGTTGATGAAACACTCCCCAGGTGACAGGTCATCAGGACATATCATCAGAGGTCATGCAAAGGTCACGACGCGCACGTACGCGCGCGTCAAAATTTTAAATTACCCCAAATCGACCGTGGTCAAGTTTTGATACGTTTCTGGTCATTTTGAGCATGTCAAGAATTTGCGCGCGCACAGGTATGCGTGCGCGTTCTTGCACCTACCATCGGTATGCATCTTCGAGTCATTATTTATTTTATGTCTTTCCATTGTCCATTATCTTCTGATTAATTTGATACCTCATTCAGCCTCTTACGACCAATAATACGGGAATGCGCGTCCATTCAAATTTGCATTACTCGCGCGTGCAAACTTGCAAAATAAGTCATAAATGGGCAAAAATATGCCTATATAAAATTCACTGTAGCTCTTCAGGGTGTCCGTTGACCCCCAATTTTTTCTCACTTTTGGATATAGTCAATGTCTCATTTGAAGATTTTGTAATTACGTCAAGATTAAGTTATTAGTGAAAATTACATATTTTCGCAACATACATCAACGTATTTGACCGTATCTTCATTATTACTGGTCAGTTTTCTCCCAAATTTTGATACGATGTAGTTAAGACAATTCTCTGCGAATAACGTGAGAAAAATTTTCATTTTTGACCACAGCATCAATGTGTTATGACATGTTTAAGTTTTTTCAATTTTTTTCTGGACCTAATTTTAAAGAAATTTTTAAAGGACATTTTTTATTAATCAATTGTACGGTCTTGCTGAAAATTTCAAGCCCCCTTGCTTTGCGTTTTATTATGAAGAACATTTTTTGTAATTTTGCCGGAACTTTATTAGGGGTAATTTTAACATTGTAAAACATCATTTATGCATTTTTTAGGAAACGCTGCAATATTGAGACGCTATTGGGTTGAAAAATTTCATTCTGGACTTTTTGCGGAAATTCCTGGATTTTTTCTATTTGGTCATTTTTACTAAATAACGTTTAACAAATTTTCAGGTACCTTCTGTCAAATGAAAAATTGTGCAATTTAGTTAATTACACATTTTCCCGAATTTTTGCAGGAAAATTGCCAGTATTTTAATCTTTTACCTGACGTTTTTCAGCAAAAACCATCAAGAAAGAATTTTCAAGTAAATGTCGAAGTCTTACACAATTAATATATGGATATTGAAAATTCTTGACGGAAAATATTATGTGAAATGTTTAGAAATTTGCAGGGATTTTGCAAACATTTACCCAAAAAATTCTACTTAATTCTTTTATCAAATACATCACTGATGAGTATTGAAGTGAATGCTGTGAAATTGTAGCATTGTGAAACTTCTCATTAAAAATTATTGAAATTAGCAGAAATTTTAAATGAAAATATTAAAGATATTTTATTTTTCAGAAAGTATCACCTATGAATTTTCAAGTATTCTGTGAAATTCATTCCCAATGATGTAAAAATTCTTACTTGAAATCTTTAAAAAAAATTGCTGACAGTACAAAGAATAAAAAAAAAATTGCATAAAAACATTAAAGTACTGTCGATTAAAATTAGCTGTTGTGAAAATTAAGGCGCCTTTCATTGCGTTATTTTGGAAAACCAATTTTGGTAAAATCGTCTGAAGCTTTTGTGGAGTTTTTAAGGCGTTTTACGTGCTCCAAACTTCATTTCGTATTTACCGTTTTGCATTATCACCACCATCATTATAATCATCCGCGATTTTCATCACCACATTAAAAATCACATTTAGCAACGGTCAAAATGTATTCCTATGATGTCTATGATGAAGATTATCAATCATATCTAAATGATTCATTCCATACAGCATTAGCCGACACTGAATGAAAAATCATGACAGACCACCTAATTCGTCCGCATGACGAATTAAAATCTAGTTATTATTATTATACTATTTTCTCTCATTTGCTCTGTTCATGATGGGCATAATCCTTGTTTGTGCCAATAAGCATAAATCATACATGTCACAGCCTTTTCTTAACACAGAAGAATAATAACAATATAAAGACTTTTTCAGGATTCATGGCAAACTTTATTACTCTCGTTGAAGGGAAATATACCGACTTCACACAAGAAAGAAAAATTCCCAAAGAAAGAAGTTCAGTAGAACAGCATAACAACTGATTAAAAGGACAATTGTTCTCGCTACAAATCAAAGTTATTCACACCTAAATTTAGAACTCTCAAATATCTTTGTAAAAAAAACATCATTTGAGATAACCGCAAGAATGGAAATTTACCCTCCATCATAGGCCTATTGTTACGGAACGGTGTTAAAATTACAATATAACAGGGTAAATTATGCCTTTTATTCAGTATTGCCTTGTTTGATACAGATGATAAACGTTGCAGACATATATTGGTGCTTTATATGGATGAACAAGCAAATGCATGAATACTGAGATGAATGAACGAAAGTGTGAACATGTTACGAATAGACAATCTCGATGGAGATTGTAAAAAATACGAATTTCTTCCATACGTTAGATAAACGGAGTTACCATGGTTACGGTGAATATAAGATAGAAATATATCGGACAATTCCTTTCACGTTATTGCATGAACCAACAATGTACTTAACGTTATATCACTACCAATTACGTCACAATTCAAAGTATATATTAAACATCAGATACATTAGTATGTACAGTATACATGGGATAATAATAATATCGAAAGGAAACATTCAAAATTGATTAAACTAGTTCATCACATCTGGCTTTGTCATATTATATATCGTAGAATAACACTCACACGGTCAAAGATTTAATCTACATAACACATCAAAAATAAAACAAAATGAAAAAAAAAGAAGATTAAATTTAAAGCACTGCACGCACAGTTACAACTACAATCAACGAATGCCTCATGTGCTAAAAACGCAAGATAATTAAAATTTTTACTAAAACGGGGGTGTATCATGCATCATATATCACACTGGTATGTGCAAGCTAGTGAGAAAATGGGTATAATTACTATCATTATCATTATTATTACTATTCAAGACGTTTTTGGCAATACGTCTTTGAGAGCAGAAAAATATAACTTGATTTGGTTTGAATAATACAAATATTTGTTTTCCTTCCGATTTGAAGGGAAGGGTGAAATTAAGAAAAGTAGTATGGTAAAGATATCTGAATTATTAACCAACATCAAGCCCCACCCCACCATCTCAATACAGAAAGGGGACAAGATTGTAGGTCACATGACATTATGACCTCATAATAATTGGGAGAGGTGATGGTGAAGAGCAAAATAAAGATTTTTTTTGTCAAAGTAATTCTTATGTCACCTCCCTCCCCCTTCTTTTACATTCTCCAAATTGAATTGTGCCAAATAAAAAAAAATCATCATCATGGCGACCAGGCAATAAACAATGATATTGACCAATCATGGATGCAATAAACAATGCTATTGACCTATCATGGATGCAATATGCAATGCTATTGAGCCAGTCATGGATGCCATCTTGATGCACTATATCCCGGGCAGACCCGATTTCCATTTGAACCAATACAAACATAAACCGTCGCAAGGATCTAATGTAATCATAAGTCCCCTAATGAATGCATTTGAATTTGATGACATCTTGATGGTATTCATTTTGATGGTATACATCTTGAAGGTGTTCAATTTGATGGTATTCATTTTGAGGCCATTTTGATGGTATTCATTTCGATGGTATTCATTTTGATGGTATTCATTTTGATGGCCATTTTGATGGAATTCATTTTGATGGCATTTCACTGTCAGTACTCAAAACGAATCCTGAATATTTCCAAATCTGGAGACATAAGTTTGTTTCCTGCAGATATCAAAAATTGTGTTATTGGTTGGCAGAAGTTAACAGAACTGGAATTGAGACGAATTTCTATTTCTTGTGTTTTGTCATACAAATCTGCTATAATATATGAAAAAACAGATATGTCAGCTGGAAAACGATTAATTTCAACATCATCCAGTGGTTTCTACAAGCCCTAATATTAATAAAACAAATGGGACCTATTAAACCAGAATTTTGTACAACAAACATTGTACCAAATTTCTTGGAAACACTTCAAATAGGGACAAAAAATACCTCCACTGCGTCACTGAGAGATTTTTAGAAATTAAAAGAAAATTAACTTGCCAACCTGCCGTAATATTAAAAAAAATACTTTGCATATTCAATACCGATTGTTTTTTAAACCAATCTTGAAGAAGCAAAGCCGCACTTACACCATATAAAGGTCGGCTCACAAAAGGAGACAGAAACCACTAAAGAATGCTGGAACAAATCGTGATTGAGAGATATGAATTGAACTGACATTGAATGCCGTTGCAACCAAGAATAGAACAATGTATGCAATATCTCTCCTCCAGAATGGCCAACATATCACGATGAACAATTATGATTCTGCATGTTGTTACATATTCTGCAAATTTTTGAGAGGAAAGTCAAGCTGATGTCTAATTGTAATGAATACATGTATGAAATGCAATCAAAATATACACCAATGAATACTTAGATTGTGATTATTGACCATTTGGCACCAACAAATTTGGACTCCTTTACCCCAGGGATGTTGACCAATGTTTTGGATGGTGGGGGCAGAAAGTAAAAATTACCAAATTATAAAACAAAATTTGAATGTTTAATAGTATTTTTATGCCAAGTTAAAGTAGTTTCCAATGTTTTGAAAACTATTATTTGCAGTGAATATTAAAAATTTGGGGGTTTTCAAAGTTGTAAAAATTAATGGGGGACAAATTGAAATTGTTGCCCCCACATTTTCATGGGTCACCCCCCTCTCCCGATGCATCTGCTTCATCTAGATATACAAAGATTCAAAGGGGTAATCTACAGGTATTATTCACACCAGAAAGATGAATCACTGCAATGGTAATATGTGACTGGGAAAGATACTGTATGGTGAGAAGTGAATTATTTATTTCCAATGCCCTTTAAGTTTCAGACACAATTTACGACATAAAAATGTATGATCTCCCTAGTTCACTTCACGAGTAGTGATACATTGATTTATCCTACACTTTCAGCACCAAACACCATTGTACAAAAAATCACTTATGAGGTGTGCCACTCAATGCTATATTGAATGTGATGTTATAATTTTTTTACTAGTGACCTATCGGCTCAAAATACCTTATAATAGATGTCATTGCTTAAGAAGTCATATAACTTTTGCTATTACCCTCTCAGTTCATATTCCATGATATGAGAGATCTGTATATTCTGGTAAGAAATGTGCAATAGTATGGACTAATGCCCTTTTAGCAAGAAAGACTGGTCATTAGCAAGAACTGTCACTGCTGTATCCAAACTGAAATGGAGAGTTTTAGTCTGGATAAGACAGGAGTGACTCCAATTTAAACTCATTCTTGGCATAGCCAACATTGCCACAGTTTCACAACTGATTTCCTTCCAAATTCCTACCATCGTAGGACGTTGTAGACTCCATCCATATGTCATAATGTCTGTCACACGCGATTTCAGATATCAATTATACAGTGAGGAACAGATTGTGTGGTTTCAACTTGAGCGTTGGTGATGGTGCTAAGATAACAGATCAGATCGGCTAACCTAGCACAAGCATGAAGTGAGTTGCAAGGAATGCTACCAATCGGGGCAGTGCTATAGGGGACATGGGGCGACCCCCCCTCTAATAATGAGTTTTTTGTCAAGTAGGGGAAAAAGAGGAATATTGGTTATACATCTCTGCATAGCCCTTGTAACCAGGTTGAGAATATCAAATAGGACAGCTTGCTGCCCCCCCATCATATTTGAAACACCTCTTATTTGATACCCAAATAATGAGCTTTTTTATCATTTGTGAGATTTGATGACAAATAACATTGATCAGATAAGATTTTTATCCACTCAAAAATTTAGTATAGCAATTACTCTACCTACTGCATCAATAAACATACATACATATGGACTTTTATTGAATATGAATAAATTAAATACTAGTTGATAATTAGGGATTGCATGCAAATATATTGAAAATACTGAACTCTGATCTAGGAAAATAAGGACACCATGCTTTGAAAACTGTATTTACAATGGTAGACACAAAAATACAATTATATATTTGATGCTACACATCCAACACTAAAGATATTATATACAACACAAGTGAATTACTGTTAAATGGACAAAGTACTAAAATAACTTGAAAACATGATGTAACTATTGAAAGGCCACCGACCCTTAGCAAAGTTTTTAATGAAAAACATTATTTATTGCATTTAAAGACCAGAAATAGAATATTGCATGAAAATAATTTAATGGACAATATAGAAGAGAGTACATAAAAATAAATATTAGATAATAACAATTAAATTGCAAACATCTGTTCTGAATTGTGTATGAACGAGCCTCCCACCCCCCCCCCCCAAAAAAAAGGGAAAGAAAGTATGATCATATGAAAAACAATCAGCACATAGCACATTTCCAATATACCACCAATCCAACATCTAAAGGCCAAGCATACACAAAAGAAATGAAGGTTAATGATGCAGAAAGAATATAGAACCAAAAGTTGAATGATTTCTCCAGATTCTTGCCCATGAATAACAAACAGAAAATACTTCACACTCTGAAATGAGATGCTTCGGTGATATAGAGAGGGGGATGCAGTTATCTGACAACAAAAATGAGGACTTGAATATGTCTGTGAAATTTGTAATGTCATAATAGATTCTATGATAGAATAATATACCACACGGTATAGATATACTGATATTGTAAAGATTTTGAGACTGACCCCATCCCTCCCCCTAAGAAAAAATATCTACATCTACATGCCTATACTAGTTCAACACACCAGTTTATTCAATCCTTTCTTTGCAGGGCATGAGTTGTTTGAATGTAACATTACTCGAAGTACATGTATTAAACTCCTAGCAATAGGTGCAAGTCACAACCTCTCCGGAAGAAAAACAGGGTTGCATATGAAAGTTCTGTTTCTTTTCACGTACTCTAACAATGTCCCATATGTCAAATACCAGATCAAAAGAAAATGAAAACATTTTTTTTTTGTTCTTTAAAGTACTTCATCATGGCTTATGGACGATTGTAAAAAGCACCACGTTTTAAGAGTTTATAGCTCCCTGGTAAAATCAGATGAATATTCAAAATTACCATTTAGTGATTAGAAATCAATATACAAATATTTCTTTCCCTGAATATCTGACAACAAAATGAGGACTTCAATATGTCTGTGAAATTTGTAATGTTGTAATAGATTCTATGATAGAATAATATACCACACGGTATAGATATACTGATATTGTAAAGATTTTGAGACTGACCCCATCCCTCCCCCTAAGAAAAAATATCTACATCTACATGCCTATACTAGTTCAACACACCAGTTTATTCAATCCTTTCTTTGCAGGGCATGAGTTGTTTGAATGTAACATTACTCGAATTATTAAACTCCTAGCAATAGGTGCAAGTCAGAACCTCTCCGGAAGAAAAAGGGGGTTGCATATGAAATTTCTGTTTCTTTTCACGTACTCTAACAATGTCCCATATGTCAAATACCAGTTCAAAAGAAAATGAAAACATTTTTTTTTGTTCTTTAAAGTACTTCATCATGGCTTAAGGACGATTGTAATAAGCACCACGTTTTAAGAGTTTATAGCTCCCTGGTAAAATCAGATGAATATTCAAAATTACCATTTAGTGATTAGAAATCAATATACAAATATTTCTTTCCCTGAATATGTGTTTTCTGAGATAACAATGCATGCTCCTACTGATAAGTCATCATGCTACAATGATTCTATGTGATCTGTTTTGTTTTGAAAATAATTAAGAGAATTTCTCCATGAAATGAAACGCTCAATGCATTTAAACTTTAAAAAAAAAAAAATTTTAGCTGTCGACTAACTTAATATTAAAAAAATATGGGGAAGGACTAAAATCACAGTCAAAATTCAATACCACAAGATTGCAACTAGCCGATAAAACAAATTAAAAGCAAAGCGTTCTAAAGAATTAGTCTTGAAATTATCTACAAGTATATTCCTTCTAATTAGAAAAAGATAACTTGATTTATCTTGACACACTTTGAATGGAACTTATCCAAATATGAGACACATAATGATCCCATAAATATTTATATCTATGTAAATGATACGAAAACAGGACATCATTCACACATGCAAATAATTCACAAGAATATTGAAAGATACATCCTTGGGGGGGGGGTTTCACAAAGATTTAAGTATGACTTAGAGTTGCACTTAAATGCCGGCGCGTCCATGATTTGCAACGCGCAATCTTATTGATCAGGAGTGCGAGTCCTTTTGGCATGATCTGACCAATGCGGTCATGTCTTTTATACCGCAAGCAACGAGGAATTTAAGTCATACTTAAATCTGTGTGAAACACCCCCCAGTGAGGCAACTTGTTAAATGTCTGTGTGCCATAACTTTTAGCAGGGATCCCGCTATAAGGATACTGTGCACCTTTTCATAGCAGATTTCTGACAGTCCCTGTTGTTTCATCTATGGTGACTCTGATAATTTGTAATGAAAAGCTGCTTGCAAGATCCCTGCGGGAAGGACTTGGCTCTGACTTTGATAAGGTGCCTAACTCCTAACTCCGTTAGATTATTAATTGGTTCCAATTACTCTATCTTCTATACTATTTGAATGGAAAGTCAACCAAACTATCTCTCTCTCTTTGTGTGTACATTCTTGATTCTAGAAAATCAAAGAGTGCCTTTCATGAGGGGTTTATGACATATCACCTTCAAAAACTCTTGCAATTTGAAATGCATCTTCACGAGCAAATATTAGCCATGTCTCCTGAATCAAAAAAAAAAAGTAGAGTCTTCGAGAAGACTATTAGTACAAATATAACTGATGATTTTTTTTCCCCTCTAAACACACATATCAACATTGAAGATTGAATCCAAACACGCATGCTATTCATGGCGTTGGAGCCTAATAAATACAAACAGAGCACTCAGAATATCATATATCTTTTCTATATATATCAACTCATTGCAAAGGTATTGCTGGTGAAAATTGTCTTTTTGTGCAATGAGAGTGCACACTCTGATGAAAGTGAGATGACTCTTTTATGGTTTAAAAAAATGTTTTTAACTCTTCATCAGATCCGAGTTGAATAGGAAACAAAATGAAAATGAATATTCACTGCAATGGTATATAAATATAAGTAGTTTTCTTGCATATGTCTATATATTCTTGATCGCATCATAGATCATGTACATATGTACTTTACCGAAAGTTTTGAATACATCAGTACTTTTGATTATTATGATACAAAACATTTGTCCAAAATCTCAATTTAAAAACTGTCCTATCTTCTGGTTCATTTCTATTAAAAATGATATATATCATGTATTTATACTATTTCTAATAAAATCTAAATATATATCTAGTCACACAGAAAAGGAAACTTACTTCCAAACATGAGCTATTCTTAGATCCGTCTAAACTAAGCCAGCGACTGAGCTAAATAGGCAGTTAAACCACAGTAATATCCAATGAGAGAGAGGGAGCAATCAACTTTGTAAAAGATGATAATAATAATATGCAACATTTATATAGAGCTTAATATAAATGTTTCTGCATACTCATTACCACGGCTTTAGCACGGCTACCCTGATCGGGCGCACGAGCATTCAAGGAATTCCTTCCTACCAGGTACCCATTTACTACACCTGGGTGAAGAGTGGCAAATGTAGATAAACGCCTTGCCACAGGACGCAAGTGCTGTGGTGGGATTTGAACCCTGGACCTTGTGGTTCAAAGTTTGGAGACTTATCCACTGAGCCACAGCACCTCTACATGATCATTATCATTAATAATAACAACAATAATTATAATATCAATTATAACGATTATGTCTTATTCACCACTTTAACCACGGAAACCTATAATCTAGGAGACTACAGCTTTATCTTTGCTTTTGTGCAAAACGATAAGTGATGTGACTGATGTGGCAAGACTACAACCAGTGGGCATGAATCTACGACCGTCTATCCTCTCATTTTGGTTATCATTTTCTTTTTATATAAATAAAAGATCGGGTGGGTGCTTCATAAAGTTGTTTGTAAATTAAGAGCGACTTTAAGAACGACTGGTGAACCTTTCTTACGCGCTAAATAATCACCAATGAACATTTAATGGTGAATATCATTTACCAGAAGAAGAGATCACCAGTTGTTCTCAAAAGTCACTCTTAACTTACAAACAGCTTTAACAAATGGCCCCCTGCTCTACCAGTTGGTAATACTAATATAACATATTAATAAGCTTTGAAGATATAACTGGAACTATACAAATGCTGTTCATCATCTATTTGTTACAAGTCCTGTGGCTATTTGAATTGGGGGTAACGAATAGCAATATAATGAGATGGTATAGGTAAGTATAGTACTGTGTATTAAAAAAGTGGCAGAGAACGTTCTGAGAACACCCCAAAAAAGACGGTCTCTGATCAAGGATTATACTCTTCATTTTATCATGAAAATGGGTATGCAACATTGTGTTTGATGATGATGATGATCCACAGCATTTATATTGCACCATATATCTGTTACATACATTCATAGGTGCAGGCTCATCCAAATAATCACTACACATCTGCCGAAATAAGTGAGTTTTGAGAGACGGTTTAAAGAGTTCTATGCTGTCAATTTCACGAAGTGAAGAAGGGAGGGAGTTCCAAAGGCGTGGAGCAAAAGAAGAAAAGGTACGGTCTCCAAATCCCCTTAGGTGTGTGATGGGTACATGAAGAGTGATACCAGTACCAGATGAGCGCAAGCCAGGACGTACACGGCGTTGTTCTAGAAGGGAGGTCACGTATCCTGGAGCTAAACCATGCACAGCCTTGAAAGTAAGGAGGATTTTGAATTCGATCCTATACTCAATTGGTAGCCAATACAACTCTGTTTGCCGACCAAACTAGGCATAAGTTGTTAGTAACATCTCTCTTTACCTATATGGCATTTCGCAGAACTTTGCAAAATTCAGACCGCAATAGAACAATGTATTTTGCCAGATGTCTGTGGACTTTATATGGTTTTTCTCGGAAATTCTCTCACTCACTGGATATACATGTGTTCTCTAGGTTACTCACAGCCTAACCAATTTTTAAAATATTTTTCATCTATAAATGCTCAATTGTGAGACCCTCCAAAACAAAATGCCATATGATCACAAACTTAATCTAGGAAGATCCATTCATCCTTTAAACATTAGATCCACTTTACATTATACAAGACTGGGGACCCATTCTTTCAAAAAAGATATCTCCTAAATTTTCACTAGCATCGACTTAGCTCTAAAGATAGGGTCACCAGTCGTCCGTAAGTCAAGTCATTTGACTTAAGAGGCAGCTTCAAGAAACTTCCCCAGTTCTGTTTGCTGCAAGGATCTACCAATGTGACCCATTTTCTCTTTTTTTTAATAAATAAACTTGCCATACTTGATCACATTATCAATGTTATTTTTCAAACAGTTTTCTTCTTTAGAAATGTATGTAACAATATTAGTCATAATGTGAAACATTTTTATAGCACTAAAAGCAATGTTTCCAAGTACTGCATACTCCTAACATAGCTTAAGCATTGTTTCGTATCATAGAACGGCTGGCAATGTACCTTTTCCAGACTCCCAAAAATAATCAAGTAGAATATGTTATATCAGGGATATCTGCGCTCAAGGGTCAAACATGTGACCTTGACGGCCAAATGTTGAGCATGAGCAAGAAACATAAAACAAAAACAAAAAATCTTGTTTTCACTGTAATTAAAGATACTCTCAAACAGGCAAAGACATGGATAATCTCATCATGTGTAGAGAGGTTTCATAACATTTTTGCTCAATTGCTAAAATTTAGTAATTTTTCATCCTAAGCATATGGATATCTTATGAATTTGGAAGCTTCTTTATAAATACTGTCGGTTTTTTTTTTATTGAGCACCTAAGAAGTGAAGATGGAGAATGCTAAAGAGATCTTTATTCAATAAAACTTATTGTTATGGTTATTGCCATGACATCATTCACTGCTTTAGGATTACATGGCATCACCAATAAATACGAAAATAGATGAAAAAGTATGCTGCCTGAGTCCAAATCCTGAATTCAATATTTTACACATTATTTAATCTCTTTTTGGCAACAATATGTATTCATATTTAGTACTATTATCAAACAAGTAGTATTTACATGTATTTATAAAGCCAAGAAGGAGAATAACTGGTAGCAAACTAATTCCTTTCCTACGATCGCTCCCTCCTTTTCTCATTTTGTGATACTGATTATGACTTTTATCAATAAATAACAGTGAGAGGCAAGGGTCCTGTTTGCAGACTCCGTGGGAATTCACCTGCTTGTTGCATTAAGGGTTCTTGCACATCCCCAAAAATCTCACAGCTTGCAAATCGAATGCAAACTTGCAACTAATTGCAAGACATACGATTGTTTCGCACACATCAAGAGATTTGCAACTGGTTACAAGTTACTTATAAGGCCCCGTGAGAGTTTAACTTAATTTGAATTTAGGCCAAACCAACATGTATTATGGAAAGCCAAGCAAGCTTTATTCATTTCAATTCCACTATGGAAAGCCATTTGTTGGGTTATAATTCATCATCTACCAGGAGTATGTACTCTTCCTCTCGGCAGGAGATAAAGAAAGCTGATTGGCTAGATCCATCCTCCATGCAAAACCCATGCAATCTCTCACAAAACTGTGCTTCCATGCACGTGTCCTAGATGAAAAACTATGGTGTAGATGGCTTTCGATAAATGAATCTGATTTAAATCACATGATAGAGAAGGTTAATTGGCTAAGTCCATCCGACATGCATAACACACGCGATCTCTCACAAAACTGTGCTTGAATGCACGTGTCCTAGATGAAAAATTATGGTGCAGATGGCTTTCCATACTTAAAACTGATTTAAATCACATGATAGAGAACTGAAGGCCGACTGGCTAAGTCCATCCAACATGCATACTCCATGCAATCTCTCACAAAACCTTGGATACATGTGTCCTAGATGAAAGATTATGGTGCAGCTGGCTTTCCATAGTTAAAATTGATTTGAATCACAAGATACAGCGAGCTGATTGGCTAAATCCATCCAACATTCACAACACATGCAATTGCTCACAAAAAAGCTCTACTTGGATGTATGTTTTCTATAAAAAAATATGGTGCTGTTGGCTTGCCATAATTAAAATTGATTTGAGTCACTTAAATGCGTTGTAAGATATATGTGACTTATATCTGAAAGTTACAGGCTTCATATAAGAATCTGCCAAAATTGTAAATATCCATTCTGGGGGTGGTTTCACAAAGATTTAAGTATGACTTACAGTTGTACTTAAATGCTGATGCGTACATGATATCCAACACGTGATCTTATGGATTAATACACAGTAGTATGCGTCCTCTTGGCCTAATTGGACCAATGAGGTAATGTCTTTCATAGCACACACAACATGGCATTTAAGTGTGACTCTAAGTCATACTTATATCTTTGTAAAACATCCCCCTGGTCTTAACAGACAAACTTCATATCTACATAAGATCAGGACCCTGTCACACAAATGATAGCAATTGATAACAGAATCAATTTTTATAATTGATTGCATTGACAATAATGTACAATCAATTGCAGAAATCATATATGTGATCAATCACCTAGGCTTGTGATAAAGGACCATAGATCATGATTCAAAATATTAAATTAATGGTTTTATGGTTCATGGCAAAAACTGTGATGTTAAAATGACATTTGAGTGTTTGAGCACAACACCAAAGAGTGTTAAAAAAGGGAGTTTAATAATGGTGGCACGACATTTGCTCCTGCGACATTTGCTCCGGTCTTAATATCTCAGAGGGTATAGGTTTAGAGTTAGGATTGTAATATAGTTTTTTGTTCAGAATAATGTAAATACATTGATTAGGGTTTATTTAGTTTTAAAGTTTAGGTTTTATGTTTGGCTTAACAGATTTTCCATCAGAACTATTGTAGCCGAAGCAAATGTCATGAAACCGTAATAATATCATTAGGTGTTAAAACTGACACCAGTTGGTTTACCGACAGGACCAAGCCCTAAGGTTTTAAATTAAACCATAGAGTTTGTACATAACACCAAAGAGTGCTGGATAAACAAAGGTGTTAAAATAACATGTTTGATGTTGAACTAACACTGAATTCAACTACGGTGTAAACTGACTGGTGTGGTCATCTATATCCATCAATTAACACCACAGTCTCGACATAACACCTACAGAGTGTTGAAACAGCAAAAGGTTGGACTAACAATGTGAATTCAACACCGGTGTAAGGGACTGGTGTAGTTTTTTTAAGGAAACCTGATAACATCAGTTTTTGCTGGGTTAAGGAATTAAATTCCTTCTGATATGCCAAAAGTACCATCCCTAACTGGATGTGACAATATAAAATAAATACATGTGCTGTTGTTGACTCTTGAGGTTTCATGATCTTCATCCATGTTGCACAGTTGCGTCTGTTTCTTTCCCGCTGTGGTCTGACTGCCACTGTGAGTTGCTATCAGTTATTCTCTGTCCTAACAGTAGAGGGGGCTATACATATATACCATGGCCTAACTGCCTAACTTGGCCAATGCTTTTAGTAATGCTCGATTCTCGTCCTTTACCTGGTCCAACTCATCCTCCGCAGCTTCCAAATCCTATGGGAAAAAATGAAGAAAATGTTATTAGTAGGATATAAAAGTCACTTCAATGTCCCACTGCATAAAAACATATGCTCTGAGGCCAATGTTGCATGAAAAAATGTAAACAAGGAAAACAGGAAGTCTTTAAAGGAGAGCAAATCCCACTAAGCCCCCCTTCCCCCAGCCATGAGACACCAAAAAGGGGCCAAATTCTACTCAGCACCCCCCACCCACCCCGCACACCTATTTTTGGTAAGCCATTTTTTTTTGGAGGGGGGGTTGTAAATTTTTGTGAGAATAGTCTCCTAGAGTGGTGATAACCCTTTTTTCCTAGTATTTTTTGACGTGCCCCCTCCCCCATTGTTCCTTGATCCACTTCTGACAGACTTTTCTAAGTTTTTCTTACTGTTACATATAAAATATACACATATCTCAAGCATAGGCCTACTTAGCTTAGCAACATAGAAGTGTAATCAAGGAAATGCAATAACTTTTATTAAAATCCTTCAATTTGTGTACACATACATTCAAAATAGATAATAAACATGCATGGATGAATACACATTCAATAACAGGCATGCTTCTCAAATTTCTTAAGGTTTCCAAAATATGTTTACTTGCATGCACATTTATCAAAATTTTAATCACCAATGGTCTGAAAATAAGATCCACACAAAGTCAGAAAAAACAGACATGCAGTTCTTTTTTCCATAATAACCAATAAATACTGCATTCAAATAATGTAAAAGCGATATTGAATGAAGATTACAACATGACAACACTGCAAGGACAATATACATATAATATATAAGAGAGCATTTAAAAATAGTTGTTCATCTATTTTGCCTATTCATGCTCACAGATAGTTCTATAATCAGGGGTGTGAGTGGTCACAAATAAATAGATCTGAAAAAAAGCTGAAGAGTGTTGAAAAATTCTGAAATAAAAAGAGCTCCCATACTTTTTGTACAGAGGAAGGCCAAAAATAAGCTGAAATTAAGCTGGAAAAAAAAAGAAAAAAAATCTGAAATCAGATAAAAATCTGAACTCTCACACCCCTGTATAATGCAGCAATGAAAGTCCAGGGCCTTGCCTTATGAAGTGTACTTCCAGACCCCCTTTTATGAATTCTTTATTTGCAGACTAATTATGCCTTCAGCTGAGCATAGATCCTATTAGTAACTTTCTCCGACAATCCATATTAAAGCTAAATGAAAGCACAGCCCTGAAAACCTACACACAAGTGCAGCTTAAGGGGTCACATGCTCACTCAGCCTTTGGTGTGAAGTCAGTGAATAAGGAATTTGGTAAAGGGGTCTTGAACTAGACTAACAAACACATGGCATAAGTAAAGATAATAACTTGGGGAAATAAAATTTAAAATGAACATTTTTGTTTTACTTGTGTTAGTATCTGGACTTCTTGCTCTAGAATAAGAACCCTTTCCTGCGACTGTTCAAGCTTCCGTTGTAACCTCTTGTTAGATCTCTTCTCTCGATTTAACATCTGATGACATCATCACATCGGTGGGGTCAAAGGTCACGGGAGATGGGTACAGGTCATACAACATGCAGAAAACAGTAAGGGAAGCCATGCATGGAGGGAAACAAAATTGTAGGGAAAAATTAAATGACCAGGTGATTCATGATTTCATGGACACTTCAAACAATTATTTCAAGTTTAATGGCTATTCACCGTCATCCGTTTCACTGCCATGTAAAAGGTAAATACCATGCTTATTTACAAAAGGACATAAAAGGGGGTAATTTTTCACAATACAGTGAAATGAAGAGCAGCCAACCTGAACGAACATTTCAGTATTTTAAAAGCTGAAAATCAGTATTTTTGAAGAAATACCATAGGACAAGGCATAAAACTGAAACTTTAGAAATCAGTATTTTGCATGAAACTACCAGTATTCTGCCCATTTTCAGTACTAAGTAATGAAAATTAGTACTAGAAATTGAAAAAATGCACTGGAAATGGGTATCCAAATTGCAAAATCAGATATCAGGTATACTTTTTAACCATAGATGTGTAAAAAAAGTATTTACCAGTTCATGAAAAATAAAAATTATTAGCCTATATTTATGTTGGGGGAAAATATGTATATTCATTAAGCCTATTCTGAGATCAAAGGATAATTAATTGTTTAGGGTCTATTTTTTTTTCATGCTCATGTCCACCTTCTAATGACAGTGCCTCACCCCGGGAAGTGATTACAAAAATATGTGCCCCCATTATTATTTCATGAAAAAAGGAGAGGAAATTTCTGTGAAAGGACATGATCACGATCTCACATGATTACAAAATGTTTAAATATAAATTCCTGAATTTAAATTGAACAGGAAAAAGAATAGCCAGAGTTATACCGAAGTTCATATTTTTATGTTTATTTGGTTACATAACAAAACCCAGATGACATTTCGACAGAAATATATATTTTTAAGTGGTTTAAATTTTGCCATACGTTCAACAAAATTACTTCATATTTATCAAGAAATTATTTTCATTCTCTCTCTTTCTCTTAAAAAAAAATCTACCATGTATAACTTAAACTTTTAACATTCAAATGTTGATAAATGTATTCAAAACTACTACAAACATTGCATTCTTGAAAATGTCAAATTTATCACATCAAACCATACACTCAGCAATCTGATCACTAAAATTACAATAGTGATAAAAAAAATCTCTTAGAAAGGGTTAAGGGTGACTATTAATATTCCACTTTCATAATTCTGAAAAATATAGATATTTTGCAAAATAGAGTTAAGCTTTAATTGCAATAACATCAATATTTTTTTTACATGGTTGGAGCTCAGGTATATCTTATAGCATATAAACCTGTTGCAAATAAAACTAGATAAATAAATAAAAGAGCATAAAGCTGGTATTTATTTGGTATCACACATCATAACATGGGGATGGGGTCTTTTGGGAATATGTTTACTTATGAGGGATAAAAAATTAAAACATTGAAATTCTGATTTGCCATATACTATGATCTTTTGAGAATAATGTTTGATGTTAGCCATTTTCAGTCAGTGTTGGACATACAATGAAACAGGAAATATGTATTCAGGCTAATATGATATACAATGTATAACAGGCCAAATATGTTTGCTGAATCCAAACCAATTTGTTAGTAAATTCACAGCAGAATCAAAAACAAATTTTTCTTATAGATACCCAATATGGAAATAAGATATGAAGAGAATGTACAATCCTTATGTCCGTCGACCGCGAGGGCGCTATATAAGATAACACAAGATATTGATGTTGATAACATTTATACAGAGAATATGGAAATTGAGCAGCATTTCATAGAGGCACACTTCTTTGGTTTAAACACGATTCCAGGAGATTAAATCTTTATGATTAATTTAAAATCTAATCTAAAATTTGACTTGTCACTTCAGGCCACAGCCAATCTGGATTTATTTCAAATCACAAACGATTTAATTTCAAACCTTCTAAATTCAAATCTAGATCGAGAGAAATAAAAAATAAATGTTAGATATACAGATAAGACAAGAAAAATTTCACAGATTCATACAGGATAAAAAGATAGAAACTTCATGCATACCAACAACAAACAAATAAAAAGGACACTGTATTTTCCATTCATTTAGGTCACAAATGGACAAATAGCACAGTAAATTATTAATGGTAGAGTCAAAAGGGAAAAATTAGGAAAAGTAATTCACAATGTTCATTTATTTATGAATGTCTATGATAAAAAATTAATGACCCCTCTCCCTCTCTCTTCAATCTTTAATTTCACACAACTGCCAGCCATTAGAAGAGCAGAAAATGGTATTCTGTATCTCCAAAATTAATATTCTCCATCTTTTTATTCAACATTGACCCTTTTTTAGAATTAATGTGCAATTTGGAACTTGTTTTGGAGTGTTCTCTCAAGGTCAAATGGAAATATGGAAATGGCCATCAAAATCTATTATGGAAGGGGAAATTCTCAAGTTACCTTTTATGGCAATACTTCAAATCAACAATGTTGTTTAAAAATGGAAGTTTAAGAGTGCCATATGATTTGTAGTTAAAAAATAAAAATTTGATATTTTTCCAACAACCCTAATAATTTTCGCCGGCATAAATCCTTCATTGATTTGCCAATCAATACTACTTACTCTTTGGACTTCTTCTGCTGATCTTTCGTCTTCTTCATTATCATCAGCTTCTATCCTCCCTGTTCTACAAAATGAAACAGAAAAAAAACAATACAATAAATTTCAAAAATGATGTAAAATATCAAAATTACAGCGGTACGAGATGAATGAAAATGAATGAGAAAAGTACAATGTTAAGTCAAATGGAAATTTCTGAGTTTTTCCACAAATTAAACTTTTTTTTCCATTTGAGACTGTTACATTCTCCACTAGCCACAACCTAGAGAGAAAGAATAAAAACAGGTAAATTACTGCATCCATGGATGGATGGATTAATGTATGGATGAGTGGGTGGGTGGATGCATGGGTGAGTGCATGGGTGGGTTGGTTGGTTAGTGCATGAGTGGGTTGGTTGGTGGGTGCATGGGTGGGTTGGTTGGTGGGTGCATGGGTGGGTTGGTTGGTGGATGCATGGGGTGGGTTGGTTGGTGGATGCATGGGTGGGTTGGTTGGTGGATGCATGGGGTGGGTTGGTTGGTGGGTGCATGGGTGGGTTGGTTGGTGGGTGCATGGGTGGGTTGGTTGGTGGATGCATGGGTGGGTTGGTTGGTGGATGCATGGGTGGGTTGGTTGGTGGGTGCATGGGTGGGTTGGTTGGTGGATGCATGGGTGGGTTGGTTGGTGGATGCATGGGGTGGGTTGGTTGGTGGGTGCATGGGGTGGGTTGGTTGGTGGATGCATGGGTGGGTTGGTTGGTGGATGCATGGGTGGGTTGGTTGGTGGGTGCATGGGGTGGGTTGGTTGGTTGGTGGATGCATGGGTGGGTGGGATGGTGGGTGCATGAGTGGGTGGGCGGGTGGATGCATGGGTGGGTTGGTTGGTGGATGCATGGGTGGGTGTTTTGGTGAATGCATCTGTAGGTAGACAGGTGGGAGGGGTGGGTGGATGCATGTGTGAGAGGTTTGGTGCCTATTGCCTTACTCTGCTATGCAGGTGAAACCAAAAAAAAAGGAAGGGGAAGAGCATATTTTTGGGTAAAAAATCTTTCCTGCAATGCAACCCAATGTATTACTTAATTCCAAAGTTAAGATGCAAGGTGTAAGAATATTCTGTTTTCTTGTTTTTGGTTTTTCAAGTTTAATTCAACAAGAATCAGGGAACTAAATAACCCCCTAAACGAATTTAAAATAAAGGGTGAAAGCCATGAGTGTCAATGTAACACCGACCATGGGTTCGTCACACAATGATCACAAATCCCGGTACCCGGCAGGAGTAATTCCTTGCATGCATTGAGCGCCGGTGATGGTAGCTCGATCTAAAGCCGGGGTATTAATAGCAGCGCTTTGTATCCTCAGGCAAAAAGCACCTTATAAATCCAGCTATCATTATTATCATCATTTTTCTACGATTTATTGCATTGACTAGAGACTGCAATGTACAATCAATTGTGAAAGTCAAGGTTAAGATTAATCCCTAACCTTTGTGTCATGGGAACCCTGGTGTTGCATATAAACACCAAACATTTATCAGTGTACTCATAATACCTACCTCCTTGCACTTGATTCTTCTGGATCTACACTGCTACCATTTCCATTCTGAAACAAATGAAAAAAAGAAAAAAAAATATGATCAATGATTGACAACACTACAGCAACAGCTGTGGTGTTAACCACTGTACATAGAAGATCACACCAGTCACTTTACAGTATTTGTTCAACACCCATTGGTGCTATTACAACACCTTTGCTTGTTTACTTTGGTGTTATGTTCAAACTCTAGTGTGTAATTTAATCACCTCACGGTGTGGTCCTCTAGGGACATCAAGTGGTGTTGGTTTTACCACCCTAATTTTTACAGGGTAGTGTTGAATTGGGTGTAGAACACTCTAACTTTGCTGGAAAGATTACAGTGTCATACAGTGTGTTTGCATTGTATTCACACTGTGTTCAAGGTGTGCTAACAGTGTGGAGATGCTATTCACACTGTTAAAATGCTCCAATGTAATAAAGTGGAGAAAATTTCATACTAGGGATACCTCCACATTGTGAGTAAACACCATGTGTGAAAACATAACCATTTTACAATAACAGTTATACCTCGGTCACACTTGCTCTATGGTGCCTGTATGGCGAGTCTTCTATTCATTTTTATTCAAACCACCTATATTTAGCTAGTACAAAAATGTTAAAATGGCCGTTTTCAACTCGCCGTACGGCCGCCGTAGAGCAAATGTTACTGAGGTATTAACAAGAATTATAGATTTCTTTTTTATAATGGTGTTAGCATTTTTTCATTACGTTGCTTCTGGCTATTTCTCTTTCCAAACAATTTCCTTTCTCTCCATAAAGAATGCTTAAATTAAAAAAAAGTTAAAATGAAATACACTTCACACCCAGATTGCTATTACACAAAAATATTATTACAGTCCAATTCCCATTGTGAGAATGATCTGATAACTCCAGAAAAGGATTTTATCACAACTCCTTAAATATATAAAAACATGGGCCTGTATTAACAATACAATCAATCTTATAATTCTGCACAACAAGTAAGTCTATAGAAAACCTTGTACAAAAGTTACAATCAATGTTAAATATTAATTGTAACTATTCATGTAACCACCCCCCCCCCACAAAACTTCTTTCCCCTATTCAAATCATTCAAGTCATTGTGTAGATCTCAAAACTTGCTCTCAGCACTCATCAATCAAATGTCCACTACATAATCATGATAGTAATATAGGGTATTATATTGTGCTCACATACACCCAGTTAGGTGCTCAAGGCGCTTCTCTATGCACATTCACACAGTAAAAATTAATGCTATGGTCACAAATACCTTTACGATCGCCATACAAACAATTATTATACATAGCAATAAATGGTATATAAAATTGTTCATCGGTGTTTGTAAGGGTACTTGTGACCGAAGCATAATCTTATTAAGTTATTTCAATATAATTTATAAATTGTAACAACAGAAGTGCAACCAATTAATGATACAAAAATATTTTAGTAATAATTTGTTATGTCAAAATAAGAAAAATTGAGCAAACATCTGCTCAAGAATATATCAAATTGACTGACTCTATCTGCAGGACACTTTTATCAGAAATCTACACGTTTATCTAAATTAAATGTGTCAATTAAATCGTAAATGCACATTTGTCTACAATTCTCACAATGGTGAAATATATGAAACTCACTCTTTTAAAGTAGAAAATATACAAGTTTCGGGTTTTAATAGAAGATACTTTGAACAAATAAGGACATAATTATTATTTATAAAAGTTCACAAATCTGAGCACAAGAAATTGATTAAAAAATATTTTTTTGTATTGATTCAGGAAATATAGAATATTTCTGAAATACAAAGACAAAATCAATTTTGCATGAAAATGGAGTTTAGGTGATTAGTTTGAAATTGAAGGGAGGGCAGGAAGTGACTTCAAGAAAGTTCAGGGGAAAACTAGAAATTCTATCTGGTATATGCTGACCTCTAACAATAAAATTCTATTAAATTTCTTATTTCCTTCAAATTTGCAACCACATACATTAATTTCAAGTGATTCATAATGTTTAGAGCATGCATAAAGAGATAAAAGTGATGAGTGTAGCACCTAAGTGCAAGTACATGTATAAGATATGATAGTGTTGATTAAAATAGGAAACAAAGATAACCTACAGAAAAAAAGGAAAACTTGATATTATACTGAGTCCAAACAAGATATACTTGGGTATGAGACATACACACACATTATTTGAATTATAACAATAACGATAAAGAAGCCTGGATTTGAGTTTCAGGTAATACATTGCTTTTAAGGAAAGGATTAAAGGGTAAATTTTCAGGATTAGAAAGAAAAAATTCACAATTTCATATGAATTTAATTTTGCAGAATATTTTCAAGACAAGCTTTATCAAATAATTTTTTTTTTAATTTGAAAAAATAACTCTTTCACTTGTCAACCTTAGAGAATGATAAATCGAGGTAACAATCAATTTGCACATTTTCCTGTTGCAAGATAAAGACAAGTGATCAATAAAAATCTGCAATCAATTATACAGCTAACAAATGAATCCAAATTTCTTGTAATGCCCCAGTGTAAATTCCAATTTAAACTGACAATGGATTTGTGAATACGTTCATAAGTACAAATGCTGAATACCATCGCACTTTGCCCAACATCACAATCACATGTCTGACAGCTTGCTATTCAAATGTGAATAAGTCTACCACTCTGAATAAATACAGACATAAATTCTTTCATTTCAGAGTAAACATTCTATTCTTGTCCGAGTCCACAATGCACAACTCAATTATTCCAATCAGAAAAAGTTGAAACACACTTATTATTTGTAAATCTAAATGAAGTGATATGTTTTAAAGAAGTATACAATTGTAAGTGAGGATTCCCTGTATGAGAAATGATCTTGTGAAAGGGAATTTAAAGGTCAAGTCCACCCCAGTAAAATATTGATTTGAATAAATAGAGAAAAATCAAACTAGCATCACACTGAAAATTTCATCAAAATCGAATGTAAAATAAGAAAGTTATGGCATTTTAAAGTTTCGCTTATTTTTCACAAAACAGTGATATGCACAACTCTGTGACATGCAAATGAGTCGGTCGATGATGTCCATCACTCACTATTTCTTTTGCTTTTTATTGTTTGAATTATACAATATTTCATTTTTTTGAGATTTGACCATAGGGACCGACTTGACTGAATCATATAGTAAGTGACAATGCTAATTCCACATGTTCAGGGAGGAATTGATCACCGTTTCACTTGACATTGAGGAGAAAATTAGAATATTTCATATTTCATATAATAAAATACAAAAGAAATAGTGAGTGGGTGACGTCATCAGTCTCCTCATTTGCATACCAACCAGGATGTGCATATAACTGTTTTGTGAAATTACGAGAAACTTTAAAATGTCATAACTTTCTTATTTTACATCCGATTTTGATGAAATTTTCAGTGTTATACTTGTTGGATTTTTCTCTTTTTATTCACATCAATTTTTTTATGGGGTGGACTTGTCCTTTAAGGAACTATTTAACAAAGTATGCTGCTCGAAGACAAAATTATGATTAAAGGTCATGTCCATCCAAGAAAAATGTTGATTTAAATCAATCGAAAAAAAGACAAACCAGCATAACGCAAAAAAAATTTCATCGAAATCGGATAGAAAATAAGAAAAAATTTTCACAAAAGAGTTATATTCACAACTCAGTGATATGCAAATGAGAGAGTCAGTGTTTTTTATTTTATGAATTCTAAACATATTTCAAATTTTACAGATCTGACAACAGTGGGCAACTTGATTAAACTACAAAAAGTTTGAACAATGTTTATTCCACATGTTCAAGGAGAAATAAAACTTTGTTTTACATGGTAAGGAGAGAATCGAAATATTTCATATTTTCTTTAGTGAAATACATAAGAAATAGTGAGTGATGTCATCAGTTCCCTCATTTGCATACCGACCAGGTTGTGCACATGACCGTTTTGTTAAATTAAGCGAAACTAAAAAAACCATAATGTTCTTATTTAAAATCCGATTTAAAACCCTGTATTTTCAATATTACAATGCTTGTTCGATTTTCTCCCTTTATTCAAATCAACTTTTTGTTGGGGTGGATTTCCCCTTTATGCTTGTTGGATTTTCTCCCTTTATTCAAATCAACTTTTTGTTGGGGTGGATTTCCCCTTTATGCTTGTTGGATTTTCTCCCTTTATTCAAATCAACTTTTTGTTGGGGTGGATTTCCCCTTTATGCTTGTTGGATTTTCTCCCTTTATTCAAATCAACTTTTTGTTGGGGTGGATTTCCCCTTTAACTACAACAACAATACACTTGTCAAGGTCAAACTGATTTGTTTACATTATGACAACAAATTGGATGAATGTACAGGTTATTTTGGGGAACTCAAATGACTTAGCACTTGACAGGATGACATTACTGCGGTTTAGTGGTATTATAGAATGGTATGTGTCATATCATTGCTTCCTCATTGCCTGATCACAGTCTAAAACTCATGTGATGACAGATATGTACATTTAGAATGTGTATTGTGATGAACATTTTTATTAAATGGTTAAAGCCAGACCCGATGGATGCTACTTAAATGGACCACGCAACAATTAAGACATCTTAAAAATGTGTTTTGACTTTTATTTCATTTTTTTACTTGATTGATATAATATTTGTGAATGTTTTATTTTGACTTAATCAGATTAGATCATACACTCACTTTGTCATTTTTAATACATAAATACATTATGAAATATAGGCCCATTTAAGCATGTTTTCCAGTTTAAGCACCAGTATATTGGCAAACTTATGAAGATCGTTTGCCGCGTTCTTTGTAAATAGGACGTAATCAAAAGAAAGAAATTTGTAAATGTATTAGCTCTAATTTATTATATGAATAGTGTATGAGTTTATTCACAAAATATGTGCATGATGAAATAATTCATAATTTATCTTTAAAAAAAATCACTCACTGAAAATTAATATTCTCTAGTGATTACAAAATATTAAACAGGCTTCTAAGGTTTTAACCCTGTGCACTTCACAAATATAAATATGTAGATTCTTAAAGACTTTATGGCAGTGAGACAGTTCATGGGGGGATTCATAAAAAAGTTTTATCAGTGACTTTCACTGAGAAATAATATAAGCAACTACTAATTCTCACATCTGATTGGACGAGAGCAAATAAGTAAATGAAAATAAATGAAAAAAATATTCATGATGCCATATGTATTTTTATGATTACATTTTATGAGAAAGTCTTTCAAATTAAGGTTAATTTCAAAATATTATCATACATCCAGATCTGGTACATTAAATTAAACTTATCTTCGTAAAGTCATGAAATATTAGCTCAAAATCAATAATTCTGATAATCACTAACACAGAAACACATATGTGGGACAGTGTATTAATATTGCTTCGAAAAGTACCCGACATATGATCGAATTCCGTTCTTAATTTGCTTAATTTCTCAGCAATTGTACATTTTCTTCCTGAGCTATTTGGCACATATTTTCTATTTCTACATTCAAACACTTTGGTGGTAATTTTATTGGATTCTGTTCAAACTAATTTTGAGATCGTTACCACAACTGGTATATATCTATATGAATGTTATTTAAAGGGGAAGTTCACCCTGAAAAAAACTTTGTTGTAAAAATAGCAGAAAAATAGTAAAAAATATTGGTGAAGGTTTGAGGAAAATCCGTTAAAGAATAAGAAAGTTATTAGAGTTCAAAGTTTTGGATTTGTGACGTCATAAACGAGCAGCTGCCCCATGTGTTATGTAATATAAAATGCATGAATTTCAAATTTTATATGGTTCCTGATTACTTAATTTTGTTTTCTATTCATGATCGGGTGTGAAATGATTTTTCTATTGATATACAAAAGATACAGTAAAAACCATTTCCAATTTTCTGAGAAAATGACATTTCATTGATTTTTTACCATTCGCTATGTAGGAATGCTGCTCGCATATGACGTCACAAATCAAATAATTGAAATTCTAATAACTTTTTAATTATTTGATGAATTTTCTCAAACCTTCGGCAATATTTTTTATTATTTTTTTTGCTATTTTTACAATAAACTTTTTGTCAGGGTGAACTTCCCCTTTAAGGCCATCCAAACAAGCCTAATGTGCTTTCACTTGGCCCACCACTATTTGTATATTGATTTGTAGATATTTTAATTTTGTGAAAATGAATGAAATGAAATGATACGCTCAGCATGTCTATATTACTAGCTTGGTACAGACAGTAGTACACTGACAGTCTGTGGTTTAAATGATACCGTGTAATATAACACAGACTTTTGTCATCATAAGATCAAGCACTATGAAATAATAGGTCAAAGTATGTCAACAATTACTTAATTAAAGGGAGACTATAGTGCCGTCTGCATCAGCCTGAGTTTTAAAATCAGTGCGCTATTTTTGATCCGGCAAACTATCCCAATCTGAACAATCTCAAGATTATTTGTAATGGAGACGCAATTATCGCGCTAGTTCGAAGGATTAATCTCGAGATTGCAATCCCAAGTCAACTTGGGATTATTTGCAAAATAGTGCGCTATTTTACGAATTATCCTGCTAATTCGCAGGTGTAGACGCACTCGGGATTATTTATTCATGGCGTCACACTATAATGCATCGATTCCTCGCTCCAGCATGAATCGCTCTTCTCGCGATGGTGGAGACGGAGTTTCTTGAATCTCGAGATTGATAGCGGAGAGGTCTGATCGGGCTAAAATCTCAAGACTGAGCAAACTCAGGCTGGTGCAGCACCGCCTTATATCTTTGACAAGATTTCCTGAATGGCTGCTGCACTGAAACACTAGTCTTGAATTATAGACCATTCTAAACATAAAGTGTAAATTGGGTATCATACTTACAAGTAGTTATAATAACCATTATCTATTGGAATATATTGAGAATAAGCGCTTCACATCTAATTGGCAAAGCTCTAAAACTCGGGGAGTGTACTTTACACATTATTTTCCAAGTATTTATTGGTTTTATCCTTGACAAATGAGTGACTTAGCAAAATTTTCAGGAATCTGATATTATTATAGTTTGTATGAAGGAACAAGAAAAACAAAATCATGACAGATTTTAAAAAAAATACCACAACAGTGGTTAACCAGACTGTTAACCTTTGATAGTTTTATAGATCTGAAAGTAAAAATGTACATTTCTGTGGTTTTTATTCATTTACTTTGGTTAATTGAAAAACTTCCTTGTTAAAACAGTGGAAGACTGATAAACAAAGATTATAAGTAAACAAGTTCATAATTCCTTAATAAAATTAATATTAGAATACATTAATATTGAGAGAATAAATATTATGAAGTGATACAACAAAAGGCAGAGTAAAAAATAATTAAATATAATATTGCACTTCAAAGGTATACATTAAAATATGTTATATGAAGTATAGATGAGTTTTATTAGTAATAGGATTTTTTTATTTTGTTCAAATCTACAATCTGTTATTAAGGTGACAAAAATTGTTGAATTGTGTATGTTAAAATGAATAATTCAATAGAAGAGTTGAATAACTAGACTAAAAAATACACAATTTACACTGAAAAGTACATAAACACATACTATCATAATATGATTATGAAAATAGATTGAGCTTGTAAGGAAATCATGAAACTATTTGTATATCATGATTAGGATTTGATGAATATTTGATTGAATTTACGATTCAACACAAAACTGATACAATATGATTATGAAAATAGATTCAACTTGTTAGAAAATCATGAAACTAATTGAATATCATAATTAAAAATTGACTGTTAAATGTTTTTTACAATAAAAATGTTAATAACATGACTATTAGCTAAAAGATATACCTCATCATCTGAAGATTGTTCTCCTGCATCCTGGCACTGAATTATCAATTCACATAATTGAAAAAAATCACAAATGCAGAATTTATTAGAAGTATATAGTTGACTTAGATAAAACTATAATTATGTACATTTCTCTCTCTCTCTCTGTCTCTCTCTTACACCCTGTTCCTCCTCTTCCTCCTCTTAGTCCCCCGCTTCCTCTTCTTTCTCCTCCTCTCATCCTCCCCTTTGCTCTTTTCTTTTTTCTCTAGCACACCTCTATGGCACACTCTACAATCATAAACACTACTATATATAAACTGGGGTGTTTCTACCTCATTTCTCAAGCTTTACAAAAGCTCAGAAAAAGCTTGATTTGGGGAGTTTTTACAGAAAATGGAATCCATCTTTTACTAAAGAATGTTATCAGACAATATAAGGTTGCCAGTTGCCACAATTGCCGTATTTCTAAAATGCAACTTTTTCTGATCTGCCAAAAAATGTGTAAATATCAATTGCGGTGTTTCAAAACCCTATGATATAAATACTTACATACTTTATACTTTTAAATGACTATACCAGTATTACACAGCAAACTATCCTTATTTACTTTTTAATCTCTCTCTCTCTCTCTCTTGCTCGCTTTCTCAGTAATTTTGCACATGCCTTCATATCTCCTGGTATAAAATTAGTCCTATATGTCATGAATACGTCTTGATAATGGTTGATGGCACCATCCCCAGCAAACTGTCCTCTCCTAATCACAGATTGACACTCGGTCTAACCTCCATTCATCAAAATAATCTTCCTCCCCCTCCCCAACCTCCTCTTGTCCCTCTCTTTCCCTCCCTCTCCTCTTTCAGTACCCTACCCCTCCAGACCTCTCCCCTCCCCAAGTTCCCCCTCTCAATCTCCCTTTCTCTTTCCTTACACTTCTGTTTCTCCATTTCATACATGTCCTATTTCATCATCCGATTCTCCATTCACCAAGCAACCCCTCCGCATCTTTTCCCTCTCTTCTCCCATTATCTTTCTCTCTCTCCTCCCTCATCCCCCCCCCCCTCCTGTAATATTCGTTTTCACACCTCTCCCGTCTCTTTATTTGTAATATCTCTCTCTCTCTCTCCATCTCTCCCCTCTCTTCCCCATTATCTTACTCTCTCTCCTCCCTCATCTCCGCGCCCCTCCTTCTGTAATATTCTTTTCACACCTCTCCCCTCTCTTTCTTTGTAATACATGTATCTCTCTCTCCCTCCACCTCTCCCCTCTCTTCCCACCACTCCTGTCTCCATCTTTCTCTCTCTCTTCCCTCTTCTCCTCTACCTCTCCCTCTCCTCTCCTCTCCCTCCCCCTCCTCTCCATCTCCCTCTCCCCTCCTCTCCTCTCCTCTATCCCTCATACACTCCCTCTGCCATCCTCTCTCCACGCCCCTGCCTCTCCCCTCTTCAGAGCGTGCCTGGCAAACGGGGGTAAACGCCATATGACGCACACCACCCAAATATGGTGTTCAGTGTGGCTGTCCTGACATGCAAGCTATGTCCTAGTGCATTCCCTCCCTTACTACCAGTATTGTGTGCGAAGGATTAACACAAACTCCATCCCATTTGTCATCAACATTTTCAACTTTTCCTCATCAAATCTGTTTCGACCGGAGCTCCGGTTACAAGAAACACAACAGGGGCGTACTGGAAAACAACCCCCCCCCCCCGGATAATTATTTGACTAGCTCCACACCATACTGTAGTAAAGATAACAGACGGTTTATAAACCCAAACAATTCTACCTTCCCTTTAACCTAATCAGCTGTTTGTGTTTTCTTTTGCGCTTCTAGTTTGCTACTAGTTTACAATGAAACAACTGTATGCTTCTGGTGTGGTAGGCCAGGAGATGCAAATTATTATTTTTTTCTTCTGTATTCATAGATGATAGAAAGTTTTTTTTTCAAAATACATTATTAATACAAAAAAGTATAGGCATAGCTATGCCTTTCAAATACAATGAAACAAATATCTAAAGTAGTTTCAACAAAATATGTATTATCAAATTTCATTCAACACTGCAAGAGGACTGTCATTCTAAGCAAATGTGCTTGAAGGTATCACAGCCACAAAACGAAGCTAAGAGAATTTTAAACAGAGTAGTATTAAAACAAAATAATTATTTTTGATGAAAGAGGATGACAGTGATGGTGGTGGTGGTGGTGATAATGATGATGATATTATGAATTCCCTTGATAATTTTTTTTCCTTACAATTCTTTCATACATCACAAGTAAAAAAGTATAGAGTACTGGTAAATAGCAAAACTGTAAGCCTAGAATTTCCTGTAAGAGACATGGCATTTCAGATAGTTGAGAAGCATCACACTTTAAAACTTGTAGTTTTCAAACAGTTCTTGCTGAGTTTATCACACATAAAGTTACATACAAAAATAATTTTACAAAAATTCTATTCAATAAATAGAGAAAAAAAAGGTTCATTATTAGCAAAATATAAATTTTCATGGAAATTATGTACGTTATGCATACTCTCTACAACGGATTAATGAAATTTTGTATATTAATTGTTGTAAATGTCATTTAGTCACTGATCTTTAAACATCAAGGTGCGGGTTCAAATCCCAATGCAGCACTCGCATCCTTTGGCAACGCATTTATCTACATTTGCCACTCTCCACCCAGGTGTAGTAAATGGGTACCAGTATGAAAACAAGTACTTAAGGGGGGTTATGCAGTGCTTAGAAACATTGCATTTCACTATTATTATAAATACTATTATTATTTGTTCAGTTGTACATGGAATTGCCAAGTACATACACAGTAAAAATGTTGTTTAAAATGTTATACAACGCTGTTCAATATATGAACCTTACAGAAGTTGTTTAACAGCTTAAACAACCATGCTTAATTTATTGAGAATTAAGTATCATAACATTAAAATTTGTTTTTTTTTACAGACCTTATACATTTCTTTAAACTGTTTAAATTACTACTGTAAGATTCATAAAGTAAACAGCATTGCATACAAATATTAAACAGCATTTTTACTACATTTATCAAGCATAGAACAGCAGAGAGATAGTCATCTCTTCACATGAGATGAAATAGCATTGGAATGATGAGGGTTAATTTGTTAATTTGTCTTCATCATCCCTTCCAGCCTTCCAGGCTGTGATAAATGGGAGTGTTCTCTGACCTTTCAATAGAACACAGCTTCTCCACACTATATACAGGGCGTCTAAAAAAAAATACATATATTACCTAGGACCCCGTTTTCATCTACTTTCTTGGAATGGTTTCCCTTATAAATACCAGTTTAGGAAACCAGTTTAGAAGATCGCTTCCCTAGCACCCTTGTGACCATCTCCTGAACTAGTTTCCAGAACCACTTCACATAAAGCGGGCTTGCTGCTATGGGAACGCTCTCAGTGGGGTCACATGTTTCTTGGGAAAAGTTATGCGGTGCTGCACCAGCCAGAGTTTGCTCAATATCAAGATTTTAGCCAGATCGACCCTCATCGCGATTATTCACGACAGATTCAAGAAACCCCATCTCCACCAGCACAAGAAGAGTAATTTGTGCTTGAGCGAGGCATCGATGCATTATGCTGTGACGCCGGAATAAATAATCCCAAGTGCGTCTGCACCTGCGACCTAGTGGGATAATTTGTAAATAGCTTGCTATTTTGCAAATAATCCTATAAAGTTGACTTGAGATTGCAATCTCAAGATTAATCCAGCGAACTATCCCGATGATTGCGCCTCCATTACAGATAATCTCAAGATTGTTCAGATCCGGATAATTTGGTGGATCAGAAATTATTTGAAAGCTCGGGCTGGTGCAGACGGACCTGTTGAGACCTGAGCACATAGGCATTCTGCACACAGTGTGTACTGAGGATCGCACCCAACATGCATACATTCTTACACTCACATAGAGATCGCTTCCCGAAGAGGTTGTGCATCACCTACGCTTTAATAAACCAGTTTAACCAGCCAAAGTGGTCTTGAAACACACATCGCATGGTGGTTTTCCAAACTGGTTTGCAAGACCACTTGAGATCACTTCCCAGACCACTTCGAGTGTCATTACACAGTAAACTGGTTCCCACTAAACTAATTTTAAAAAGTTGATGAGAATGGGGTCAAAATCTTATCAGATTTCATAACACAACCAAACATCAGTAACTTTGCCATCAAATTGTGCCTTTCATGGAATCCTTTATTTTGATTGGCTGTTGAGTACTGTTACCATCGTAGTTACTACTTAAGTTCCCATAACATAACTATCATGCAACAAGGCCCAGACCTTTCCAATAGACAATTTTCTTCCTCATAATATAGAAATAAAATTCTATGAAAATATCAGAGTGAAAAAGAAAGCAGTTTTATCCAACTATCAAATTTATATATGCATCATCTACATGCAGCTTAAATGACAAAATTCACTAAGGATTAAACCCGGAATTGGTTACCTCCGGGTCATACATGTCAATGTTTGTTTTAAATTAAACTTCATTCATCTAGGCCTACATTTATCATGAAAAATAGAACTGAATTTAGATAGTGAATTTTTTTTAATCACTTAGTCATAAACTGTTTGCTGCATATATATGGATATGGCACAGCAAGTGTGACTCTCAGAATTTTTTTTTCTAGCCACCTTGTAGTAGACATAACAGATATAAGATGTGGAGGTCAGCTATCAGCTGGTTAGCACATGAGATCACATAGACTTAACATCATCATGTCAATTGAAGGAGGAATACAAGGGGGCATTGGGTGACTCCCCCATCTATAGTATGCATCACTTAGAAACATTGTATTAAGCAGTTGTGCTATGTTTGCGACTTAAAGGGGTGGTCCAGGCTGGAGAAATTTATATCTCAACAAATAGAGTAAAATTCACAAAACAAAAAGTTGAAAATTTGATCAAAATCGGATAACAAATAACAAAGTTATTGAATTTTAAAGATTTGCATTATTCTGGTGAAACACTTGTAGGCATGTCTTTATGAATATTCATTAGGTAAGCTGATGATGTCACATCCCCACTTGTTATTTTGTATTTTATTATATAAAATCAGGTTTATTCAACATTTTTCTATCAAGAACTAAAACAATTGGATTGACAACTAAAGTGCATTAGTAATTTATTGCCGCAACTTATTTCATCATAATTGAGACACGTCATTACACATGTTTGAAAAAATGAAAAAAATTATGATTTTAAGTAATAACATAAGAAAAAGGAAAGTTGGGATGTGACATCATCAGCCTTCCTAATGAATATTCATGAAGATGTGCATATAACTGTTTTCACCAAATATTGATAAACTTTGAAATTCAATAACTTCGTTATTTGTTATCCAATTTTGATGAAATTTTCTGCATTTTGCTCTGTGAATTTTACTCTATTGATTTAGATATCAATATTTTCAGCCCGGACCATCCCTCTAATAGAATGTTATTTCAAAAGCCTGTTCCAGTAGGCATGGCCTCTTTGTATTATTGTATTATACTGCAGCATTGGGAAATCTACATGGTCTGCCCACTATATAATAATGATGATAGTTTATATTAATATAGGGCTTAAAACTTTGTGTTTGTAACTACTCTGCATGTACTTATCATTACCCCGGTCATCGGATCGTGACACGCCCGCGTACAATGTATACTTTTTCTCCACTCCCAGGGGAGCTTTCCAACAAGAGTTATAAGTGACTCAGGCAAAGTGTCTCAACTATTTGTTAATCTTTTTTCAAGATAGTCAATGATCGACATACATGTACATTTTTAATTGCTAAATTTATAATATCTGAATTTATATTACATGACAAAATGCAGCTGCTGATTGCATACGGCATTACAAATTCATATTTCATTAACAACTCCTCTAATAGGCCCTATAGCTATCTTATGCATTTTCATCAAATCTTCACTTTCTTGAATATTTTGTTTTAATTCGATTTTCCATCGGAGTGAAATATTCCTTTAAAAAGAGGCATATAGAATGAAGATCTCAGTATGTTCTGTAAACCTATTAGTGTAAACCGGGATAGAACTGGGTGTTAGGAGAGGCAGCTGTGATATGAACCAATCCTATAAATATTCTTCCTCGAGGGAATTCCTCTTCTCAGGTGGAAATCGTGGAAGGATGTCCGGCAAGTTACCAGAAAGACAGCCAAATATAAACAGATCGATGTGTTTGAGTCTCAGAAAACAGCTAGGGAGAATACGAATGCAAGGAATGCAGATGATCAATGAAATTTTTTATTCTAGAAATTTGTGAACGTCCCAGGTGACGGTTTAAATTCTTTATTCAAGTCTTTAAATTGATACAATACCATTGCATATTTTCCTCCTTGTATATCTCTGCTCAGTTATTGTTAACAGAATCATTTAACCTAAGCATCACAAATCCTCTCCAATGAACATTAGGAAAAGCACAGATATTACAGAAATCTACATCGAACATGATGGCAGTGTTTGACAACTCTGCCACTTCTAGACAATAACTTTTAACAGTTTGTGCTTTTAAAAATTGCTTTGTATCATGTTTTATATGTTACAGCAAAGAAAACAGAACAGTATTAATGCTGTAGAACAAAAAAATGAAATATGCTTTTTATAAAACATGACAAGTGGAATGCCTCTGGCCGTCTCACCTGCATCACGCGATTCAATATAGCAGCAGTGCTGATTTTGAAAACTACTATAACTCGCACAAGATGTTCAGTGATACTTGGTTACTCTTATTTCCACGTTTTATGAACTAGACCAATACACTTATAGAGATATGATGGCAATTCAACAAATACCCCCAACGTGGCCAAAGTTCTTTGACCTTACATGACCTTTGACCTTGATCATGTGACCTGAAACTCGCACAGGATGTTCAGTGATACTTGATTACTATTATGTCCAAGTTTTATGAACTAGACCAACACACTTTCAAATTTATGGCTGTAATTCAACAAATACCCCAATTTGGCCAAAGTTCATTGACCCTAAATGACCTTTGACCTTGATCATGTGACCTGAAACTTGCACAGGATGTTCAGTAATACTTGATTATTATTATGTCCAAGTTTCATGAATCAGATCCATAAACTTTCAAAGTTATGATGGTAATTCAACAGATACCCCCAATTCGGCCAAAGTTCATTGACCCTAAATGACCTTTGACCTTGGTCATGTGATGTGAAACTCATGCAGGATGTTCAGTGATACTTGATTAACCTTATGTATAAGTTTCATGAACTAGGTCCATATATTTTCTAAGTTATGATGACATTTCAAAAACTTAACCTTAGGTTAAGATTTTGATGTTGATTCCCCCAACATGGTCTAAGTTCATTGACCCTAAATGACCTTTGACCTTGGTCATGTGACATGAAACTCAGGCAGGATGTTCAGTAATACTTGATTAACCTTATGGCCAAGTTTCATGAACTAGGTCCATATACTTTCTAAGTTATGCTGTCATTTCAAAAACTTAACCTCAGGTTAAGATTTGGTGTTGACGCCGCCGCCGCCGTCGCCGCCGCCGTCGGAAAAGCGGCGCCTATAGTCTCACTCTGCTATGCAGGTGAGACAAAAATGGGAACTTTTATCTGAACACAACACCAGGCATGATTTTAGATGACTGAAAATCAAATTGCATTTCATTCTCTTCAGTTATGAATAAACATCCCTTCCTCCTAGCATGGAGGTAGAAAGAAATGCTCCTAGAGTAGCAATGTCATACATTGTGTTCACAGTGTGTTTACATTGTAGACTACATAGTACACTATACATGAAGGTGTGATTCAAACTGCACAAATGTTCATATTGAACACTGTGCAAACAATTCCATGCTGTGAACACCTCAACAATGTGAATGTTCAGTGTGTCCACATAGTGATAAAGAGACATCCACATAGTGGAAATGAGATTCCCATTGTTTATATGGTCTAATAAAAGATAATTTCACACTGTGGACACCTCTACATTGTGACGATTCACAGTGTGTTCACATTGTGATCACAAAATGGATTATGTGAAAATGTGATTCACACTGTTGAAATATTTAGATTTAATATTGTGAATAGAATTCCACACTGGAAACCTTGACAGCGTGAATATTCCATGTGTCCACATAATGATCTATGTGAAAATGTGATTCACACTGTTAAAATACTCAGATTAAACACTGTGAATAGAATTCCACACTGGAAACCTCGACAGTGTGAATATTCACAGTGTGTCCACTGTCCACATAGTGATCTACATGTATGTGAAAATGTGATTCACACTGTTAAAATACTCAGATTAAACACTCTGAATAGAATTCCATACTGTAAACCTTGACAGTGTGAATGTTCACCATGTGATCACATAATAGACTAAGGAATATGGAATTCACTGTTAACATACTTAGATTAATTCCACGCTGCATACACCTCGACAATGTGAATGTTCAGTGTGTCCACACAGTGAAATGTGCGAAAATGAGATTCACATTGTTAAAATGCTCAATACTGTGAAAATATTTCAAACTGTGGACTCCTCAACAGTGTAAGTGTTCACATTGGGCTTACATGCTAGACAGTGTGAAAATGCGATTCATGTTAAAATGCTCAAATGTAACAGAGTGAAGCTGATTTTACATAATTTTCAACACTGTGAACACACCGAAGTATGAACACACTGTAGCACAACACTGTTAGACCCTGCATTTTTTCACTTGGACTGGTTTACTGTGATATAGCCTTGATCATTCCCTTTAAGTAGTCCTGTTCAGTAGCATGCCTGATCTTTGTTTAGAACTGATACAAATGTTTGTATTCTAATTGATCAGGTGCGTCTTTTATCTACAGGCCTACTGTGAATCCATATGTTCAATTTGCACATCATATCAAACACTATTTAAGAGATCTAGAGATATTCAAAACTAGGAGCCAATTCCATGTATACAGAATGAGATTGTGATAATTTGCCTCTGGTATTGGGGTCTGGTGTTGGGCATGGGCGGAAATCCCAGGGGGGGGGGGACAGGGGGTCGCGTCCCCCTACCCAAAATAGTAGGGGGGACACAATATCAAATGTCTCCCCTACTACATTTTAGGTGAAAACCTTCTTCTTTTTTGCTTGTCAAATTGTTTTTGGTTAAAATGACCTTAAATTTTTTATGATAACCTTTTTTTTTTTTTTTTGCTTGTCAAAGTTTCCAGCCCCTGGTCCCCCCTACCTTTGGGGACAAATTTCCATCCATGGTGTTGGGTCACAAAATTTGTTATCAATAACAAATGTGAATTTTCTACAAAAAGCTTTCTCTCAACCAAGCAAATGCCAGCATTTGGGTAGGTTTTAATGAATATACTACAATAGAGCCACGAGCTATGAAAGAACAAATCATTACTTAAAGGTCAAATCCACCCCAGATAAAATGTTGACTTTAATAAATAGAGAAAAATCAAACTAGCATAACGCTGAAAATTTCATCAAAATCGGATGTAAAATAAGAAAGTTATGACATTTTAAAGTTCCTTCCCTCTAAATAATAGATTTCTCCATTATATTACAAATCTGATTTTTCTCTTCATTTTTTACTCCTGTTGAAAATGAAGTAAAATGATAAATCATTGGATCTTGAATTTGTTTTCCAAAACCTACATAGTACGAAACTTAATTCAAATATGCTACCCCTTTCCCTCTAAATAATAGATTAGTTATTATGACACAGGTTCAGATGCGTTAAGGAGGCAATGAAATGAACCAATAACTGACAAACATAGCCTAATGATAGATGTAAGGTGATATGCCTCATTAGTCCCACCTGCGTCCATAGATGTAGTGTTTTCATCACACCAATTCCAATGGGTGGGACTGTATCGCAATCCATTTTCACACTAAGGTGTACACATGACACATTTCCCAATACATAGGGGTGTATTCTAGACTTGTACCTTGCATACATCAATTCTAGTGTGTGGGGCTGTTCCAACAAAATTTCACACTAAGCCTGTTTTATTACCAGTAACCAGAACTTTCGACACTGTTTTAAAGTTCATTGCATCGCTCATCAAAACAGCCTCGGAGTCTTATTCTCACAATTGGGAGTAAAATCATATTAAAAGTTGCATTTTAAATCACTGGGTATTCCTTTGACTATACTAGTTTAAACCTTGTAAAACTGAATGAAAAGCTTCCATGTATAAAACTCATGAACCACAAAAAACAATATCCTGAATATTGTGGGTGAGTTTTTTTAATCCTTTTTTTATACTGAGAGCAAAATTGCGATTGAAAATGACTTACAAGTTAATAGATATTTCATAAACCTATCATGTAACCTGCCATCTCTAGAAGATATGAAAACACTCTTTATAAAGAAAAAACAAACATTCTTAATCATACTGCATTCGAATGCAAAAAGTATATATATATATTAAACCAGCTATAATAAAAATACAGCTGTTTGGTGGTATACCTAACTAATCGCTTTCAATGCATTAAACGATATCAGTTACCATTAAAAGGGTAGTTACTTCATGGACAATTTTGGTCAAATGACTTTTCATTTCTTTCATTATAGGCAGATTTCAAAGCAAAATATTGAAATTGAATAGACCAGGTGACTAGAATAGCATACCAATAATGAACGCTTTATGAAGGTATTTGTTGCATTCCTACTTTGAATGCATATCATAGCATGTTGCACAATGTACTTGGCAAACTGTGAATACCAGTCGTTCGTTCGTGGACTTGTTGTTTTTTGTGGATGTAAATGAAAACCACAATTCAAAAGAATATATGAATAATCAAGACATCAAAGTTGGTGCTTATCTCATTAGATTTAAAACCACCGTGTCACTTTAGTACAAATGACCATTCCTCTGATCATGCGTAGAATCTTTTGATCATGCGCAGAAAGGAACTACGAACTGGCTTATTGTTTAACAAAATCCTGAAGTTTGAAGTGTGTAGTATTTAATCATTGTTTATATGGATATACAAATCAAACTTGTGCAGATACTTTCACAACACATGTGACCTGTAAATTCATCATTTTTTGCTCTCTCCGCTTGACACTCTGATTGTAACACATGCAGTATATGGAATAAAATTGGGATACTGTTTTTGCCTTTCCGGTCATTCATCGAATGAAATTATCAAAAAAGAAGTATACTCAGTACATTTTAGGCCAAAAGTGAATCCTATTCTCCAAGAGAATGATCGAGGCAAGTAAAACAGTGAAACCTCCCACTGTTATCTCATATTCTTCCAAATGTCATGGGGCAATATTGGATTGGATACAAGTTTTGCGTAATATTGTCTCGATATACTGATGATGCAATAAAGATGATCTAGACTTGTCGTAAATAACTGAACAATTTCAATTTCATGGTCTTCATATCAATAACAGAGCGAGGGAGAAATAGATATGACTAAGGGTCGATATCTCTTCTGGCAAGTTTATTAATGTAGTTGCACCAAAAGGTTTTAACCCTTTACAACATCTACTGTAATGTACACTACATGCAAAAAATAAATGAAAAATTGTTCTGTATAGAATGATACAATTCAGAAAGACTGCTTTTACTAGGTCCAAGTTCACTTACACAACTACTTCTTCATTTAAGTCATAATAATAATTTTGGGAAATAAAATTATGCAAATATGTTTTCATAATATTTTTTTTTTTATGTATACATACTTTTTTCTTTACTGCAGAATACTGTATTCTTGTGTAAGTTCTCTTTCATCTTATACTTTTCATTTATCCAATTATAAATGTGAATTTGCTAACTATAGTTCTAATTTATGTTCATATTCATATAATAATAAATATGAATATGGAAACTATGCTTCGAATTCACATTCATATTCATAGCAATTGTAATGCCATGGATTCTCAATATTTAAATTGAACTTTGCCTTCACAAATTAAGACCATTTTCTTAACAAAGAGTCAGGGTAACTGGTTTTAACACGGAAATCAATTTGAAAATCAATCCATGTTTGTTTACAATTGTTCAAGAACATGATATTGGCCTAAATTAAAACTTATCTCAGAAATCTCTTGGAAATAAAGATGTACTAAACAAATACTGTTGAGGTAATAAAAATTTATCTTGAAAGTTAAACATGAAGAAGAACAATCTAGCAATCTTCCTAAACTATCCACATCATGGGAGCTAAAAAAATCTTTATTAATTTGATTGGCTAATCATTCTGCTCAAAGGAGACACATTGTCTCAATTATCTCTGACCATGTCTCAAAATATGATATAACCAACCTTGCCCTGTGATGATAATGAATTAAATAGTAAATCAAATTGTGTAACCTATTCAAAACCATTCACCTACCCCTTATTACGATTGTATCTTTTTTTTTCTCTGAACTGATATTCTTCACTAGCATACATATAGGGGGGATCCAGTCATCCCCCCCCAAAAAAAAAAATGAATGAATAAATATATAAATAAATAACAAATATAACAAAAGTTCCAAAAATAACAAAGACAAAGAAGAAAGAAGGGAAATGAGAGCAAAAGTTTGAAATATCAATTATTTTATGCATAAATTTATGCATTTATGCATAAATCTATCACAAAATTATATTTTCACTTTGAAAAGGTAGATTTGCTCATACACTGTGCTGTCTGGTGCACTTTAACTTGATTATTTACAAATTTCAGGCAGGCTAATTATACATATTTTGTTAATAAGTTACGAACTTTTACAAAAATGTTTTTTTTTTCTGACTTATGATCTTATGATTTTCATTACAGATCGAGCATACTGATCTTATGATTTTCATTACAGATCGAGCATACTGATCTTAAACAAATAGGAGTAATGCCGAAATTTGTTAACAAATTATAATTTCCTCCTATAAAAAGCCTCTTAATTTACTATACATATTTTGTCAGTAAACTGTCAAAAGTGTAAAGTGTAAACAGATGTTTTGCACTTACGCTTCCAGTAAATTTGAGGACTTTAAGTTTTAGCCCAGACATAGGCCATGGTTTAAGCAAACTCGAGTTCAGAATACGTGTCATATAGTCTTCAGATTCAAGCAAGGTGTATGTTACAATCAGGTAAGGGTAAGGCCTATATCACTTCTGGCGCCTCCCTACAAACTCTTGAACCATAGTTCCTTCTGATCCGATTCCTTGAGGATCGTGTTACATGGCCAGACGTATGTTTGAAATCTTAGCAGATGAGCTCATCGTTATAACGATGGGATCAACTACCAATTAAAGGTTAGGCCCAATTCCCATACCGTCCTCCCCCTCCCCGTACATATACATACAGCTGGAGACCAGAGGGGTGTTTTATAAAGTTGTTCGTAAGCTAAGAGCGACTTTAAAGGAGAATGAAACCCGTGAAACTAGCTGAATCCATATTAAAGAGAAAAATTAAAGAAACATATTGTTGAAAGTTTGAGGAAGATTGAATGAATAATAAGAAAGTTATGAGCATTTGAATATTGAGATCACTAGTGCCATGTAGATCCTCCCATCGGCAATGCGACCAAGATCTGCGATATCACACACGTACAACTCCCTCATTACTTTAGTACTTATTTCACTTATATTCTCACTTTTATAGAGTCTATCACAAGGTGAGGTGTTCTTTTTATGAGAGGACAAGTACAGAGGTTTCACAACATTATATCATTGATGAATCGTTTGTCATATGATTAGAATGAGCAAAAAGAGATGTTTTTTGGTATATTTTCAGTGTCCAAAAGGGGAGAGTTGTTCATCTGTGACATCATAGATCTTGGTCGCATTGCCAATGGGAGGATCTCCATAGCATTAGTGATCTCGACATTCAAATGCTCATAACTCTTCTATTGTTAATCCTATTTTACTCAAACTTTTGTTGATCTTATCCTTTTATTTTTCTGCTTTCACAAAAGCTAACTTGCTCCAAGAGTTTCATTCTCCTTTAACTTGTTCTGTACATATACATATAGCTGGAGACCAGTGGGGTGTTTCATAAAGCTGTTCGTAAGTTAAGAGCGACTTTAAGAACGACTGATGAACCTTAACCATCGCAAATGAACATTTTGTTGGATATCATTTACCAAGAGAAAGGATCACCAATCGTTCTTAAAGTCGCTCTTAACTTACGAACAGCTTTATGAAACGGCCCCCTGGGCCCTAATGCATAAAAGTTATTATTATGGTAGCTTTGCCATCCAATGGCAACTACATCGTTCAACAGCCAATCAAAATCAAGGATATCATGAAAGATACCATTGGATGGCAAAGTTACCAAAATAATCATTTTTATGCAACAGGGCCGAGGGGTCAGGTAGGAACAATTGTCTTCTGTTCACAATATGGCATTGTTCTACTCAGCCATTTGTCAGAATAACAATTAACTTATTAGCTGTAAAAAAAAAAACGAAATATGTATTGTGTTTGCGTTGGTCGGCACATTATTGGGCGGGGGCAAATTTGAATTAAGAGAAGATTCAGCAGGGTTTTTTGCTATTGTTGGTCACTTCTCAGGAAACATTTTTTTTTTAAACCTTTTAAATGCCTTATTCATATTGCAATATGGTTAATAGGCATTTGATACACATGGATCCTACATGGTTCGTATTCTGAACTCTATAGTTTAAAGTTCAAATCAATCACAGTACACATTCAATTTATTAACTCGTATGACACAGAAATTGTTCATAATTGTCTGGGAATGATAACTGAAGTATTTTTATTCATTATGAAAACAAAAGGAAACAAAATAGTAAGCATAAGAAATATACAACATACATGTAAACATTTTTTTTTTTTGGCTCCCATAATTTAAGCACGGAGTTACATGTAGACAGTGGTCTAAGTTAAACCTGACTTCAGAATTCGGGCCAATGGGTCTCAATGATCCATCTCCCCCTTCCCTCCTCTTATCAGAGCATATAATGTACATGACAGTATCATTGCCTATTACATGATCACAGTAACATAATAGGTGGCATTTCCTCATGTGTTAAACCCCACGGTGCCCCCTGTCTGTAATGGCATTCTAATGATTCAACACACACAGGTAGTAAGCTACTTGATTCAGCTGGTAGAGAAACTTATGTGAGCTTCAGAATGGTGTACAATACACTTTGGGTACACAAAAACACACATGACCAATACATATAAGTAACACACTTTAAGCAAGAACTTATATTACACATAGGAAATTACAGCACACACACTACACACAATGACCATATATAAGTTTTACACATGAATTCAAAGCAAGAAATTATATTACTGTAAATACACACACACATTACAAATAAATTACAGTACACACACATACACAATGATCACATATAAATTACACACATGAATTTGAAGCAAGAAATCGTATTACACATAGGATATACAAGTTTACAAGTATACAAGAACATACACAAAATCACAACACATATGATACACACAGTATGTTACACATAGCACACAGACTTTGCATGTGGAATAAAGAGGGGATTATACTGTATCAGGAAATTTCATATACACCACATTACTGTCCAAGGAGAGAGACGACACATGGAATTACACCAATCAAATCTTGCAGCTAAAATATTTTCATTCAAAATAAATGGTGCTGACTTTACTTTGGATGTTTTTAATGAAAATGTATATTACTTTAAGGGTAAGGCTTAAAAATGCAATATGTATGTTGATTTCTTGGAGATAAATTAAAAAAGCAAAGGTATCCAAAACCAATAAGATAAATAATATTCAGTTTTGATTCAGCTGAACCCCCTCATCCTAGAGAATTAAAAAGTTATTCAGTCTTTTAACTCTTTTATTATACTGTAAGAAGTTCATATCTTCATAAGAAAGCAATCTTTACTTTAATATCAGATGCAAAGACTAATTGTTGACAGCGTCACCTGAGTTTAGCAAAGGATTAAACTATAACATCTTCCCTACACTACCAGGACACACATCAGTTTCTGACCAATTAGTTTGCCTTGGTCTTGGAAAAGAAGACCTAGATACAGCATGGGGCAGTGTAGGATGTATACAGATGATAGGTGATCAGGCCTCATGACAGCCCAAATTGCCTATAAAATTACCCAAACTGCATACCTTGGGTGACCCTCTTATTCAAGGGTTGTCCTAAGATCGGCCACAAGCAAAAATCAAGAATATTTAGAAAATCAATATTCTACATACAGCATAAAAAAGTAGCCCTTACAATAAAAGAAAATGCCCCTAACATTCAGGAATTGCCCCAATGTGATGAAAAAGATAGCCCCTATTTAAGTTATTTCCTTCCCTGGCACGAGGTATAAAGATGCTCCCATGGACACAACTAGAGATCAAGAGTCTTAGGCATTGCCCAGTACGCAGTCCAGTGAATTATTACACATCATAACAAAGATACACTGACCTAGATAAAACAAAATGAAAATCTTTGCAATGTCAACTATAGCATTACCCCCACCTATACGCTTTCACGCTGGGCATTGCTGAAAGACATCCCAAGGTTGTACAGACTGCGGTGGGCAGTTGATGTCAATCCAGGAATGGTGATCTGTGCCCCGCAAAATAAAGCATAGTGAGTGATCGTGCGGGCTGATTTTCCGACTGATCGTACACACCAATCAATACAATCAATCGTTGAAATCAACCTCAGATCAATCACTACACTTCATATAACAGGGCCCTGCTGTTGGCTATTCGCCTACCCTACCCACAGGGTTTTGTTTATTGAATTGAAAGATAAATGCTATGTTAGACCAGAGATGTTGATGCCTAACTGGTTTAAGCATCTGTCAGGTTTGACATGGACCAAGATACATGTGTTAATGCAGGCAATGGGTTAGTTGTTTACATACAAATAATTTTCCTAGTGTAATTTTTATCCATCTTTGTGAATTGAATTTTTAGGATACACATCACATGATTTCATCCTTGGAACTAAAGCCAGCGCAATTAAATAGAAAGTGAAGATTTGAATCTAAAAGCATGCATCCGATAACTGATGCTATGTCAGGAAACAAGAGGCAAGCAATGCTCCAGATGACTACCAATGACTTGTTGTGACATCAAGTAAATATGTTTACATTTGATGTTGTGTTTGTGCTTTTTTAGAAGATTTCTTTTTAGAACACCAATCGCAGACACAACTTTAGTCTACAATAGTTGTTTACAATCAGCATTCAGATGGGAAAAGGCATTGGTAATTTTGAGGTCTTCAAATGCAGAGCAAAAGTTTGATTTTGGGATGAAAATAGGAAGTACATGTATAACACACCATTTCAAGGGTATACAAACAAGCAAGTCTTGTTGTACTTTCTATGGGATCCTCAAATTGGCAAACGTGCTTCAAAATGGCTGATTTTGTGGACAACCCTCCATTTGTTTTGTACACAGATTTTCCCCTTTATTTTACATATTTCACAGTATCTCCTCCTGACCTTGACGTATGTGGTGTGAATTAAATTTTCCCATGTTGCGCTCAGAAGGAGGCAAGATGCAATTTTAAAGATGAGGAAAATCTGAAAATTTGTGTACAAAACAAATGGAGAGTTGTCCACAAAATCAGCCACTTAGAAGCACCAATTTGAGGATCCCCATATAAAGTACAACAAGAGTTTATAAACCTTCATAACTTGCTTATTTCATAACCGATTTTGATGAAACTTTTTAAAAAATTGTTTCTCTTATTTTACTCTTTCAAATAAGATTGCTTCTCTTCTTAGGTTTTGGTTTCCTTTAAATAGCCCCACCTCAAATGCTCAACTATTCATATCTGGCCAGGTTCATAACCCAGGCCATACATAATGCAACATTATATGTAGTGTAGTCTTGAAGTATAGGCCCATTTGAAAGATAACACACTAGATCACTACTCAATATGTTTCTATTGCTAGAATTATGTTACCAAGTAGCAAAACATGTACATTTCCTCTAAAAAATAGTTTAGTTTTTCTATATAAAATAAAATAAAATATAGGCTATCTTATCCTCTGTATCTCAATAGTTATCTCAAAGGTTATGTTTTAAGACTAGTCATTTAAAACACATATTCAATAAGAGAGAACACAAAATTGTGGTCAGTTCCCTCCCCTTTAACAGATCCATGAACAAACCACATGCCCCTACCATTATGAGATTAGGACCATCAATTTGTCTGCCAGGTCTTTATCCAATCAAGGATAGATTCCAGCTCTAAGGAGACAGGATAATACCATTCCCCCCTCCCCATCTGCCTCTCCTTTTCTCCCCAACCCCCCCCCCCTCTATCCATCTTTCTCTCTATCCCCTTCATCCCTCTACCCCTCCCCCTCTATCTGTCTTGCTCCCCCTCCAACTCTATCCTTTCTTGCTCTCTCTCTCTCTTGATCTGTCTCTTTCTCTGTGTATCCCCCACCACACTCCCCCTCCTCTCTCTCCCTCTTCTTCTCTAAATCCTTTCTCCTCTCTCTTCCTCCTCTCTCTCTCCTTCAACCCCCCCCCCCCTCTCTCCTCCAAATTTCTCCCTCTCCCCTCCCCCCCCCCCCCGTTGCTCCCCCATTCTATTGCTCACCGCTACCACCCCATACAGCATACCATCATGGCATACAGCCAGTCATATCCCATCACTCAGTAGAGATTACACAGTATGTGGGTAAAATGTAGAATCATTTTGACCAGTGCGATTAAAGGGAACATACAGTAGCAGTTATCAACGAAGAGTCCTTGGGGCTGCAAGAATACTCACATTAATTGCAATACATCATGGGATTAAACAGTCAGGGAGGGGACAGGGAAGTGTGAGTTAGACCCTGGTCAAGCAATTATGTATTTCTATCGGAAACTATCTCGTGCTTTGCAGGATTCTTTTCTTCAAATCCTTGAAAATGAGAGTGTAGTAGGTACAAATATAGTCCTATTTATAAAATACTGGATAAAAATAGCATGCCTAAACCTGATTACAGGCCAAACTTGCCATAGGGTCATAGGGGGGGATTCAATCAAAACAGACAGGGCGAGAATTATTGGCTGGTACAAGGTTTACATAATGTCTCTTTATATTACCGACTCATGAATGAACACACATTGAAACTATACAGAGGATAATGTTAGATACAAAGTATCACATTGAGCCCTGTATATACCTGTATTCATACCTGGCTGATAGAATCTGGAAGGCTTTACCCTCATGGGACAGTAACAGTATATATGCCTCCCCCCCCCCCCCCATTATAATTTTTGCTGTTTTTGTGATCAGTTTTAAAAGATATCTTTAGACTTATAAAGTACTTTAAATTTGAAAATTTACTGTACATTGTAATGTACTAGTGTCAAACTTCCTTTTCATTGCTATTATCTTCAAAATTATCTACTGAAGATATTGAGTAACTGGATTTTCAATGATTATGTATTCTAAAGTTAGTGTTTTACCTCAAACAGTAAAGACTTGATTTATCAGTGCGTTTGGCAATCAAACCATTTATAACTGTCTGGAATGATTTCAGATAGTTTTCTTAACCATTGAAGCACAAGTTACCATTAAATATAAGAAATGTACATTGTAAACAAAGATTGAACTTTTTCAGCTTCCCTCACGTAAGGATAAAGTTAGACTTTAACCAGTTGTAGTCAACCAAGACTTCAGCATATCAATCAAAATATCTAATTCATAAATATCACCAATTTTACTGAGAAAAATATCCGTTCATAATCTAATTTGTAATATGAAAATAAACCAATCTATGTCCCCATACAGGCAACTCTTCTCCTGAACAGCCCCTTTACAAAATGAAAGAATGTCAATAGGTGGTTTCAAACCGCCTCGATCACAAGAATCCCCGTTAAATTACGAGAACTTTTTTAGGCTGAAAAATACCCATTAATTATTCCTGCATTCACACCGCCCTGAAACATACCCTTCGGGATAAGTTCCTGAAGTTACGAGCATGCGCAGTATGGTCTGATTAGCAGCAAGGCGCGAAATTCAAAATCACTAGCCCAGCAGCAACCCATGCACGGCGCCGCACCCAACGACACGCTGGGCTAAAAGTTCCCGTAATTTGCTTTCAGACCGCCAAAATACCCACGACCTTGGAAAAATCCCCGCGAAAGTTCTCGTAATTTCGCCAAGTACCTACTATTTATCGGGTATTTTCTTTCGGGGATATTACGCGTAGTTTGCTTTCACACCGCCAAAATACCTGGTATTTTCTGATCGGGGTAAATTTCCCGATCAGAGAATACCTGGAACTGGCGAACTTCGAGGCGGTCTGAAACCACCTAATGTGTAAAATGAAAATACAATGACCTCCTCCTCCAGTGCTCCAGAAGTTCTATCATTCTCACCTCATCAAATATTCGATAAATTGAATGCAAGAATGTGACATATTTGCATTTAAAGGCTAGGTCCACTCCACCAATAGTTGATGTGACGACAATTTCATCAAACTTGAATGTGAAATAAGAAAGCTATGACATTCTAAAGTTTGGATTGTATGTTTTATGCAAAAGAGGGAACCAATTATGTCACCCATTTGTATTTTTAAAATTATTATTATTATTTCATGATACGGATACCGGTATATGATTTTTACAATGATTAAGCCAAACATGCTTTTGATTCCTTCATGAGCACGAAAATGAAAATTGTGATTTCAATCAAGCTAGAGCTCCCGTATTTGTCAAACCTAGAAAAATTTGGAACAACTAGGATGTGGATGACTATTTTATGAAAATCAGCAAAACTTTACAATGTCTTGACTTTTAATTCGAATATTTTAATACCTGCTTTTGATGAAATTTTCAGTGATACATGTTGGTTTGATTTTCCCTATTCATTCAATTCAACTTTTTTGCGATATCGTGATGGTCACTTCATTCACTTGCCTTATAGCGTTAAATCAAACATTATTCTGCAAACAAGTCACGTATGTCATTCATGCACACAGCACGACAGATAACCCCATGGCCTTGCATTATTGGTATCCAATGGTTATCAGTCAGGAACATAACATTTATCAACATGAGATGTTTGCAGAGACATCGATGCTACTGATGTCACAATTAAAGGGAGATTCCATCAGATTGGGGTACATGATAAGCTTAGTGTAAGCACTGTAGTTATAAATGCACCATTGGTGTTACAACTACATCACTGGTGTTACAATTACATCACTGTTTTAACAACTGCACCATTGGTGTTGACAGAGGACCTTATCACTCATTTTACACCACTATTAATGCTATGATTTTTGTTCAACACTCACTGATGCTACATTAGTTTTACATTCAATTCAAAAATTTTGTTCACTCACTTCGCTCCTTTAAAAGGGGCTACAAGTATATATTTTAAAAGTGTCACCAACCCACAATGTTTGCCCCCTCATTTTCTAAATGAAGAGAACAAAAAGTCGACTGGTGAGTGAAACTGATATCAATTATTATTGACTGAATTCTGGAAAATAGTAAAGTTTGACCATTTCATCCAGTTATCATCAACTACAGTTAACCAGTAGTTTGTCTTGTCTATTATATTTATTGTTTTGTTTAACCATATTATTTTGGTGTTATGTCAATTTCCGTAGTGACGTTTCAACACCTGATATAAAGAATGATTTTGATATACATCCCTGAAAACGGGTATTGGGGTACACATACATGTAAGATACCAGAACAAGTAATACATAAGAAGAAACTAATTTCATCCAATTATAAAGACCCAGGGGGCCGTTCATAAAGTTGTTTGTAAGTGAAAAGCGACTTTATAAGAACGACTGGTGAACCTTTCTTACGCGCTAAGTAATTAAATGAACATTTAGTGATGAATATCATTTACCACAAGAAAGGATCACCAGTCATTCTTAAAGTTGGTCTCAACTTACGAACAGCTTTATGAAACACCCACCAGGCCTGCAGTCCATCTTCCGCGAGATTTGAAAAAGAAACTTTTAATCTCTCCACCAGTTTTACGATGGTCTTTTATCATCGTTCCCTGCCGTTTTGACACGACTTCCCAAATTAGCACGCCCCCGAAGCCAATCTAATTTAGTCCAGGCATTTAACTGTCAACTATTTGAACTTTCCATCCTTCCTATCTAGTCTGACAGCTCATGACCCATTGCTTCCAAGACAGATGCGCTTTAGCAATGAAAACATATGATGCTATTCATTACTTCCTCCTAACAAGCCCACATGGTGCCTTTAAAGGGGTACTCCGGGCTGAAAATATTCATATCTAAATAAATAGAGTACAATTCACAGAGCAAAATGCTGAAAATTTCATCAAAATCTGATAACAAATGGCAAAGTTATTGAACTTTAGTAATATATTGTGATAACAGTTACGGTATATACACGTCGTCATGAATATTCAATAGGTGAGCTGATGATGTCACATCCCCACTTTCCCTTTCTTATGTTATTATATGAGATCATAATTGTTTTATTTTTTTTTTATACATGTGTGAATGATATGTCTCCCTTGTAATGAAATAAGTTGCAGCAATGAATATCCCATGCACTAAACCAGTTGTCATCCAATATTTGAATTACTTGGTAGAAAAAATTGAATAAAGCTAATTTCATACAATAAAATAAAAAAGAACAGGTGGGGATATGAAATCATCAGTTTGCTCATTGAATATTCATGAAGACATGCCTAGAACTGTTTCACCGGAATAATGCAAATCTTTAAAATGCCATAACTTTACTATTCCTTGTCCGATTTTGATCAAATTTTCAGTGTTTTGTTTGTCTGATTTTTCTTCATCTGTTCAAGTCACATCATTTTCAGCCTGGAGCATTCTTTTAATTTACCACTTGGTCAATGGGTACTACTCAGACATTCTAAAAGATGAGCTTAGTCATTTGTTCTACTATCAATCTGGTCTAATTGTCATTTGAAATATACCACATTTGGTGCCATTCTCATTTAGTTTAATGCCCAGTTGGTCTAATTTCCACTTTGTTAACCAATTATCTGGGTTTTTTTTCAAATTAATTATTTGGCAATGAAAACATGTGAAGCCATCCATTTCTCTCATATAACTACCCTCACTAAATTTTTACCCGCTTCATAATTTCTGTTTTGTCTCATCTCACAACAGTCCAATAATAATGATAATAACAATATAGGATTTGTATAACGCATATATCTACCTTGCTAGGTGCTCAATGCGCTACATTACCCCGGCTATACAGCTAGTCTACCGATTCCAGTGCGCACAGCTTTTTGAGGAATTACTTCCTGTTGGTACCCATTTACCTCACCTGGGTTGAGTGCGACACAATGTGGGTAAATTTCTTGCTGAAGGAAATCATGCAATGGCTGGAATCGAACCCACGTCCTTCAGATTGAAAGACGAGTGTTAACCAATAGTACCGACACCCCCACAATGACCATTTTTATTTGATATCCATCTGGTCTTACCACAATGTACTTTATACAAGAAGTGTATGCAGGGCCCCCGTTGCATTAAAAATACTTATTATAGTAACTTTGCCATCCAGTGGTATCTTTCATGAAATCCTTGATTTTGATTGGCTGTTGGGTCATGTTACCATGGCAGTTACCATTGGAAGGCAAAGTTACCATAACAGTAATTTTTTTTGAGAGACAGGACCCAGGTGTATAAACCTAGACAATTTTGTTGATTTGATCAACACAGTAAAAAAAATAATACAACGCTGTTTACTATATGAACCTTACAGTAATTGTTTAAACAGTTTAAACAAGTGTTTAAATCTTAAGCAACAAAGTTTAATTTTCAATATCTAATTTTCAATAAATTAAACATGATTGTTTAAACTGTTAAACAAATACTGTAAGGTTCATACAGTATACAGCGTTGTATAAAATCTTAAACAGCGTTTTTACTGTGAACACTGTCACCAACACACTGGCTATTTTGACCAATCCATTTTATGACTGTACCTGTATATTCCTCTGCACTGACAATGGATTAAAGAAGTTTAGAATTGTAGACTAAAGAGGGCCTGAAGTGAAGTATCTCTGGAATCCCAGAGTGTCATTTTACAATCCTATAGACTCATCATCGTCCTATGGCTCTTAATACTATTGCTACCATTTAACATACATAGGTTGCATGCATGGATGAAAATCTCCCATACATATTAGAGGATTATATTCCCTTGGTTCATAAACAGTTGGTGTACTTCTTAAATACATGTGGACCAAACCAATTTTTTTTTTTTTTTTGAATTAGTCTCACTGAAATTTGGTTAACACTGCAATTGATCTAAGATCTACTAATTCACATTTCGTCTAATACTCTAATTTCCAGTTTGTCAACAACTTTGCACTTTTCCATATGAAAATTTTGATTAACAAACAATTGATTTAAATCCACATAGAGCCGGCAAAAAAATTGTGATTTCCGGGGCTAATTTTCTTAACTTTCTGGAAAAATCTGCAATGTTGGATGAGCTTTAACATTGCATTGAATGGGAATTTCCAGGGCTCCCTTTTTTTACTTCCCAGAGCTCCATTGAGCATTTTAAGGGCTAAATTGCCCCCAACCCACATGTAATTTTTTCTTTGATATAGTTTACATGTATAATACAAGGTGTGGTTGGACCAGTTGCGGATATTATATGAAACATGAATAATCTAACTGGAATTAGACTAAGGTGGTGTTGCAAGAAAATATTTGCAATCAATTGCAAATATTCTGTTGTAAATTTACAATTGATTGATCATTTGTAACTATAGCAAATCAGATAACACTTCTTGTTTTATGGAGCAGATGAGCAATCAATCACAAATTTGCAATTAATTGCACAGCATATGATTGATTTAGGGAACGAAAATAGAATTGCAATTGATCACAAGTTTCTTGCAACGCCCCATAAATGGTGAAAGGGCTGAATGAGAATTAGCCTAAATTGTTTTAATAGATGACAAGTAGGTGGGATGAGACCAAAAGTAAAGTAGATGAAACAGGATTGGCCCAACAGGAATTAGACTAAATAGTGAAAGGACTGTGCATGGCAATTTCTAACATAAATGGTTAGTAGTAGATGAACTGGTTGTAAGGTTGGACCAAGTGTTATGATACCAAGAGGAAAGTAGATGTATTGGGGCCTTGGGATAGACCAAACAGCAATTTACCCATTGACACTGCTGACTCAAGATATGCAATAATGAATACACTGACTTTTATCAAATATTCATAATTATCCTACCCCAATCCACTGCCCCCACTCAACCTCCCTCCCCCTCCCTCCCCCCCCCCCCCCCCCCCGGACCAAGATAGGATTGATAACAGAAATATCTCTGAGATTGAACTTTATTTATTCAGTTCATTACAATTTCAGTGCTCATGCTATTTAAATTGTCTGCAAAAGATTAAACCCCAAATTCAGTTAGCTGCAAAATTGTAAGAGTTTTTGGAAAACTGCTGTAAAAGGTCAAGTCCATCCCAGAAAAATGTGGATTTCAATAGAGAAAAATCAAACTAGCATAACGCTGAAAAATTCATTAAAATCGGGTGTAAAAATAAGAAAGTTATGACATTTCAAATTTTTGCTTATTTTTCACAAAATAGTTATATGCACAACTCAGTGACATGCAAATGAGACAATAGATGATGTCCCTCACTCATTATTTCTTCTGTTTTTTAATGTTTGAATTATACAATATTTATTTTTTTACAGATTTGACAATAAGGACCAACTTTACTGAACTATACAATGCTAATTCCACATGTTCAGGGAGGAATTAATCGTTTTTTCACTTGACAATGAAGAGATAATGAGAATATTTCATAGGTCATATAATAAAATACAAAAAAAATAGTGAGTCAATGACTTCATCAGTTTCCTCACTTGCATACCGACCAGGATGTGCATATGACTGTTTTGCGAAATTAAGCAAAACTTTAAATTAAAATGTCATAACTTTCTTATTTTACATCCGATTTTGATGAAATTTTCAGCGTTATGCTCGTTGGACATTTCTTTTTTATTCAAATCCTTGAGATATGAATCTAAATCAAGAGTTTGACCTGTTCACTCTTCACAGCCAAACAGACCTTCTTTTAAATTGACATTTACAGCACATTTCTCCAGATCTGACTGAATCACAAGAGTCTAATTTGCAAGACTACATACCAAGAGTCTATCAGCTCCCATTAAAAACTTGTTTAAGTCTTTATCCCCGTCTTCAAAGCTTAAAGCCTTTGACCAGATGGCAGAGCGTGATTTAGGAGTGAGGGGTTCGAGGGTCACTATCTCTGCTATCTACATTGGATGTTAAACTACTACAATATAATCTGTTATCTGTTCAAGGGATGGTGTATTCCAGCATGCCACTTCCCAATGGAGTATAGCCTACAGTGCAGGTCAATGAAATATTCATATAACTTTGCTTGTTTGCTGGGCTGTTAAAACCATGAAAATTTGTAGGATAGCTAAGAAAAAGCTAGATTTTAGAGTAATTAAATAAGTTGGAGTCTTCTTTTGCCTAGAAAGGGTACTCTCAGCAGATATAGGAGACTGTTTTCAGACAATATAAGGTATAGTTTCAAAATTGATAGATTTTGGGATATAAGGTTTAAACAGCCTTTGGGTATGTTTTTTAAGGATCATCTCTGTGGCTCTGCCTTCCCTAATCTTACCTCTCTCTCTTTCATTCTCTCTTGGTCTCTTTTTTGTTGCCTACTCTTACTGTACTTTCTCCCCTCCCCCTCCCCCTCTCTCTTGGTTTCTCTTTATCATTTCTCACCTTCTCCCTCTCCCTCTCTTTTTCTGTTTATATCTTTCTCACTCAATTTATGTTTTCTCTTCATGCAGAGTGGCAATGTGAAAGAGGGTCTTAACTTCTTTTAAAAGAATACTGGTTGAAGTATACTATACAAAGAGAAAAAACAACTACAGATTACATTTTCTCTCTTTTCCTTAAATTTTTGTTTTCTTCAAAGAGCGCATAGGGCAGGGACTACAAAACGGTGGGGGGTGTCTGGGTGGGCTTTTTTTCCAAAGCCGTGTACAAAAATGTAAGAAATGACCATCTGATTGTGATTGTTTTGCATGGTCAGCCCCCACCCACTTTCAAAATCATTCTGTGGCCCCTGTAGGGATGCATTTGGCAGTGGTATACACTATATAAGCATGTTGGTATTGATATCATTATTACATACTTTTCAAAGACAAATAATTCCCTTAATATTCCCTTATCCCCTAACCTATGTAGTTACTGCCCCCCCCCCTTTCTTTCCTTGTTATTCAAACCTATTTTGCCGTTCTTCATATATGGTCTAGATTGTCTTACTCTATTTTTAATTACATACGATTAAGATTACTATAAATTTATCCTAAGGGACTTACAATTACAAGCTTCGCTTTTTAATAAGTCCCTCATTTTCATTTTCACATGCTAACTGTAATCTATAATTTGTCTAATCAAAATGTATCTTGAACAAAAAATTGTATACATTCCATCTATTTCCTACGAATCTGTTAATTGATTATTGAAGTATTCTTATGACACTTATTCTGTTTTGTACCTTCATACATATGTATATATTTGTTTGTTATGTTTATTATCAGAAAATGGAAGTGAAATATAAACTAAACTGAAACTGAACTGAATTCAAATAAGATTTGAATATTTATTGAAAAGTAGGCCTATATAGACTTACCGCATGATCGTTTCCATTATGACTAGCACCGTTAGCTTCTTGTCCGCCCTCCTGTCCACCGTCTCCTCCTTCTTCATCCTACAAAAAAAAAACAATCTTAAACATTAATTACTGAGCACAATGAGCAGGAACTTTACAAAATAATAGGTCCACAGTTACCCATTTCCATACCCTGTTGCAAAATGATTATGGTATTGAAAATAAATCTTATTCATACCTCAAAGAAAATTCACAAACAAAACGAAGTGTCCACTTTTTACACCTTCTTTTATCTATGGAAAAACATACTACTGAATTAATCATTAGATAAATATTAGGAATGTAACAGACAAGAAAAGTTTGTCTGACATTTCAATTTTTTTTACATAGCAAAATTAAAATATTGAAAATAGGTCTTAATAAAACAAATTAGGAAAAATTTTAAATTTAAAAAAAGGTCCATCTTACAGACCTTCTTTATCCTGCGGAAAAAAATCATTCATACTGAACATGATATACTACCTATAACATGTAGCTAAATTAGCTTTTTATCATCCTCATCAACATCATCTTCATCAACATCATCATCCTCATCATCAACATCATCATCCTCATCATTATCATCATCATTATAGTCATGACATCATCATCATCAAAATCATCACCATCAATATCAAAACCATCATCATCAACATTAACACCATCATCCTCATCGACATGACGACATCATCATCATTAATTCAACACCACCACCATCATCATCATCATCATCATCACCATCATTATCATCATTATCACCACCACTAATATCATCATCATCATAATCCTCTTGCTTTTATTTCATTTTATTTCTTTCCGTCATGAATTCAGACCACATAAATGTGTACGCACTGCTGGCACTGGCATGGTTTCCTCCTAAACTAGTAAACAATTTGTGTACCCTGACTTGTTTTCACAATTTCCTCCTACATTCCTAACGCACTGCTCAGGTTCATGACCCAATTAAACTTAAAGGAGAATGAAACTCTTGGAGCAAGTTAGCTTTTGTGAAAGCAGACAAATCAAAGAATAAGATCAACAAAAGTTTGACTTAAATAGGACTAGCAATAGAAGAGTTATGAGCATTTGAATGTCGAGATCACTAATGCTATGGAGATCCTCCCATTGGCAATGCGACCAAGATCTATGATGTCACAGATGAACAACTCTCCCCTTTTGGACACTGAAAATATACCCCAAAACATCTCTTTTTGCTCATTCTAATCATATGACAAACGATTCATCAATGATATAATGTTGTGAAACCTCTGTACTTGTCCTCTCATAAAGAGAACACCTCACATTGTGATAGACTCCATAAAAGTGAGAATATAAGTGAAATTAGTACTAAAGTAATGAGGGAGTTGTACGTGTGTGACATCACAGATCTTGGTCGCATTGCCAATAGGAGGATCTACATGGCATTAGTGATCTCAATATTCAAATGCTCATAACTTTCTTATTATTCATTCAATCTTCCTCAAACTTTCAACAATATGTTTCTTTGATTTTCTCTTTGATATGGATTCAGCTGGTTTCAAGGGTTTCGTTCTCCTTTAAGTGAGCAATAGCATATATACTACCAGGAATGCTGAAGAATGTGAGAAGGCATCCATAGGGGTACACCAGGAAGAAGATGGGGGTAACACACAAAGTTTGGGGGTATAAAGGGAAATATCTTCCAGGGTAATAACACCTTCTCAAGTCCAAGCACGAGGGAATTTAATCAAATCTGAGTAGAGGTAATCACTTTCCGATTCAAATGTCAAAACAGACACAATGATACAAAATGGCTTACATAATTCACTGAGTAGTATATAAGGGAAAAGAAGTTTGTGTGAAAAGAAGTGGATTATGAGTTGGGTTTGAGGTAAATTTGTGTAATTTCTAAATAAAAATATGATATTGACATTCCACTGGTGATTGACTACCAGTTATACCATGGTCACATATGTTCTACGGCGGCCGTACGGCGAGGCGAAAACAGCCGTTTTAACATTTTTTGTCCAACTACATATAGGTGGTTTGAATCAAAATTCATAAAAACGGCTATTTCCGACTCGCCGTACGGCCGCCGTAGATCAAATGTGACCAAGGTATTACAATCAATTCTTATAGAGCGTTTATGGTCTCCTTCTTGCATCAACAAGTATAAATTGATTTGCTTTAGCTAAAATTGATCCATCACTCACAAATTTGCATCTGAAATTTGCAAACGATTTTGCAAATATTTTCTTGCAACACCCCTTCAGAATGATACATGTAAAATCAGAGTTAATAAGTTCAGTTGGACTGTCTCCATCCTTGTCAAACAGTTTGGTAACCCACCCATACATATTACTTTTTATTCAATGGGATGCACTGACTTTGAGAGAGCGCAAAACAATTTTTTTGCAATGGTAAAAAGGGTAATATGACAAAATTAGACCAAAGTAGATTTGATAAGACCAACTGGAAATAGATCATTAGACCAAATGTGCATTAGACCAAGTACAATTATACCAGATGGTAATTCTAATTGTGGTAATAGGGAGGGATGCATACAGCCAAACTCTGCCTCCTTGGCTAAACATGCTGAGTCCAATGCCAATGTCAATGCTGTTCAATCCATAAGGTCATCGACCTGTGAATAATAGCACGCAATTTCAGAGAATTTATGGTTAAACTAGAAGCCTCCCGTGGCATCCCTCTTGCTGAGATGGGGTAGAGTCCATCTCATTCTTTAAATTAAAAAAAAAAACGTTTAAAATGGCACAAAGGGTGTGTTTATACTCCATGGCCAACATTCTGAAGTTCACTTTTAACTTGGGGCCTGGGTCCCGTATACACAAAGGTTAGCGATTAATTACTAAATGAAATGACCTATCATGATCATCGTTGCATGAGCGTTTTGCTCTGTAGACTGACTACATGTAGGATCCAATCAGAATTGTTCTTTCAACTTGGCGATTAATCGCTAATCTGTGTTCATTTCAAAATAATAAGCCTGTTCACGGTTGTAAACTGCGCACGAGCAGAAAAAGGTCATTTGAGATAAACCATGAAGGTGGCTTTCAAGTGCACTGACATGGGCATTTGTGATTTGATGATTATTCATGTATTCCTTTCAAAATATTTATCACATCCAAGCTGAAGAGTAATAAATAGAGCCTTCATAATCACTGGTATTTGACAGTAGCCTAAACAATAGTCAAATGTGCTAAAGGCAGACAATAAAACAGATTTCCAAACTTTATCCCTGATGTACTATTCTAGTCACCTGGTCTATACAATGCCTTTTGTTCTTAGAATTTGAATAATCTACCGGTAAAGCTTACGCAACATCTACATTTGAAAATGATAGTGCTTTAATATCCTAATGAAAAATCACAAAGGTCATTTGAGAAAAGTTGATCATGAGCTAACCGCGAACTGGCTTATTGGACAATGCTTTTTCTTGCTTTTATCATTAATGTTATGCATAAATTGCAAGCATCCATGTAGATGTATGCACCCTGAATGGCCAATCACAATCAAGGATTCTATCTTGTTATAATTGGATGGCAACTTTGACATGAACTTTCATAAATAATGCCCCATTCTCCCTCCAGCATAGTAAAATTGAGCATAGTACTCAATGGAACTGCGTTTTAGAAACGCTAAAAACTGTAAGAATTAAAATGTAAACACACCCAATGCTCCTTACATGCATCTTAGGATTTCCGCACTGGCGAATTCCTGTTCAATGAGTACATTGGTCGCCTAATCCTAAACATATGCTGGGAAATGGTTGGAAATTAGGCAAGTCTTAATGACATTCATGCACCTGCACCTCACAATTACTTGGAAAACAGCGACATGATTCCCATAAACTGCATTACTATTCTCAGTTTGAATTTGTTATGTTATTATATTTCCATCAACTAATGATACACTTCATGTAGGCCTGCATTACATTAACGTTGTTTTTGGTAGTATGGAGAGAAACGAAAGACTATGATACAAAGTCCCGAGAAGTTAAGTCTGACAATAAGTTGCTTTTGATAAAAGCAGAATAAATTGAAGATAATTAATGGTGGAGTTTTCATTAAAATCTGTTATTAAAGAATAACAGAGTTGTAATTTTGTTTTCTTTCTCTGGTTTTGTTACATCACAGATGAGCAACTCCACTATACATGTACATGTTGTATTTATACATGCAAATAAAAACATAATAATATCATTTTCTCTCAAAATTGAATGTGATTTTTTTACTTGTGCAGTGGATATATTATGAGACATATCATTTCATACCCTCTTCAATAAGATAAATATATGTATTTATATACCATTAAAAATTGAAATTAATGGAATTTATGATATGGGGAAGCAGCATTCTCGCATATAGATCAATAACTTTAACAATTCACAACTCTCTTATTGTTGATGGATTTTCATCAAACATTCACAAATATTTTTCATTATTTCCTCTGCTTTAAAAAAAACTAATTTATGATCAGGTTGAACTTTCCCTTTAGAACTCCTTGAAGATACACAGCCTGTAGCAGGATCTAAATCGACAGGGGGTCGACCACAAAACTTGACCAAAAATATTATAAACTGGATGAGGGCAAAGGATGATAGCTCTATGGATGATGTATATACGATATTGGGAAATTAATGCAGAAGGTTATTGTAAAGTGTGTCATCATGGTTGGTTTTATTTTCCAAATTTGGACAAATTTAATTCTTTCCAATTTTCAAACATAAAGGGATTTATCTCTAGCTTTCTCTTATTTTTGTATGAAAATAAGGGGGAAATATAAAAAGAAAAAGATATTGATTAGGAATATAGAACCTAGTAAGACTTAAACATATTAAAGAAGACTCTTGGAGGAAAGTTTTCTTGAGTGTGGAAGAAGTGCAAACATTTATGTGTCAGGGAAAGCCAGAATCTAATTCACTTATCAATGTGCATCAAGCATTATATAAATACAGAATATGCCAATTGTTAAATATTTTCACCTTTTATAGGGTATCATATTTTTACTTCTCATGAAATACAATAACTGGGGAAGTATTGGAAGCCTTTCATGAATGTCTTGTTCGTAATTTGTAAAGACAAATTTGCTCTGAGCCAATCAGATGCTGGTATTCCAATGGCTTATTGATGGCAAATCTCTTCATAGATCATCGTGTTGGTGCAAGAATGCCCTTAGCAAAACATTTTTGCCCAATGCATCGGTGCAGAAACGCCCTTATACAATGCCCTTATGTGTACCCTAAATGGCATTTTTGTGCGCATGCAATTGCCAAAGCTACGTGTGGCGTTAAGGTCGTTCTTGCACCCAAACAATGAAATGCTCCTCATAATGTAATAGGCCTATACGTGTAGACCAATACACCTCCATTCGTCACAATCAACTTGTGACCTTCGTTCAAACATCCATTTACTCCTAACAATCATCAGACTATGCACTACCTGGAAAGAGTACAATGACCATAAATGCATGAGTTGATCAGCAATAAAATGGTAAATAGCTTTATATATTTAGAACGGAAACAAGTGCTCATTAATGACAACCAATAAAAGAATATGGCCCACTGTTAGGTATTAATGTCTCTCCTGTAAACAAAGTATGTAAAGCAAGCAACGAGAGGGAAGTTAATACAGCATGACCTTTGATCACGACATAAAGATATAGGCAAATAAAAGCTGTATGACGGGCGTCATATACTCATTCCAATGTGCATTTTTGTGATTTTAGGGTGACTTTACTTTATAGGTAGGCATACATGTCACAAAAGACAGGTTAAACAAGTTCATAAGTGTAGGGATGGGGGAGGGGTGGAAAGGCACTCACCTATTCTGCTGTACACAGATTTCTAAAACACACCCCTAAACACATATTTTTCATTGTTAAATAATACCCAAATCACATATTTCTATTTGCTTTCTGGGTACATATTATATCCCCTAAAACTTGTGTAAACCCTATAAATACATCATCTGTTTTCAAGGACTTTCTTGAAGATTGCCAGAAAGTTTTAAATATTTAAGACCATTAAAGTAGGGGAAAGGGTCCTTTTGAATAGCAAACACACTATTAATTTTTTTTTTAATCCCTTTTCTTCTTTTCTGCCAAATTAATGTTAATTTCTTTGATGCAAGCTTCATGTGTGTGCAATTAATTCACACACAACTCGTGGCAGCTCATGACCCATTAGGTATAGTCCAGGATAGAAGAGGCATAACCTTGTTTTTTCATATATACAATATTTTTTCATGGTTTCTTGTCAATTCGAGGGTGCTGATTACGAATATGAATGATGCCACTTGTGTAACCTTGAGCATTTTCCGCAAATTGGCAAAATCCAATATGGCCGCCAAAATATGCAAATTACCCATGAAAATCATAAAATTGCCAACAGACTGGCTACAAAATGTATTTCATTGTGTTGCAGGAGTGAAATAATCTCTGAAAAAACGATTTTTTGAAAAATATTTATTTTCTTCATATTCAAAATGGCCGCCATATACCCTATTATGTACAATGTGAATAGGGAAAAATATTTTTCACAAAAATATTCCCTAAACTGCAAGTAATTGTGATATATGGACGAAGTAATGTATGTAAATCATTAATGTTAACAAGATATATCATTTATCATGTCATGTATGGGAAAATTGTTGTATTTTATATTCAAAATAGCCGCTACTGGCCCAAAAAGTATTATGTACTACAGCAAAGGGGGCAAAAACAAATCACAAGAGTGAGCACTAAAATGCATATTATTAAAGTAAACGAGTGGAATGCTGACTAAAAACATAATTGTTCACAAAATATATTATTTAATATGCCATGTATGTGATAAATGTTGTATTTTGATATTCAAAATGGCCGCCAAAGGCCCGAAAAGTATTATGTACAATGGGAAAGAGGACCAATGAAATCACAAGAGTGAGCACTGAAATGCATTTATTTGTGATAAATAATTGGGATACTGTCTAAAAAAACATAATTTTTAACGAAATATATCATTCAGGTTTTAAGTTTGTGTTATGATACTTTATTTTGACTTTCAAAATGGCCGCCATAGACATATATTGTATTATGTACAATGCGAACTAGGAAATCAATTTTCACAGGAGTGAGCACCATAAATGCACGTAATTCTGATCTATGAGTAAAATATTGTCTGAAAGTACAATTTCTAACAAAATATATCAGTTCTCCTGCCAGGTAGGTGAAAATACTGCATTTTGAAAGTCAAAATGGCCGCTACAGGCCCTAACATTATTATGTACAATGTGAATGGGGACAAATGATTTTAACAGATTTTCGCTTTGCTTGACTAAAAGGTGGTGTACGAGTGAAATATTGTCTAAAAACATGATTACTCACGAAATATATCATATTATATAAAATTTATGTGATTAATGTATATTTCAAAATTGAAAATGGCCGCCATATGCCCTTTTGTGAAAATTCTCTGTCCTCATTCAAATTGTACATTATACAGTAAGGGCCTATGGCGGCCATTTACGATTTCAGAATGCAGCATTTGCCACCTTAATTACACCAGATATGATATATCTCGTTAGTAACCATGGTTTTAGACAATATTTCACTCTTACATCACAATTATATGCAATTCTTATAGTCAAGCAAAGCCAAATTCTGTCGAAATTATATGTACCAAATTACAATGTACATAATACTTTTAGGGCCTATGACAGCCATTTTGAATTTCAAAGTACAGCATTTATTACCTCCATGAGCAACATGGGATGTATTTATTTAGAAATCATATTTAAGACAATATTTTTACTCGTACATCACAGCAACATGCATATTTTATGATTACCACTCAGTGAAAATAAGTTTCCCTAAACGCATGTAGCATAATTTAGTTAAGGCTTGTAGCGGCTATTTCGAATGTCAAAATACAGTATATATCACTTACATGGCAGAAGAAATGCTATATTTCATAAAAATCATGCTTTCAAATAATATTTTACTCATACAAAAGGATTATATGGATTTCATAGTCAAGCAAATCCAAATTCTTACAAAATTACATGTCCCCATTTACATTGTAGATAATGCTGTTAGGGCCTATAGTGGCCATTTTGAATTTAACAATACAGCATTTATCTCATGCATGACTAGAGAAATGATATGTTTAGCTAGAAAACGTGTTTTCAGACTATATTTTACTCGTATATCACAATTACATGCATTTTATGTACTTATTCTCGTGAAAATGAGTTTCTCCATTCGCATTGTACATAATGTATAATGGGCATATGGCGGCCATTTTGAATTTCAAAATACAGCATTCATCACATAAATTGCATCTCAAATATTATATTCCGTTAAAATTGAATTTTTAGCCAATATGCCACTCGCTTATCTTAATAATATGCATTTTAGTACTCACTCTTGTGATTTTCTTTTGTCCCCATTAACATTATACATAATACTGTCAGGGCGTTTGGTGGCTTTTTGAATACTAAAATGCTTCATTTATTACACACATGACATAACAAATGATATATTTCGTTAGCAATCATGTTTTCATCCATTACTTCACAAAAAATCACAATTACTTGCATTTAGTGCTCACTTTTGTGAAAATTATTTTCCCCATTCATATTGTACATAAAGTTGAATACAGCGGTCTATGGCGGCCATTTTAAATATCAAGAAAATACATATTTTTTCAAAAATCGTTTTTTCAGAGAGTATTTCACTCCTGCAACACAATTACATACATTTTATAGCCAATCTACTGGCAATTTTATGATTTTCATGGGTAACTTGCATATTTAGGCGGCCATATTAGATTTTGCCAATTTGCGGAAAATGCTCAAGGTTACACGAGTGGCATCATTCAGATTCGTAATCAGCACCCTCGAATTGACAAGAAACCATGAACAAATATTGTATATATGAAAAAACAAGGTTTGGACAATTTTCTATGGGGCCTATCCTGGACTAGTATACATGAACGCTGTAAGTTAAAGGAGTAAATAACGGTCACCCGTCATTCTCTTGTTGAGTCATGGTCTAAATAATGTTGAACTCCAACAATAACAATACAATGAAAGAACTATTAACTTTAACCTTAGTTGTAACAATTTCAAACTACAATGACAGTGTGTCGTATCGTTGACAGTGACGCATCACACAGTCGAAGGGCAAAGAGTGGGCAGGTAGAACCGTTGGTATGTCATTGGAAAGAGAAGAGTCAATAATCATTTGGTTTGAATAATATTGAACAATGTGTGTCTGCAAATGATTGGATAGGTTTACTGTGATCAGTCTCACTCGAGGTCCACGCTCTGGGGCTGATACACGTCTAGTACTGACTGAAAAGAGACAACATGGGACTGTGGGTCCTATTTGCTGATGACTAAAATAAAGGTCAAAATACCTTTAAAGATATCGTTTCTTATTGGCAGAGGTGATGCTTTGGATATCTAACTATTTTTTTTCCAGCTAGAATGAAAATGACTTCATCTCCTGATGTTATATGAATATAGATAGTAATTTACAATCATGTTTGAACAAAACTGGTTGAGGAATGGCTAAAACATGTAAAATACAATCACTGAGTCCTGTCCGAAAACAGAAATGATGGCTAGCATAAAGTGCAAAAAAGCTAAACTGTCCAGAGGCCAGGACATGGTGTTTTTTTTCCAAACTGTTGGTATTTTGTTACTATCATCTGATTAACAAGCACTGTTACATTCATGAGCTTTATTTTACAATTTAAGGACTACCACAAATAAAACAGAAGTTGCCTTTATAGCCAGTGCTGTTCAATTTCTTTGTAATCATTTCAAGCTAAATTTGAGAAATAAATTGTCGATTATAAGTTTGAATAGAAAAAAAATTCAGGAATGGTAATGAGATGATCTAAAAAATAATAAGAACAGAAAAATCAAACCTGTGAGTGGAAAGTGGATAGGGGAAAAAGTAGCACTTAATTTGACAAATGCTTTTTAAAGGAGAGTGAAATATTTAATATATGATCGATAGTGGGTGACAAAATTCTATTTTTTTTTTGGGGGGGGGGTGCAGTTTGTGCTTTTTATTCATTGTGATAGGTTTGTGAGGTTGAAGATTAGTGTATATTACATTAACTCACTCAAAATAATTGTAGTTTCACTTCAAATAATAATTGTATCGCAGAGCTGCCAAGTTGTATTTTGCATTTTCAGTATTCTTTTCCCCCAAAATCAGTATTTTGACAAAAAAATCAGTATTTTTACCGTGTGAGATAAATATTTTGTACTTTTCCCCAAAAAAGTGTATTTCATAATAAAATGCTTGGCACACTCGCCCATCACGGCGCTCAAGCTGCATGCAAGCTAAAATGCGCACTGCTCTTGCAGATGAAAAAAAAACATTGAAACTTGTGTATATCTCACCCTGGTTTTTACAAAATGATTGAAAAAAAAACAAGGTACCTGAAATTACATTGATCTAATAACCATATTTGTGTACGTTTTATGAAATAGAGACATATAGAGATGATTTTTCTCAATAAATTACGATTTTGTAAAAAAATAAAAAAAAATAAAAACATATTTTTTAAAGAAAAAACGTACTGCCATATTTTGGTTGCAAAAACATACTAAATACGGCTAAAACGTACTGGTTGGCAGGTCTGGTATTGTATAGCCATCTGTTTATTTCTATTGTCTTTTTATACCTCATCTTGTATTATTTTTGCTGTGCTTGCTATTATTCTCTTTTGAAATGTGCATTGCTGTTTATTGGAATGGAATGGAAGTAAATTGAAAAGAAGGTATATATAGGAGGCTTGAAGTTTTTTATGAAAGTGAATGGAATAAAATATGACAGGATATAATTATGGCAGTGATATGAAGGTATGAAGGTGGGGATATAATGTAAATAAAAAGTATGAAAAGCAAATATTTAGCTAAATGAAACACTTACAGCAAAACTGTTACACTTTTTGTGACCATATTTTACTTAGTGCTATTCTTAGCAATGAAGCATTTTTTTTTTTCAAAATAATAATGCGGCCTTTTTAAATATATAAAAACAGATTTTTTTCAACAACATTACCTTCAATATGTCAACAGCATAACTCTGTAATTGAAAATAATGAATTAAAATTGTTATTTCAACTAAACCCACTTGCTCAGAGGTGTGACGGCGTGCACTTACATTTGAGTTCCTGGCTTGTAAATGGTTTTTTTTTTTAGTTGTTTACAAGAGATAGACCTTTTTATTTACCTCAGATCTGCTATCATCCGATGCCTTATCATGTATTAATGCTCATTAAAGTTGGACATATTATGACAACCATAATCTAGAGTTGTCAATGTAGCTGCTTTTGTAGATGAAGGGGTAGGATGCTAGCTAGGTCCATTGTTGCTGTGAGTGTACACTGTAAAAAATAACTAAGATTTATAAATTCACCATGATGTATAACACCAAACAGTGTTAATATTAGCCTACAAACAGAATGTGCTCCCAAAACACCAAAGGGTGTAGAACATACACCACAAAAATTAACTGTGTTTTAATGCTTGGTGTCATCCTCTCACGTAGTTTTGACAACACTGTGTTTTTGCAGTAAATCTGGCTACCCTGTCCAAATTTCATATAAGTTACAAACTTTCCAAATTTGCCATAATACCATGGAAACCCGACTTTGATCGGTTGTTGAACCAAGTTTACCAAGGTAGTTACATGTGTTATAATGGCATAGTTACAATAGTTGTAAATCTTTGTGGAAAGGGCACCAGGACTGGATTCAAAACATTTGATTAGTACACTGGTATATCGATGGGGCCAATGCTACCCTCATCACCCCCCCCCCAACACACACATAATAAAAAGAACTTCACAACTCACAAGCAATTTTTGTTTGCAGCTCATTTCAAAGACATGTAAAATCTTTCTAAAAATAGTTTTAAACTGTACGTATGAATTGGCTACAGTATTTTTTTTTTTTATTTGATATCATTTTTTTCGGGTTGTCAGTATACACATTACATGTAATTGCTCATTCAAAAATTAAAAAACTGAAAAAGTGAATTTACACTAATAGTCATTGGAGCTATTAATGATCTGGCACCTGATTCATAAAACTTGTTATAATAACAAATTTGGAATAACAGTTAAAAGCTACTGAAATACTTCTGTCTGATTGGCTGATGATAAATTTGTTATAGAAATTCTTCGTTTGTTGTACTATAACAAGTCTTTATGAAAAGGCACCCTGACTTGCAATAAAGTCACATTGCTCTACATAAAGAGCTCTGAAAGCACTATTAAAATCTGGTTCCTTTCTCATTGATTACTCCCCATACATACTGATGAAAGGTACCCCTTGATAATAGCAGGTAGTGTCTGTGATTATAGGCAGTATTTCATCAAGGAGTACCGGTAACTCTTTGATTTGAATGGTACAAAAGGGTCCCGGTAGGGTTTGGGTTACATTTCTTTCTTTGAGTGAAAACAAATGTAAGAAAAGAATGTAATTCACATGGCTTCGGTTCTGTCTTCTATACATATGTAGTTGTCATCACAAAGACACAAACCTACCAACCAACCATTTACCTGCATCAAATCAAGAAAAAAATAGTCGATCATGTTCCTCACACAACTCGTTTCAGTTCCTAAGCAACCGAATGTTTAACAAAAACCCCAAAAAGGCATGGTCTATATAATCTATGGTTTGTTTTGTTACAAAAAATGAATAAAAAACCTCAGTAAAAATGGCTGGAATAGGAAAATAATCAACATTTCTTCACACTGGATACTGCACACGTAATTATGCATGTAGCCCATATTAATGAGCAAAGAAAGACTTTTTTTCTTACATATTTATATAAAGTGAAGAATGAAAGCAAAAAATATATTTGCATATCTTTGCTGCATTCATTTTTTACTCTAATAGCTTTGAAAGAAGGATATTCCCCTAAAATATTCAAAAGAAATTGAAGACTGGAGGCTTGAGATGGCTTGAAAGTATTTATTACTTCAAATAGTTTAATTTCAAATATATTCAATATTAATGAATTCTCTACAAAACTATAAGGAAAACTTTAAGGAAACAGTATTGACTAAACCGATTCTGTTTGCAAACAGGTTATATCTGTATTGAAAGTATGGTTTCACTTTAAAGGCCAAGTTCACAAACAGAGAAATATAAAGGAAGCATAAAACTAGAAATTGAATAAAAACTGGCGGTAAGTTTTCTGTGAATTCACAGCAATATGATAGACACTGGTGATATGCAAATTATTTTTTCAAGCATTTATAGTTTCTTCTTATCTTCAACATTGATACAAGACTGAAGGGTGCAAGAAAAATTGTTACATACAGTCTGACCACTCTCTCTATTTCTTTACCGCCTGCCACGAACCATGGTCCATGCACCAACCTTCCTCCCTGCCTCTCTATGTCTCCTGCTCTCCCCCCCCCCGGCCCCCACCCCTGCCCCCAATTAATGCAAAGACTATAAATCTCAAACAAAGTTACAAAGGGACCCCCCCCCACTCCCTCTCTTTCTCTCTACCTCCCGCCCAGGCCTATCCTAGTCCCTGCCAGCCTCTGTGCCCCCCCCCCCCTCCGTCACAAATACCTTAGCACAAGAACGTTCTGCAACACGGATCTGATTCTGGCTAATGATATAAAAACTTTGCTGTCGACAATGAATGCAATGCATGCTTCAATGGCTTTGTGAGTTATTCAAAGCATGGAAGTGTTTATAACGCTGTTTCCAATAACAGCAATCTCAGTCTGTGGGTAAAAATGGATAGTGAGTTGTAAACTTTCTGTAAATGTTCTTTCTGCCTCTCCCTCCCAATTGCAACCAATACTAGGCCTATATATGTCCAATATAACATTTGAAAAGAAAAAATAAGCAACAAACAAAAAATAAACGCTCCAAATTTATGAGGTGCATTTTCTGCTAAGAATGGCCATTTATTTTCAGTGACCTCTAAGATTTTATTGAAGTTGACAATCATATAATTGAATTAACAATTATAATAATTTCCTCATTGAATGATATACATGTACCACAGAAGTTGCACAATGGTTTCATGAAGATCTGCTAAACTTAATTAATGATTCATCATACAGACATTTTCCATACTATGGGCATTTTCTCTGGTCTACATAGTTGGTCTCCTTCGCAGATAATCTAATCCAACATGGTTTGGGCTACTATCACTTTTGAACTGCCCATGCCAGATATTTTTCAGAATGGTTAAATTAAACATTTACAATTTACCCCAATTACAAGCTAACTTTAATTCAAATCAATATTTTCTTGCAAATGAAGAGGCAACAGAGCATGAATAATTTCTTTACAATCTAATTTCAACATCATGAATAACCAGACCAGTAAAAATTGCTGTCGGGCTAGTAACTTTTTTAAAAGCCAGATTTACTGGTCCAACATGACCAGTAAAAAATATATCAAACTGATACAAATGATATTTTCTCCTCTTTTGTAATTATAAATATGGGTCTGGCATCTTAAAAAATGGCTCTCTAAAATTAAAAAATGAATTATGTGATATGTGCACTGTTTGTTTTTCCATGTTTTTTATGGGGGGAGGGACAATAAAAGCAATAAAAGACAGCAAAATAAACTCAAGTCTTTTTTTATGTTTTATGTTTTTTGGTGACCAGTAAATTTTTGGTTCAGACCAGTAAAATATGAAGAAAAAAAACTGGGTATCTACTGGTCCGACATGAACAGGTTGGACCAGTAAAAAAAAGTGTTACTGTGGAGTCCTGCCATAGGATGAATAATAGATTAATACTCCCCATAGGAATATATTTGCAAATTCAATTTGTAGAGCTATTATTTAGAAACACACAGAGTACAAGGAAGAGCTCCACACACTCAGTGAAAACTTGTTTATAATTTCATACCATGCTATTTCCTATTATACAAACTATAAAATAGTTGTTTAACAGTTTAAACAACCATTTATTGATAATTAAGTATTAACAATTAAACTTTGGTGTTTAAGATTTTATACACTTGTGTAAACTGAACAACTGCTAAGGTTCATATAGTGAACAACATTGTACAGTATATAAGTATAACAGCATTTTTAATGTGGATGTCTTGCAAAACAGTACAAAACTATTATAAGCGCAGAAGGAGGGGGAGAAGGAGGTAGAGATAAAGGAGGAAAGGCACAAGAGGGAAAGAGAGAAAGAGAAAACAAAGAGAAAGAGAAAGAGGCTCAAAGAAAGAAAAGAGGAATATAAGGCTGCGTTTATGCGACCTCAAGCCAGAATCATGATTTGAATCATGATTTGAATCATGATTCAAAACACAAACATGAATCACAATACCACAGAATCAGCGTTCAGACGACCTTCATTTTAAAGCTGTTTTTCCTCGGATTCGGACCAATCCAGTGCGCATCACAGTGCGCAGTTTGACAGAGGAAGTTGGGTCAACGTTTTCGCACGTGTTTTGGCTCTCGAAAAATCAATCCTGTACCTTCCGAATTCAGTCTATTATACCACAATTTGTTTACTTATTATTCTTCTTGTCGGTTTATCGAAAATTGTGTTCGGATGTAAATTTTAGCGTAGATCCAATTTCATATTGACACTTGTTAACTCAACAACAATTGATATCATTGTCTGTTCAGTTAGTTCATTTACTAGTTCACTTGAAGTTGAAGACATGACCAAAAAGAAGATGAAAAGAAGTGGACGATGCGATGCCCAACACAGAATGCATGCATATCATATTATGTATAAATACACTGAGCACAGCGCGTCTTAAGCTTGGCAAGAGTCAAACCTAAAGTAGCCCGACACAATGACGTCATAGAATCATGATTGTAATCACGATATCGTTTATTCGAACATTTTCGTACGTGATTCTGCAGAAACGTCTTTCCAAACGCCCCTTTTTTCGTGTTTCATGTTTGTGATTCTAATCATGATTATATTCAATTTCGACTAAACGCAATCGTGATTCTGCAGAATCATGATTTGAATCATGATTCAGATCATGATTCTAGGGTAAAAAAGTGGCGGATAAACGCACCCTAAGTTTTAAACAGCTTTTTAAATCATGTTACACTGTAAAAACGCTGTTTAAGATTTTATACAAAGCAGTTTACTATATATGAACCTTACAGTATTTGTTTAACCGTTTAACAATCATGTTTAATTTATTGAAAATTAGATATTGAAAATCAAACTTTGTTGCTTAAGATTTAAACACTTGTTTAGACTGTTTAAACAATTACTGTAAGGTTCATATAGTAAACAGCGTTGTATAATTTTATTTTTACTGTGTAATGTGCATGTCTTGCAAAACATTACAAAACCATTTTTAAAGCGCAGGATGGGGGAGGAGACACAGATAAAGGAGGAAAAGTACAAGAGGGAAATAGAGAAAGAGAAAACAACAATAGAATTAAAAAGAGGAATATAAGTTTTAAACAGCATTTTTAAAGTGCATGTCTTGTAAAACATTACAAAACTATCACATGTAAGTGCCGAAGGAGGGGGAGAAGGAGACAGGGAAAAAGTTGGAAAAGTACAAGAAGAGGGAAAAGAGAAAGAACATGAGGAATTACCTAACTTTTTCTAAAATAATTACAATTGTCCAATACCTGAAGAATACTCACAAATGACTAATAAGATTCCTTTATTCCTAATTCACTTTAATCCTCACTTAACTACTCTCAAATCTTTGGTAATCACTTCAATCTTATACGCTGTAATAAATCCCGATGATTCACTAAGTAAACCTCTAAATATTCAGACCAGAAAATCTTAAAATGCCAGCTAATCCTATGAAATGATCTTAAGCAGGGTTTTAGTCTGGAAGTTGACAAAATAGGACACAAATTTGTAGTCACTACATTTGAATAGATCTATCTAGCAGGGAATAATTTTGCTTTACAAATTTAAATAGCATTTTTGGTCATAAGAGAAAAGCTCTCAACTAAGTAATGTACAGTCCTATGTAAAAACATGCTAAACAAAAGACTTAACAAAAATGTGGAGCACATTGCAATGCGATAGCAGGAAAATTATTCCGTTTAGTACATTATTTTTTTACAAGAAACATTAACTTTGATGATTCATTTAGAAAGTTTAATTTAAAACAGATAATCTTGGTAGACCAGTTAATCCTGGAAAATGAAGTTGCCAAGATTTCAGTCTAGATACAGGTTTCACAAATATCACATAAATTTGTAGACAATGTGCTTTGTACAAAGAATGTGAATAAGGATGAGGTATTTCCTTGAAGTTGAAGAAAATTATTCGGTTGTCTCACGATGGATCAAATGGATTATTTCTTTATACAGAAATAAATTCATTTTGCCTCCGACGAAGATTCTGCTAGGATCGAAAGCTTAGGCCCCTTTTTGACTTTCTAATTTACTCCATTGGCTCTCTTTTATTATATAAGCAGTTTTCAGCAGCTTCTTTTTGCCAGAAATAAATTCTGATACAAGACATAAAATATCTTTCTTCCTTGAAGGGAACTAGAATAAAAATGTTATATTTTCATATTAGAGTTGTGTTGTTTTTGTAAATGGTGCTATAAATGCCATGTGCAAAACTTGCTGCATAGATCTACATTGTAATCCTTTACAAAACTGAAATGAAAACTTCCCTTTTTCCTCTTAAATATATTTTATATTAATTATTATCTACAATAAATGGAAGGAAAGTAAGTTGTATACAAAAATATGTATGTTCTACATCAGCCCCTCCCAATTCCATCTGTTGACTAAGTATTCTGGCTCGTATTCTGATAGCAGGTTTAACTTAAACTCAGGTTTTAAGTTGTAGTTTAAGTATGGATAGCCAATTAAATACTTAAATCACTAACTGTAGATATATCATATTTCAGCTCCTTTGGCTCTCAAATCATTCATAATTGTCTAGGAAGTATGAAAAGTTATTGTCTTCACCATCGATGAATCAGGAAAGAGCACATTAAACAGAAGAAACATACAACTTAATAAAAAAAATTGATACTTTTGGCTTCCCATACTTAAACCACAACTTTAAACCTGAGTTTAAGTTAAACCTGACTTCAGAATACGGGCCTCTGAATTTAAGAATACTTCTCCTATTTCTATGAATACGTAACATACAACACTACAATCTTTTCTGTAAATTTCGAGATGACTTTTTATAAAAAATAATGTATGTTCAGGCATAATTTCCTGCAGCTTGATTTAAATACTTCCAGTGAAGTTTATATTTTGTTATTTCCTCTTAAAATTCTCTGAATGTGTAAACTATTTTCTTTAAATTAATTTTCTTTGCAAATTTCCTTGATATACACATATCACTCAAGTATGGGATATCACATTTTAATACATAAACAAACTAACTTCTCTAATTCCCATAGCCAAGGATCTGTACAACCCAATTGATAGGCAATGAATAGAGAGTCAATCCTATAGTACTTTGACCAAAGTCAAAATGTGTTTAAGGTAAGTTAAACGGGAGTTAAACCTGATCTCACTTGTTTTCTGGTTAATGTTGGGGCTCCAGATTGAACTTTTTTCAAGATGAGAATATTCTCAATTTTCTGCAGAGGTAGTATATGCATATTTTAGGATTTTCAATGAAGGCTCACTGTAAATCAATAACAGAGAAAGAAACAGGGAGAGGTGGTAATGATCTCATAAAAATTTGCTCTGCTTCTGTCCTCTCCAAGCCCAAGTTTCTGCCACAGTGCAAATAAGCGTCACCTTGACCCGTTAAATACCATCCTAAACCAACACAGACTCCTCTGTGGAAGCAGGGTTCATCCAGGGGGGATCTCACAAATAGTTGTAATTGATCAAATCAACCTTATCTTTGGAAAGCCATCAACATCATACTTCTTCACAAAGAAAATTTACAAAATGTCGGATGTCCCTTTAAATAGAAAGAGGATCAAACTACAGGACCCTGTTTCATAAAGACTTATAATAACAAATGCACAATTTTTTATAACAAATGTACTATCAGCCAATCAGATTGAAGGGTTTCAGTAGCTTTTTACTGTTATTGTAACAAGTTTGTTTGAAACAGGTGACATATCTCCATGGTATGATGCATGGGCAAGAAAAAGCAAGTGAGAGTAAAACCCAGGGAGTGAAACCATAGTTAGAAAACAGACTATAAGCAGAACCAATGTTTGCGTTGCTGGCTTGCCAATAGTTGTGATTAAATGGATCAATCGCAACTCTTTGTCACTCAGGGCACTGATGCTCCATGGATGGCTAAAGAACACAGCAATGAAATGTCATCCCCATCAGATCACGTTCTCACTCTCAGAAGCATTCGCCAATTGGGGGTCAAGAAAGCATGGAGCTTCTTTTAGAGCTCTGTTGTGTGGGTACACATCTAGAGTGCATGCATTTAACCCATTGCATACTGGAACATGAGGGAGTATTTAATCAAATTAGGTTTTCACCGTCTATTGTTATAAGCTACTGCAAACTCTTGCATCTGATTGGCTAAGAGCAAATAAGTCTCTGAAAATCAATGACAAAACTTTTCATGAAATGCTCTCCCTATAGAGGTCCATGTTCAAAGCCTATAAGAATGTCAGAAATCAGGAGTCATAAGTGCACTGTTTAATCAGGGTGATAGGAGAACTCCCTGGTTTAATGAAAGTTGTCAGCGTGAAAAAGTTGTCATTCACTGAGAGTTACCATAGTAACATAATGTGATCAGCACTCCTCAGCCAATTAAAGACAGGGATTTTATCAAAAGTGCTGACTGGGAAAATGTTGATGTTTTCTTATTTTTGTCAAACTGTGTAAATGCATGTCTCTCGTTTGATTGGTCTAAATAAAGTTGAACTGAACTGATGAAACAATCCCCAGATTCATTGCCTACTGGAACCGGGTGTTCCATGCACAAGGCCTATGAGAATATCAGGATTCAGCGGTCAATAAGTTAAGCTGGCAAGATTGAATGAATAATGAATCATTCCTACAGATAAATCATTCCTAGTTTACAACATTACTGTCACTTTTAAATTTTTTGCAAGGCAATTGATGGTCAAGGAGACAAGGAGGCCAAATTGGTAGCTTACAATACAAAGCTTGAATACAATAAAAACAACTTTTACCAACTGTCTGCATGGACCATAATACACACTGGCAAATACGGGGGGGGGGGGCACATCCGGCTCGTGCCCCTCCCCCTTTTGAGAGGCATAATCAAAATTTGTATGTAAATATGCCATTCTATCACAAGAGTGCCCCCCCCCCCTTTGAAAACGAGGGCCTTCTCTTTTTTTCTTTTGCTTGTCAAATTTTCCTCAAGAAAATGTGCCCCCCCCCCTTTGGAAAATCCTGGATCCAGCCCTGATAATACACAATCCTTGAGAATGAAAACAAATATGGTCTGAGTTAGATTCGTGTGGCAGAACCCTAAGAAATCATTAATCAGCTCTTGATTTTTCATATTCAATTTATTTCAAAATAATGCTCTTTAGTCCAATTCCATTTCCTAGAATCAAACACCGCAGAAAACACTATTCCTTGCACTTAACATTTTGCAAATATTTTTTTCTTTATAATTTACAAAGTCATATAGTCTTTACTGGTGTTTTTATCAAATGTAGAAGGAAAAATCAGTTATCAAGTATTTCTACTAGCAATGTTTTATCAGGATACCTCAGAAAATCTTTAGAACTAATTTCCAAGCAATGCTCACACACATAAACTGAATACTTTCATATGTAATAGTCCACCTACTGACAAAAATTGTATGCTCAAAATCAGTTTATAAATGCTCTTTAAAATTTCATGCACTCATATAGCCAATCACTTGAACTACTCTTTAAACTTATAAACAATATATCGTTGTTAAAACTTTCAGAATTTTTAAAAACTTATTTAAAAGTTTAAACAATAACCGTTAGAAGGTGGGCTTAAAGAAAATGCTTATAAATTTAAACAGCATTTTTTCAGTGCATCATTATTATGAATAGAGTTTAATAAGAAGTTTTTGAACATCCAAAATTGCAATGAAAATATTGACTTTGAAGTACTATAAGGATGTTAATGGTGAAATTGAATGATTTATGAACCAAAGATGCCCTTCATATCCTCATTTTGATGATGATTATCTGAATTGGAATATAATTTCTAAAGCCAATGGCTATGCAATTTTACTCATACATGTACATCACATAGTGAAGTAAAAAAGTGTAGGGTGACTAGGGTCAGACAATTTTTTTAAAAGAATTTTCATTCTAGCATTAAATGGGAGTCAGACCCTCGATGGATGTCAAATGACCAATAACAATGGAGAGAGAAGAGATGCACAGAAAAGGGTAAATTGTCAAACCCCCCCCCCTTCTATGGGTGTCAAGTAATCAATAATATAAAAAAATAAAGAAAAAGGGAGATATAGGCCAATACAAAAAAGGTAATTTGCCACCATCCCCTCCGCTTATGGCCTTATGGGTGTCAAATAATCAATAACAAAAAGAGAGAAAAGGGAGATACAAAGGGGTAATTTACCCCCCCCCCCCCCTCCCCATGAAAAAAAATGCAATACCATGCTTAAATAACCAATTAACCCATCAGTCAATAGTCAAAACAAAGAGATACCAGCTGAAGGGTGGGGGGCTCTCCACCCCCCCCCCCCCCCTTCCTTGTTAGTGCTCAGCCTACAGTAGTACAATGCACCTGTTTCTAATGTCCATGGCCCGGCCTTGAAAAAATAGATTCTGACAAGCAATCCCCAAAGTTCAGTGAATTTACTTGGTTAAATTTGGTTCATGTTCCTTAATTATTTGCTAGCACTTTAACTTCTTGATTAATACTTTCAAGCCAGCCTGGGCACAAATGGATGCCTCAAGCCCTCAGTGTGATGACCTTGTGTCTCCAAATTGGATCAACCAGATCGACCAGACCTATAGTTTCAAACTATTGAAATGTTGATGTGGATAAATACTTACATCTAAAACCACGATACCCGTTCCTCTACGTTTCTCCCTCTTCTTCCCGAATCTTCCACCCTTTCCGCCTTTCGCTCCTCCTCCTCCTCCAGCTCCTCCTTTCTTTTCCCTCTTCTTTCTCTCCGGTCTGCCTCCACTCGCTCCGCCAGCAGCCCCTTCCTCGCCTCCTTCCCCCGACCCCGATGCAGCGGCACGCTCCCTTCTCCTCGCCGCTATTCGACTCGCGGCATTCGACTCCATATCGTCAGCCTCACCGTTGTTTGCCATGGTTTTGATCCCTCAAAACAAAATGTGTTATTCCAAAAACTTCCAAAGAGACTAGATCAGGTCGAGCTTACGATGAAATGCGGAAAAAACCGCCGCCTTTCTCCCCGAAATCTGCTTTTTCCTACTTCAGGCCTTTTACGGCCAAATTCCTGACTGGGCGAGATCCCGTGCGTACAAGTTTACGCACTCGCTGCTCGAACAACTCTTCGAGCTTCCCAAACTGAGCTCGAAGATTGGAGCAGTACTGCAGACGACAAAATGTTAACCGGTGCGTCCAAAGTCCGCCGTGCTTTGAACAGAGCTCAACAAAAGCAAAAGTTCCGTATTGTATCCCGTTTGCAGTTACAAAGAGGACATCATAATAACTGGAAGAATCTTTTACGATTTCTCTTCTCTTCTCCTTTTATCTCAAGGAGAAAGGGGAAAATGCTATTCACAACGCGATACAAAAACACCCCATTCTTGAGTAATCATCAACCCAGAACAGCTTTCCTCGTGAATATATCACAAGCTTCTTAAAACCAGGGGCTTTAGACTTTATGTAAACATTAACACAGCGGGATTAGCCTGCCGAATGTAAACTTTGCCAAGTACACCCCAAAGTAACTGTCCTTCAGCTATTGTTAAAAACAAACAGAAAGAAATTGCTGTTTTATTTCCTTGCAACACCCAAACCCTAGATAAATTAGTTGAGTTGTCCGGTGAAACAAAAAACTTTCGATGGTTAGAAAAGTTTGCTTCGAACAATGCAGCTGGCGCCATTCACAGACTCGTTTGATACATGATGAATGGCACCGAAAGACATGCACTGCACTTTTGACCGCGATGACTGAAGGGGATTAGGGCCTACCTGGTAGTACCTGTACATGGCCTTGTATTTCCAGAAGATGAAAATAGTGTCCGATGTATATCCAAACCTGTCTATATAGCAGCCACCGGTCCGTAAAGGCTCCGTTTTGCGTTTCCCTTGAGTGGTCACTATGGTTACACTGTATTATCATTGCAAAATATAGTCGCTGATAAGTTAGGGAGGTGCATGATAGGGCAGGCTACATGTATTGATTTGATTTGATTTGATTTATTGATTTGCGTTTCACAATTGTACATAATTATGACAAATATAACATAACAAGGTCGAAAATACTGCGAGACATAATAAAATATATATAACATAATTTTAGATTTAAGGAACACAATTCTGTATATGTTGAATCGACTTAGCTTTTTCCTCATTGTTTACTGTTATCTCCTCTTTTTTTCACTACTTAAAAATGACAGGGGGTCACCACTCCCCGTACACTTAGGCCGCAGATAGGGGGTGTTTCAGCCCAACTGCCCCCCCCCCCCCCCCGCCCATGAAAATTACAAAAAAGTAAAATGGAAAAACATCTCAGGATTGTGATTTTCCTTTGCAATTAGATTATAAATTAGCCCTTTCAGTCCTGTATGCTGGTCAATATTTGTATGTGTATATATCATACGTCTATGATACCAATAAATAAATGAATGACATTTTGTTGGCATGGTCAGCCCCCATCGTTTCGGAACCGTTCCACAACCCCTAACTAGTAGTAGGTATTTACGGCTCTAATGACGATTATAATGCTGATGACCCACAGCATTTATACATGTATTGCGCCATAATAACAATGGCGCTTGTTTCTTTGACTGTTTGGACATACACACTTCAATAATTATTTCCAATAAAAGATGTTGTACCCAGGGGCGGATCCAGGATTTTCTAAAGGGGGGGGGGGGAACACTTGGGTAAAGACGATATATTTACACTACAAATTTTGATTATGGCACTCAAAGGGGGACACGTGCTGCTGCCAGTGATAGTACCTCATATATCTGATTCCGTGATTTAATTCTTAATAATGCATTAAAAAACAGCGGTGAATTAAAATGCCTTTACATTCCTTCTATTCACACGTTTGTCTTGCGCGAAGCATATTTAGATTTAGATTTAGATTTATTAATTTTCCGTTCACAAAGCACAACAAAATCAAACAATACATAGTCAAATTTGAAGTACAACATCAATCGGAGTAAGGTATAAACAATGAGAACTAATGCGAACTATAGTAACTTTGACTATAATGACTATATAAAACAGAACGGAGGGGCTTGCCAATACAATATACAGGGCCCCTCTTTATAAAGATTTGTTATAACATGCATGGGCCTAGTAGGTCCATGCATGTTTATAATAACAAACGCACAAGTTTTATACCAAATCTACGATCATCCAATTTAAGATTGAAGGATTTCATTTATTGCATTTTTTTATTATGACAATATAAATGCGCCACAGAGCTGGGAATTCGTTTCGCATAACACTAAAATAATTTTTTTTAATGCTTGAAATCTGTCGTTTAAAATGTATATGTCCGACCCAAAAGTAATTTTCAAATTTCAGTTGAATTTAATCGACACAAAGAAATGAGAAAAGGCGTAAAATTGAAATTTTCAACTACATCGGAGTGTATGTATATCTGAGAAAGTAATGACAGTATTTTCCCAATGCAAGTATTCAATTAAAGGGATAGTCCGGACTGAAAATATTCAATCTAAATAAATTGAGTAAAATTCACAAAGCAAAAAGCTTAAAATTTTATCAAAATCGGATAACAAATAACAAAGGTATTAAATTTTAAAGTTTATCAATATCTTTCGAAAACAGTTTTCTGCACATCGTCATGAATATTCATAAGGTGGGCTGATGATGTCACATCTCCACTTTCCTTTTTCTTATGTTATGACATGAAATCATAAATGTTTCATTTTTTCGTACATGTGTAAATGATGTGTCTCCATTATGATGAAATAAGTTGCGGCAATAAATAACTAATGCACTTAATAAGTTGTTAATCCAATTGTTTTAGTTCTTGGTAGAAAAAAATTGAATAAACCTAATTTCATATAATAAAATACGAAAGAACAAGCGAGGATATGACATCATCAGCCCACCTAATGAATATTCATAAAGACGTGCCTAAAACTGTTTCACCGGAATAATGCAAATCTTTAAAATTCAATAACTTTGTTATTTGTTATCCGATTTTGATCAAATTTTCAGCATTTTGCTTTGTGAATTTTACTATATTTATTGGGATATAAATATTTTTAGCCTGGACCATCCCTTTAACAAAATATTTGTACAAACATTTGTAGTTTTCAAATTCATAAAAAGTCCGTCAGTGAAATTTATTTTGACCACGTCCTTTCTAAAATCGTTTAATCCACGTGCTTTTGCTTAATGAATATAATTGAAATCTTATGGTAGAAACTTAAAATATTTGAAAACGTGAAAACCCCCTTTTCCTACAAAATAACTGATCAAGCCATAATTAATCTAGACTAAATAAATGCTTTGGTCTCTGTTCTGCTGAACTCCGTTGGTTCCACTCACCAATTACAGAGAAAAAAGGGGGAAAATTGTGAAAAACTCCAAACAGACGGCAGCCAGATGTCTATAATTAGCCCAACTCACGTCCTATTATCGTAATGATGCACACGGCAGACTTGTTCAAAACTACGGATGCGGATGAGCGCCATCTGCCGACTACTTCGGTTGCTATGGTAACGAGAAGCGATGCTCGATTCGTCGAGTCTAGTCCAAAGTTCGCAAAGTCCACTTTGGAACTCACGAAACAGCACGATGGTTATTACATTGTACATTAATTAAAGGCCAATCAAGATTAATATGTATTTATTAGACTGGAATGGCTTAAAATTATATCACAATAAACCCGCTTCCTAGCTTTTCTTTAGTGTAGGGGTCTAGCAAGGGGTAAACGATTGCACCTCTACTACGGACCACACGGGATCGGGTGGTGGGGCATCGATCCGGGGAAAGTTGCACGACAGGTGCAGCGCTATTCATACTGCACTGCGCCCGCGCCGCCCGCCCGCCAGAGAGCTAGAGCTTGCGTAGTGCGTAAAAGTGACCTGTTCGTGCGGCTATGTGAAGAAGTTTGAGAAGTGTATGTACCCCCCGTACAATTGTTTACATTTCAGTGTTTGTCGAGGTCCTTATAAGTTCACCACAATGATCACTTTGAGAACTGATTAATTACAGATTAATAAGTGATACTTTAATGGTTCATGAAGGTTAAGTACCATGGACATACAAGGACTTCAATTGCGCGATGGAACGTAATATTTCTGGCTCGTGAATAATACTGGCTGCCTTCTGGCTTTCCACTGATCAGGTACGCAAGAATTTAGTAAGATTGTTCTGTTGTGGTCAACGGGTGGTTTTCGCGAATTGTACTCTACTACTCGCTTTGATTTTGCAATTTACTTTCCCTAAATTTTGAGAAACTCATGCGGCGATGATGGTGTTGGTCGTGAGGTTGCATTCATTTGTGGTAGATAGTAAAATGGCGGTGGTTGTGTTGGGGATTATTGATACAGATGAGAATGCATGTTTGATATACTGCCCTAGATCTATTTAAAATACTCCTGATGAAATTGTTGAATTGCAATGATTGATAAAAGTGGTGAGTGATGATCATGGTGGTTGTGATGATGATGTGATGATGGTGATGATGATGATGAATGAATGATGGTGGTGGTGGTGTTGGTATGATGATGATGATGATTGTGATGATGATGAAGATGATGGTGATGAGGGTGATGATGATGATTGTGATGATGATAATGATGGTGATGGTGGTGATGATGGTGATGATGGTGGTGGTGGTGAAGATGGTGGTGATGATGATGATGGTATATGATGGTGATGATGGTGGTGGTGGTGACGATGATGATGGTATATGATGGTGATGATTGTGGTGGTGGTGGTGAATGGTGATTGTGACGATTTACCTTTATTCTCTGATACTTGTTTTCTATTAGAGTTTTAAACTCTGCAAGTACGTGTAGGCTTATATAGTATATAGCTTATGTTTTAATTTACTTTGCAGTTGAATTCATTAACATTGAGTGTCAGTGAGTTACTTTTTCTTGTGTAAGGCAATTTGCTTTCATTATACATGTACATTGATAAGGTTGTCTACCATGTAACCAAATACATACACTCCTGTTTCCCCTCGTTTAAGTGATTTTAAAGACATGAAACAATGTTTAAACCCTCATTTTCATCATTTTACTCTTTTTTTTTCTTTATAGTTGAAGTGATTACAAAGCAATGAAAGGTCATTCCAGCGATGTAATGACCTCTGACCCCAACAAGCAGACTTTCCCACTCATCACAGGGGGAGGGGCAACTCTTCCATCCCTCCCCGACGATGCCCCGTCCTCCCCTTCTAAGGAAATGGAATCTCTCTCATCCAACAGCAAGGCTTCGATAGAGCTGCCGAGACTTCTCCACGCCAGAGAAGAGCTGCCTCCTCCTCCTCCCTCTGGAAGGGGAGATGATAAAGCTTTGAAGCCAAGCCTTCCATTGGTTAGTACATAGCTTTCTGCTTGATTTTTCAAATTTGATTTTCTTCATTTTCATTCTTATTTTCTACTGGTTGATATTAGCAAATTACTAGAGATTAAGATTATGTTTTTTTTTTTCATGCTCCGAATTTAGAGTGTGTACATGATAAGCTATAAAATGGGATTTATTTTTGAATATTTTATATAGGCCTACACATTCAAATTTTTGGTGGTCATTTTATTGGATTCTGTTTGGACTCATTTTGAAATCATTACCATCCATGGCTGGAAATTACAGTTTAAAAAGTGACTACGATTCAGAGATATTCTAGATTAAAAAAAAAAAATTAAATGTAGGCCTATCTGAAATTGAGTTAAAGTTAAAAATTATCAATCTGAATGTTTTGTAAGTATATCAAAGCCAAGAATCTTTAGTGACAAATCCTTGTCATGATATGAATATGATAGGTACTATATTACTTGATCGTCTATTTTGTCTTCACTTGTTTAATTAAAAAAAGTGATGGATATTTGTTTTAAAATGGTGTAAACATCTAGAAGATATTAGAATAATCTAAATATCAAATTGTTTTATTGAAAAGTGTGACAGTTTGTGTAACTGCATGTAAATGAATCCCTGCTTCTGTTTTATTAATGAAAAAAAAACAAAATAAAGTTCTTCTAGGAAGGGGCCGCAGAATGGTTGGGGGCTGACCATGCAGAAAATCATTTGCAAATCAAATGGTACTGTTACTTTCTTGTAAACGGTTTAAAAAAAGGGGGGGGGGGTGCTGTAGTCTCCCAGCCCAGCCCCCCCCCACCTATGACCCTTGCTCCACCTCTGGACAGTTGACATATTTAGTAATATGGTGTATGCTATATGTTTGAGTGCATGTATTCCATTCTGTTTGAAAAAAAATTAAATTGGTGATTTAGATTGAAAAATTCAAGTTTTTGCTCAGTTGTTAACATGGTACTTTTGTCATTTTTTTCTTGGACCTGTAACATGACTTACATAATTTAGTATGGCCCGAATGAGGTTATGTGTCAGTTACACATCGAGCAGGTAAATGTGTCTTTAAAGGGAGAGATCACTCCGACATCAAGGATGAAAATGAGAGAAAATTCTTCTAATGGTTTGGTCTTTGAGGAAAAAAGTATCAGATTATAACAGTGTCTTATATGAATTATTAAAATGAGATATTGTGATGTCACATGCGAGCAGCTGCCCTATGATATGATGCACTGGCGTAATGAGCAAAAATATTGAGGGGGCGAGATATGGCATATTGGACAAAATTTATAAAAAGATTTCACAATTAAAAAAATTTATAATTTTGTCATTGACATAATGTTCAGAAAATAGTATCATATTTCACCCTTCTCTCTTTCCTTTTCTTTCCTTTCTCTTTTTATCTTGGTCATGAAAAATTGAGGGGGCGAAAGGCCTCCAAGCCCCCCCCCTCGTACTTCACTGATATAATGTGTTTGTAAATTCTCATTCTGTAAACGATGGTTCATTACTTAACTGAAAAAGTTTTTGTCAAAGCATGTAGGATAATCATTTTCAGTTTTCTGAGAATATGCTCTTTATTTCACACGACATGTAGGTAGTTGCTCACATGTGACATCACATAATAAACCTGTTGTATATAACGCACAACTTTTGTAATTCTGAGATTCTGAAATTCTTGATTTTTTAAAAACTTTCATAATACATGTACATGTTTCTCTTATTTTTCTTCTAACTTGATGTCGGACATAGTTTTGCTGCTTTGAAATTTCCTGTCTCTCTCAGAAAAAAATGTTTTTTTTTGTTTTTTTATCATTTGAGATAATTGATAATTTGTGCAGTTATCATTCAGTGGCTATCCATTATTTTATTTGTTCACTTCACTTGATTTCGTATGTCGTGGATATTTAGTGAATTGTTTTTTTTTCTTCAGCATTTATTTTGGTGATGTGGTCACTGTCGATTTGAAATATATCTTTTGACTTGGTTAGCCTGGTTTACCAGATATGAGCATTGTAATGTTGTGAAAGTATTAAAAGAATGTAATTTTGTTAAGAAAATCCTATTTATTGGATTTGAATTACGAAAATTACATGACATTTTACAATTTCACTTCTTTTTCATCTTATTTCCACACTAAGAATGCTGATCATTGTTGCTACACCCTCACGCTTTATTTAGTTTTTTTTTGGTTTATTGTTATATTTATGTTCAATTGTACATTATTACAGAATGAAATTGACAACTCAATTTTGAGGCCAATAGGTTATATTATGAAAATGCAGCCTGGAAAATTTTAAAATAAGAGAAAAATCCATTAATATATAAAACTTTCATTAGCAAAATTTCTGCTCATCAAAGCTGTTAGCAGTGCTGTGTTTAGCATGTCTTTTCTAAGTGTTATTGACAGAAACCTATGTTTTTCGCAGATTTTCACTATTTGCAAATTGTGATTTAAAAGCTTTAACAAACTGTACATCACAAAAACATAGATAAGATTTAGAACACTGAAGCAAAAAAGTTGTCATGAAAACAAGGCATTGAAAACTGAGGTGTCTAGTTTAATTCTATTCTTGTGAATAATTCTAAACTTGTAATTCTTTCTTCCAGGTGAGGAAAACTCACTACAAACGTTGTGGAACTCCACCAGATCCAGACCGAGACCAATTGGCTGAAAGGTTTAATGTCAAAGATACTCTACCATATCAGACATCAAAATTCAGGTTAGAATTTTACACATTTGTACCCCTTTAGTTTTGTAGTGTTTCATCAGTGGCATACAGGATTGTGCCAGTTGATTCATAGGTGAACCCACTAATTGCCATGAAACCCACCCAACAACCAACCAGACAGAATCCTCAACCAAAACCAGTTTATGATCATGTCATTAAGAAATTTACACTGAAGGTATAATGCATAGTTGTACTGTAACTGTTTCCCCTTTTATTAATATAACATCACTAGACTGCTTGTATCTATGTCATGCAATAGCATTAAATATTGACTGCTAAGAGTATCCTCTATTTATACTCAATGAGTACAAAGAATTGTTCAACATTGCATCTATTCATTAGTTTGGTTATTATGTAATAACCAATGGTCCAAGACAAATTAGTCATTAGTCTCAGATATCAGGCTTTGATGTGAATATATTGTCCCATTTTCTTGTATCATTCACTGATCATGAAAGAAATAGGATATAAAATCTACAATTATAAAAGTATTTCTATAAATGTAGTTCTGTTTTACAAATTATTTATAAAGATTGTTAAACTAAACTTTGAACCATTTTGTTAGGTTGATCTGGGGCCCGTTTCATAAAGAGTTACAACTGTTGTAACTTGCCATTAGTGCAACTACCATAGTAATAGGGCTCAGCAGCCAATCAAAATCAAGGTTGCCATGGTAGTTGCCATAATGGCAAAGTTACAATAGTTGTAACTCTTTATGAAATGGGGCCCCCTGAGCTTTGTCCATATAAGTACATACAGGCCTATTTCTAGAACTTGTACATTGTATATGGGCCTGCTACTCAACTTACTTTAAATGAATATTGATTGAGAAGTATTCAATTCAAATAAAAATTCATCACAATTACATGTACACATCTTTCACAGTAGAGAACTGAAGTAAAGTATCGAGTCACCTTCTGTGATTGTATTTCCTTTTCAAGAACATATCTGGGTGTTTGCAAGGTCTGAACCACCAGACTAGATAAAGCTATCACTTTTAAGAAAAATCAATACTTTTCTCAGATATATGCCTCACAAGCAAGATCACTTGGAAAGAGCAGAAATTAGCTTGTACATGTATAACAAGTTCTTTGATAAGATTTGCTACATTGTTGCTGATGTTTGTATGTTCTGGTTATTTATTGATTTTTTTGGGGTGAAATAATGAATTTGTGATTGAACCATTCATACCAGTATGGGCCTACATGTAGGAGGTCCATGATACCAGCTAATCACCAAATTATAATTACCAATTCCCATGTTGGTGTACTTGATTGATTGCTTGCTTGCTTGCTTGCTTGCTTGATTGATTGATTGATTGATTGCTTGCTTGCTTGATTGATTGATTGATTGATTGATTGATTGCTTGATTGATTGATTGATTGCTTGCTTGCTTGATTGATTGATTGGGGACATTTCCAATGATCAAACCTTAGGCATTTCAGGAAGGTTTGAAACATTGCACTTCAAAATTTACAGTATTCAAACATTTCCTATTTTGTATGACTTATTACCCGCCTTTTAAAAATTGGTCCCTTTTTTCCCTGGCATTTAGAGAGAGAGAAAGAGGTGGGTAGTTGATTAGGGTGAAGATTTTTTTTTCATTTTTTGCTCGTCAAACATGATTTAGAGAAAAAACTTGAAGTCTCCCTACTTGTCAATCCTGATTCTGCCACTGATGATGATCATTATCATTATTACTATTATTATTATTATTATTATTATTATTATCACAATTATTATCATTGTTATCATTATTATTATTATATTATTTTCAGTATTATTATTATTGTCATTATTATTAAATATTGTCATTATTATGATCAATTATGAATTATGATGATTTGCTCTCATAAAAAGCACTTTATAAACGAATAATGATTTTTAAAAATTATTTTGCTGATTTCTAGGTCTTCAACCATCATGAGGTCTGTATCGATTCAGAAGAAGAAAGATTCATCTCGTCTTGCCATCAAATCAACGCCATTCTCTCTTGAGAAACAGAGAGCTGTCGCTATTCATACGGAACCATTCTTGTGGTCACAAGTAGAACAGAGTGATAGACCAGTAGAGTAAGTAACTGTGAATACCAGGGAGTCTTTGCAGTAGCTATGCAGACACTTTCTGAAAAATAGAGAATCTATTGTCAAAAGCCCTTCATGACGATGGAGTCTTTGCCGAGGGACGATGAATCAAAACATCAGTTGCGTTTGTTAATCTAGACAAATGACATATTTGTAATTTTTTGTCAGCTCTGAACTGTCAGATGAATCTGCTGTTCCAATTCACCGTCCCTCGACAAAGACTTCATTTTGATTTGACTTGCATTTTCAATGCATTTGCTTCGTTGTGAGATTCATTCCGCATCGCTGAGCAAAAACCCGCATAAAAATGAGCACTGTATATTACCTTGAAATTTTACTCAATGTGTTTGATGATTTATTGTTCTAATAATGAATTATTTAGTATTGAAAATTATTCACTATTCATCTTTTTAAATAATAAAATATTTAGTCTTAAATCAACACACAAAAAAATTATTTTTCTTACTCGAAAAACAAGAGCCAATTGAGTTTGGAATATTGCCCATTTAAATAAATTATTTTTCTCTGTGAAATTCTTTTGCCAGAGGACAGAGTTTACCAGAGAAGTTTCTTGCCGAGAAGGAGCGGCTCTTTAAGGTCAGAGGTCAAAAGAGACGATTGGCCAATCCTGTTCACAGACAAAAGTACAGTGACCTTCATATTGGAGGTCACTCTCATAGCTTGTCACAAAAGTAAGTGATCAACAGTTTATTTAAAAATCCAGAATTTCACCTGAACCTCTGGTATTATACTTGCTTTATACATATTTGATACATGTACATCAGTAAGCGATCCAGTAACTCTTTTTGATAAAGAACTAAATTGTATAATGTATGCTGATGATCTTGTTATTGTGTCGAAATCCCCTAAAGGTGTGCAACACTGTTTAGATAAATTCACCGCATACTGTAAATCCTGGATGTTAAACATAAATGTATCTAAGACTAAGATTATGGTGTGCTCAAAATCAGGGAGATGGAACGAAGGGGTTTCATTTGAAATTAATGGAGAAACACTATGCACTGTAAGGGAAATGAAATATCTTGGTATTGTTTTTGCAAATAATGGATCACTTAAAGTGGCCGCAAGGGATTTAGCTGATAAAGCGAGAAGAGCATTGTTCAAATTGTACAAATCTTTTGGTTCCTATACTCCTAGCACTAAAACCTTGTTGCATCTTTTCGATGCAACGATACAACCGATATTACTTTATGGATCTGAAATTTGGGGTACTAATGTAATAGACATGGAAAAAAATCTACAATTAATGGATGGGAAAACAGGGCTATATTTTAAACACGAATCTGAAAAGGTGCACATTCAATTTTGTAAATATATTCTTGGGGTAAACCGCGAATGCAGTAATTTAGCAGCGACAGCTGAAATCGGTAGATATCCAAAAGTCATCCAAATTGCCATAAATATACTTAAAAATTGGATTCGAATACGTAATATGGACGAAGATAGTTTGGTTTACAAAGCTTTTGTAGAAAATGTAAGTCTATTGAATAACGGAAACAATTGCTGGCTTAAGACAATTCAGGATATTTTTAACATACTAGATATTTGTCGGAAAAATGACACCCCCGTACTTGATCCAGAAAATATACCAATTTCCCAAAAAGAATTTATTACAATATGCAAAACATAATTGGAAAGAAGATTTGACGAACAATTTGAATTGGATTTATTTAACGACAGGGACACTAGGGAAGGAAATAAACTAAGAACTTTTAGGCAATTCAAATTCAATATAAGACAAGAAAATTATTTATATTCAATACACAATGTCAATTTGAGAAAAAATATAACCAAGCTCCGACTGAGCGCTCATAATCTACCAATAGAAACAGGGAGGTACAAAAGACCGGAGAAGATACCACCTAACCTGAGATTTTGTGAAGATTGTTTTCAATTCAATTTCAATTTTATTTCAATCATAAAATCATAAAAATATATACAAAGTAACATGCAACAATCGAGATTTAATCTAATGAATGAAATTGGAGACTAATATGAAAGTTTAAAAAACTTGTGAGTCATAGTCCCCAAAAACAGGGAAAAGAAACACATGTTACGATATAATATAAACACACACACACCATCACACACACACACACACCATCACACGCATGATACATAGGTACTTAAAATAGAGTTACAAGGAATAGGAAGAGACGAGCTGTCTCTTCAATAAGACCTTAAAAGATGACAATGTAGTGCATGACATAAAATTATTAGGTAAATTGTTCCAAATACGGGGACCGTTGTGTCTAAGAGAGTTGAGTAAGGACTGAGACGAAACCTTTGGGTAATGGTATTTTATACATGAGCGGGTATTATGGGAATGGATAGATTTATTAAGAGTAAACATTTGACAAATTATTTTAGGTGCAATACTATTATTAACATTAAACATCATTATGGCAATTTGGAATGTATATATATCATAAATCGTAAGTGTTTGTAACCTAAAAAATAAAGGACGAGAGTGAGCTTGAAAATGAGAATTTGTACATATTCTAAGAGCTTTCTTTTGCAGTTTGTATAAAGATTCTAATTTAGTTTTACCCACTGCTGCCCAGGTGATGGTACAATAATATAAGTATGGTAAAATTAAACAGTTATACAACATAAATAATACATTTTGAGGTAGGGATATACGTAATTTACGGAGGATACCAATGTTTTTAGATATTTTGTTTGCAATATATTGACGATGGTCCTGGAAAGATAAAGTATCATCAAGAATTATTCCTAAAAATTTAACTGAAGTACACACATTCAAATTAACATGGTTTATAAGTATTCTAATATCCTTACAATTATATGGGTGGGATTTTCTATTAAAATATAATACACACGTTTTGTCATTGTTTATGATTAATTCATTAGCATCAAACCATTGTATAACATTTTCTAATTCTCTATTTACCTGTAATATTAATCTATTGAAATCTTTATGACATGCAATTAAGTTGGTATCGTCGGCAAACAGTATAAAACGAAAAAAGGATGAAGAAGAGCTCAGATCATTTATATAGATCAAGAAAAGGAGAGGACCCAGTATAGAGCCCTGTGGGACTCCACACTGGATCCTCTTTCTATCGGAAACAAAATTATTATAACATGTGAAATGGAAACGATTACTCAAATAATTCTTAAACCACTGTAAGGCTACACCACGTATACCAAAAAAATGTAATTTACAGAGGAGAATATCATGGTTGATGACATCAAACGCTTTAGATAGATCAAGAAATAAGCCTAATGTATGAACTTTGTTTGTTAATTTATTTTGGGTGTAATCATGAAGGTCAATTAAAGCATGTGCACAGGAGGATTGTTTTCTAAAACCGTACTGAGAGTCATCAAGGAGATTATATTTATTTATATGATTAAAAACCCTATTGTAAATCAATTTTTCTAATATCTTAGAAAAACAAGGGAGCAAAGTTATAGGGCGATAGTTAGAAAATATATGGGGATCCCCTTTCTTAAATATGGGTATAATTTTTCCTACTTTGAAGTTCATAGGAACCTTACCAGATAAAAAGGACAGATTACAAATATGTACAATGGGTTTAACAATAAAATGGATAACATGTTTAATAGTATATTGCGTAAGTCCTTCGAAATCTTGGCTTTTGGAAGAATTTATACATTTAACTATATTTAAAACCTCTGATTCATTGGTTGGGTGAAAAAATATGGAATTATTGCAAGGGATTTTTAAAAAGGAACTAAAATGGCACTTAGGGTTTTTAATATGTTGAGATTTAAGTTTGACAGCAATGCTAGAAAAATATAAATTAAATTCATTTACTATCGATTGAGGATCTGTTAACTTTCTTTCTTCTTTAAAAAAATAACTAGGATATTGACATTTTCTTTTCTTTCCTAATAGATTATTAATAACTTCCCAGGTTTTAGACATCTTGTTTCTATTCTTTTGTAATAAATCACTAAAATAGGTTTTCCTCGCAGACAGTAAAATGGAGTTCAATTTATTTCTATAATGTTTATATTTATTTTCACTGATATTATTTCTTTTTTTGCAAAATATTTTATATAATCTATGCCTTTTATTTATACATTTTAGAAGTGAAGGCGTAACCCAAGGTTTTCGTGGGGTATTCTTTCTCTTTATTTTACGGGGAGCAAAATTATGTTTATACGTAGTTTTAAATAAATTTATAAAGGAGTTATATGCATTATCTACATCACATGCTGAGAATACTTCGTTCCATTCTAAAGTAGCTAAATCTTTCTTAAATGAACTTAAACTTGATGGATCTGTAAGTTTTACATAAAATAAAGACGTTGGTTCTTTGTATAATTTAATAGAAAGGTTGGTTATTTGGAAAATGGGTAAATGATCAGTTATTCCACTATAAAAAACACCAGAATGAATATCTTTGTCGACTACATTTGTGAATATGTTATCAATCAATGTTACAGACCGTTTACAAATTCTTGTTGGTTTGTCAATTAATGGACGAAGAGAATTATTATACATAATGTTTACAAAATCATTAATGTGTTGACAAGTATTATATTTAAGAAGATCTACATTATAATCACCCATTAAAAAAATAGATTTATTTTCTGTGGATATTGTTCCAAGACAACTATTAAAATTTTCATTAAATTCAAGAATGGGTTTATTAGGGTTTCTATATATAATACCAACAATAATATTTTTTGAACTATCCGAAATAATTTCAATAAAAAGAGATTCACAAATGGTTTCTGGTAAAGATATATCCTCCCTTACTTTAACATTAAGTGAATTATTAACCAAAAGTGCAACACCCCCACCTTTCCTACCTTGTCTGTCATTATGATAAAAAGTATAATTATCTCTATTAAATAATAACGGAGTATTTTCATTAATCCAGGTTTCACTAAAACCATATATAGAAAAATTTAACTTAATTTGATTAAGAAATTGATCAATAGCGAAATAATTTTTATTAAGACTTCTGGAATTAAAATGGAGAATACTAAAGTTATGTTTGTCATCAGTGGTAAAATCTGAATTATCATTGAAATCAATAGGGAGCCAGTATTTAACAGGTTTATCAAATGTAAAAAAATTATTATCTGGATCAATATCATCAAGTATTCCACTTTCATCAGAATCAATATATGTCGAGAACATATCAAAATTATCATTATCAACGGTATCATATTGCACTTCAGAAAATATACATTTAAACTCTTCATCATTTACTTCATTGAAAGGAAAAATATGTTGGAGAATATCCATACAGTTGTATTTGCATGTACACATTCACACTTCAATCAACATTCAAAGCATACACAGCAAAAATAAAAATAACAATTAGGAAATCAAATATAACATAAAAAGTAAACATTAATATACAACAAGTAGGCATAGAAATATCAGAGTAACGTACAAATATATAAAGTGAGAAAAATACAAGCAGATGAAACATGTAGGTCAATAACCTTGGATGTATTATATAATGAAAAAAGTTATAGATTTACAAAAATATGACATGATTAAATGGTGACACTATATTCTCAGAAGAATATACATGACTAATCAGGCGACTTCAGAAAGAAAAACTTCTACAACCATTTCAACGGTATGCAAAAAAGTACAAATATGTTCTTCAGCGTTCTTATGTATTCGAAAGATTATATATAATCAATGTCTTTCACAGAGTGTATCACTCTCTTCAGCGATTTGTTGTCTGAAGTTTTGACCGCTACAAGTATGCGTCCATCCATCGACCAAGCCGATTGGATCTTACTTTCAGATTTTCTGCAAGCTCGTTGGGCTTCCCACAGAAGTGATCTGTTAGTAACAGTCAAGTCCTCAAAGATGCTGAAGCCAGTATTGCTTTCTTTTAGTTTCTTCTTATTTTGTAGCAGTAGTCTTCGCAGTCGGTATGAAATGAGTTTAACAATAATTGCACGCGGTTTCCTTGGCAACCCTTCTGGTGGTCCCATACGCCGGCGAACTCGATGACATCTGTCAATATCCTCCTCCTTGAGATTGACTCCAAGATGTTTCCTGGCGATCTCACGTACCATCTCAGTTGTATTTTCCTTTTCTTGTTCAGGGACTCCAAAGATGCGTACACAGTTTCTTCGGGAATACTGTTCCTGATCATTTAATTGGTGCTGTAACTTCACATTTCTTTCCTCACAGGTTTGTCGCTGCTTCTGAAGATGCTTCAAATCATGCTCAAGGTTTTCAATTTTACTTTGAAGATCCATGATGACACCATCCTGTTTATCCAGTCTGAGAATCAAAGATTGGAGTTTAACATCCATTGCTTCACAGATGGTTCTTTTAATAGTTGATAGAACTTCATCATCCATTAGAACCTCCTTTACTTGGCTCTTTAGTATGGCATCAGAGCGTGTTTCAGGCATTGTGTGGAGAGGTGGTTCCAAGTGTTTAATCCGATGCAATACAAAAGATAATCCAGGATGAAAGGGCAATGTCACAAAAGGTCAGTGATGAAGTACAGTGACCCCTCAAATCAATGCTGGATTAGGTCCCAGGTAAGCTTAGGCTTGAAGCAAAGATAAACCCTACTCCAAAAGGTATATGCTGGGACTGGGTTGAAGATAACTCACAGAAGCAGGTAAGAAAATTCAGCAAATAAATGTTACAAAGTCCGCTTATATGTCACCAAAGTACATCCAGGTCATGACTTGGTTGACTAAGATCTTCCTAAAGGTGAGAATGCATCACACTTCCAGATACAAAGTGTAAAAAGGTAGATATTCAGGTAGATATTCTGATGTGATATAGAGCTCTCTAAAAGACGATACAACTTTATCTATAATCCGGGTGTTTGTAATTGTAATTTGAATTTTGCCGGGGATGAGTTCCACATTATAATGAAATGTAACAAATATAAAGATTTGCGTAAAGATTTTTTTGAAAAGATAATTACCTTCAATATTAGGTTTACTGAAATGGAGTGCCAGGAAAATTTCATCTACATCATGAAATTGGAAACTGAAGCCTTGATTAAATTGTTTTGTTCTTTTGTCCAAAACATTATTGCTATTAGGGGTGATTTCTAAGTACTAAAAATATCAACCGGTAAAACACTTTGAAGTAATATATTCGCAATATTTTTACACAATGAGTTTACATGTAATGCTATTCTTCTCATTCTTCCTCTCTTTCCCGCTCTCTCCATTTTCGAACTTCTTTCCTCTTTATTTCCCTTTCCTCTCTCACTTTCTTTATGTTTTCTTTATCTTTTCTAGGATATCAGTCTCTATATTCATTGTCAAAATATCTATCCGAATGATTCCTATGTTTATTGTGTATATTTGTATATAATTTACAAGTTGTTTCTGTTTTTTTTTTTCTTTCTTTTTTTTCTTTTTGACGAAATACTATTTTGTTTTTGTTTATTTGCTTATATTCCTTGCATTGTATATTTGTCTTGTATCATTTTGTACTTCTTGTTATGAACAAAATACTGGCAATTGCCAGTGAAGTTCTAATAACTTCAATTCAATTCAATTCATATCATATGATACAGCAAATACCATTATTCATGTTTCATATCTGAATATCTTGTGTCATCTATCTGTGCATCATAATTATAATGTATATCATATGATGTACCGTAACATACTGTATATCTTACATGAATGTAATTTATCATATATCTTGTGTGGAATACAAAGACGTTGTCAATATTGAGTGATCTGCTGTTAAAAACAGTTTCTATTCTATTTTTTTTTACATGTTCCATTGTAAATGTTTATATATATGTTTTATATTGAAAGGAGAAATATATTGTAAATAAACAAACAATATATATTTGTTTACAGGTTAGATTATCGTGAAGAGTATGATAAAGTAAAGAATGCTGTCCTTCCGAGGGAAGCCCAAGATCTGTTTCTTGGTAGAGGGCTCACTTTTCCAAGGTAAAGTAATCAGTTCTGCAACTCAAGTTTGAGTGGTGATAAATTTCTAAGTGTGTCATCATATGTAAAGGTGGTATCATTGGAAAGCATGAATATTCCTCTTTACAATCATGTGACATTTGTAATGCTAATGGTATCATGGAATGCGCAGACATGATAAATATGCAGCAATGTCAAAAATGAAATGTTGCAAAATTAGTTCTTTCCAACAGTGAATTTCCAGTTGAAAGATGTTGATGCATTGATGCCTAAAAAATCCACACATTGTGTATTCTCATTTGCGCAATGGATTGAATGTGTTTGGAATAATGTTGAGCCTTGTCATTTCAAAAAGTTTTAGGATGTTGAATTTAAAAAAAAGATGAGATGTTAGATTCATTGTTACTGAATTGTTATTCCCCACTGACACTTTTGCAAAACATTCACTGTCACCCGCCTGCATGTTCAAATTTCTATAGAAATGGAGACTCTGTTAGAAAACAATGCAATTTGCAACATTCCACTTGACATTTCCCTATATTCAGGGTAACTGCACATTCCATGATTACATAATCACAGCAGATGTCACATCATTGTAAAGAGGAATAGTTAAGCTTTTCAATGATACCAGTTTCATCTTTTATACCTCAGTAACAAAAAATGTATCCCTCAAAATTGAATTGCAGAATTTTTTGAGGGGTATATTTTGAAATCAAGTTAATCTAAACTTTTTTCTGGTTCAGTGAAACTATGGATAGCCAATTGTGATGCAAATCCCTGATATTGCTTGTTCAGTTTATCAGCTGATTTGACACTCTGGGAATGATAACCAAAATAGATTCTTTACCATTGAATAAGTGGAAAAGGAAAACAGTAAACTCTTTTTGTATAATTACTACCATTTGTTTCTGAAATTTTCATTCTACATGTATAGTTTTGGTTTAGATTTGTCTGGGGTATATTTCTGCAAAATTATTTGGTGTTTTATCTCAATCTCCTTTATTCCAATTTAAATTTATTCAAAAATATTCAACGATAATTCAACAGAAAGCATCCATTTTGTGATTCAGTAGAGTAAGTCTGCAAAACATCGTGGAAAATTTGTGCAGTATGATTGCATTATTACCTTTTCCTCCGCTGTTTTACGGCATAATAGATTTCTGAAAATCTTGATCATCTATCTTTTTTCCTCTTCATAGCTCCCATGGGACAAATGTTCGCAAGGAGAAATGGCAGGAAAGAATCAAGCAAGAGGCTTCCCTCCCAAACTCTGCTCCTCCCTCGATACCCACCCACAAAGAGTCTCCGCCGGCTAAGGAACCTGCACCACGAAAACAAAGTATTACAGCGCCTTCAGGGGCGAGACAAAGAACAGAGCGAAAACAAGATGTCGATCCTCAACACGTACCTCCAACCGTTCATAGAACTTCTTTTAAACCAAAGATGAATCGGCGAGATCTGCGACATGATGATTCCGGTGTGAGCACGGCTGACGGTTCGACTGTTCGTGGGTCAAGAGCAGAATATAGATCATCAGGAGGTCAGAGGTCGCATGGTGGAAGTGGGGGTGCACAGAAACTTGAGAGAGCGACAAAAGAAGGATCTTGCCAACAGAGGAGACGTTTACCAAGTGGAGGACAAATGGAGGATATAGTAACAGAAAGGTCAGAATAATAATCATAATGAAAATAACAACAACACCAATAATAATAGCAATGATAATGATAGTGATAATGATAATACTACTACTACTACTACTAATAATGATGATGATAATAATAATAATAATAACAACAGTAATGATAATAATAATCATTAATAGTAGTAATACTAATATAATGTGAATTATACAGTGCGTATAAAAAAAACGGGACAGATTTGAAAAGTCTATAAAATTTTGGTTTCAAATCATGATCTCTATATCTTGGTGTTAATAGGTGCTCTGAAGTCTTATCTTTCAAATGCCATTAAAAGAATTTAGTTTCATTCATGCTTGAGCAAACACGGAATGTTTTTGTCTGGGGTTAAAAAGGAGGCTTGCGCCAAAATGTCATAAAATGATAGATATGATGATTGGACTTCTTACTAATCAGCAAACTTCCTCTTAACCTTTTCATTATCTTTGCCATAATTTTCAAATTATGCGGTCAAAATTTATTTTCAAATCTTTTGTTTATTTGAATGAATTGTTCTGTTGATGTTTCTTTTTAATATGTTCTCTTTTAGTTTTGAATATTCCTTTAAGCAAAAACAATTTTTTTTCAACCGAAGTATGGGAGAGCGTGTATTTTTTTTTTTTCAAATCCTTTTATTGTGTGCTACAAAGGTTATGGTGCCTTTAGAACAGATGGGCGGGGGCTCGGGGATGCCCCCCCCCCCTCAATTAAAAAAATCATGGGCCAAGAAAAAAGTGGAAAGGAAATAAAAGGAAAGATAAAAAGTAAAATATGATATTATTTTCTGAATATTATGTCAAAATCTATCACAAAATTGGATATTGTAATAAAAAAGTGGGAATTTTTGCTTGCTCGCTCACAACTTTTTAGTACATTTTACCCGATCTGTCATATCTAGCTCCTTCAAAGTTGACTCAATACACCATTGCCATTGAAAGACATGAATCCCTTCCTGTTTGTCCTGTCAAGCATATAATTAAACTTGGTCAAGGAATCAATAACCCCTTGAAAAATGGATTGTCTTTTAAAGGTACCATAACGTAATTTGTTTCACATAATAAAAGGATTTGAATAATTACCACTTTTCCCAATTAATAATGCAAATCTTCTTGCTTGGGTTGACAAAAAGCCTTCTTTTCTTACTTATGAAGGAAAATTCAAAGGTAAAAGAAGTTTAAATTAAAAAAAAATAATTCAAGTAAATAAATAAATGTGTAAATAAAATTTGACAGCATAATTCTAAAATTATGGCACAGATAATGAAAAGGTTAAGAGGAAGTCTGCTGATTAGCAAGAAGTCTGATCATCATATTCTGCCATTCTGGCGCAAGCCTCTTTTTGAACCCCCGACAATAGCGTCCCGTGTTCGCTCAAGCATGAACAAAATTTATTTTCTTAAATTGCATTTCAAAGATAAGATTTCAGAGCATCTATTAACATCAAAATATAGATATCAAAATTTGAAACAAATTTTTTATAGACTTTTCAAAACTGTCCCGTTTTTTTTATACGCACTGTAGTAATAATAGTGATTTATACAGCACCAAATTCCATTTTGACTAAACAATTAAGGCATTTAATTATTACCCTGCCAATTAGATGTTTCATATTTTGGAAACAGAATATAGTATTATGACAATCAATTTTTATAAAGTGCTTTTCAAAAGTTGCAAAGCGCTAGTATAATGGAAATGAAATTCAAATACTTTTTCAAACTGCTTTCTTATTGTGCAAGCAAGTCTGTAGAAAGTACACCCTTGAACCAATTTATATTTATAATCTTGACCAAGACTGAACTTTACATTTCAACAGCATTGAAGGTGAAAATGAAGGCAGGAGTGAGGAGGGAGATGAGGAGAGGATGGAAACGGAAGAGAGAGCTCCTGAAGAATCGGTCAGTGGCCTGGAGGAGATCACATTAGACCAACCTGATGATGCCACCAATGATATTAGGTGCGTGCAACCTATAGAGGAGTCATGGTGTAGTGGTTGAAGCACCTGTCTCTTAATAACAGGGTCGTCAGTTCAAATCATGAAGAGGCTAACATCATCAGAGATAATCGAGAAATCAAAGTTTGTCTAGACATGTCCAGGAGGCGTCAGAACTATTTGAGGGGGAGGGTGTGCTCAACGGAAAGTAAGGGGCTCAACATGCAATTAAAGCAAAAGAAAATCACAATTTGATGATCATTTTCATATTGTTTTACATGTTTATTGAAAAAGTGGGGATATTCATAAAGCCTATCTATTTATACAATTCTTACAATAGGGGCCAATGTTTCACTAGACAAGTGTGACTATAAGTTGTACTTTAACTCATGTCACTGCGTTGTCAGATCATGCTTTCACATACGTTCATCATGCGTTCACATTAAGGATGAAATTAAGTTGTTCACACTTCCCTCTGTTGTGTAACAACCCACACATCATGCAAAGTTATGTTATTAATGATGATTATTATTCATTAGCAATTGAAATAATATAAATGGAGATAATAATGACAATGGTAAAAATATTTTTTTATAAATTATAAGTCTCTTTGTACTCTGGATTAAGAGGGTAGAATGAGAAAGAAATTGATTATTCTTGGGAACTTGATATCATGAAACAAAATCATATACAGGGAACTACCTACATGGAAGGTTTAAAATAACATTTACATTAATTTGTTCATTCTTTTTTGTTATGCCAGCTTGCCACGCCCTGATTCTGAGATGGACATTGATGAGCCTGTGGACGAAAGCTGCGCCCCTGTAGGACCGGTCCTTGAGGAGCCTTACACCCCTAAGCCCCCCTCACCGAATCCCCTGATGTCTGCTGACCTTCATCTTAACATCACTGCGGAGAAACGAGACGAGCTGGCTCTCAAGTTCACCAAGCTAGACTCGGATAAAGATGGGTAAGCCGAAGAGTATTGCATCAAAATCTGTCATCTGACAAGGTGTCAAGGGATGGTTTCATTTCAGGACTTGTTAGGGGCCCGTCTTACAAAGAGTTGTGATTGATCCCGCCAATCGCAACTATGGAAAGCCAGCAAAGTCAACATATAAAATGCATGTTTGTTCAAAATATTTTCCAGGTTTGAGAGTATATCCATAAATTCATTGATTTCTTGACAATTTGGTGTGTTCCCCTTTGTTTAAAAAGGACATTTTGCAAATTTCCTGTAGAAAAAAATTATGGCGCAGATGGATTTCCATAGAGTTACGATTGATTGGATCAATCGTAACTCTTTGTAAGACGGGGCACAGATAATTTATCTTGCAGTTAGGTCCTGCCATAGTAATGTTCAAAGCCCAGTGCTTCACCCTCAGTCCATTGAAAATACACTGAAAAATGTGTAAAATTACATGTACGTTGTACTCTAACAACTATCCTTTGAGGTTTTAGGTTAAAGTTTTAAACATGTGGTGTAAAGTTTTAAATCAAGTTGTTTAAAACACTAAAATCCCATAAAATAAATTTAAATAAAACTTGGAGAAAATTGGTATGCTCTTAACAAGGTCACTAAATGCAATTATTTGGGAGCGGTCATGGTAGATCATATCAGATTATACTGTTATGTATATTTAATTAATTGTAATATATACTTACTTGCAAAGTTCTACTTCTTGCCAATCACTGTCTTTGCTTTCTGAAAAATCTCTCCCAGGTTTAATGCCGATGTGAAGTTGAAGGAACGGTAAACAATCCACATCCTTTAATTGGTGTCATGATTTCTGCTTTGCTAAATGATCCAATTTTTAAGAGTTTGATAATTTTGTTTCGAGTAACGTGCTAAAAGTAACACTGGCTAAACTTGTTGTATAATTCATTTCAGGGGGCGGCGCCACAGGAACAAGAAAAAGAGAAAAGAGAAGAAAAAGATAGAAAACAAAAATAAGAGAAAAGCACAGAAAAGATAGTTTTGGGTTGTTTGAATCTATAATACCCCTATTATTTAATTTAGAAAAATTGACTTCACCATTAAATTGGACTGCCCCTCCCCCCTACATGTATATAAAAATCCTGGCACCGCCCCTGCCACCAATGTGACTCAAAGTAACACTGACTAAACTTCTGTAACAGTTGATTGAAACTTTTCCTGGTAATGTTCTATTAACTGTCAGGATAACTCTATCTGTGATCATTTCATTGACTTTGTTTGATGTCTGAATGACAACTGATCTAACGTGAATGAAATTTGAAGATGGAATTGTTTCTTGATTTTAATTTTGGTGTCCTTTTTTATATTCCATTTCTTTGCCAATTAATCTTTGCTCTTATGAACTCTTGGAAAATAGAGAAGAAATGCATGCTCTAACAACAAATGTTCAAAAGCTTATTTTGTTTACTCTCTTTATTGAATTTATTAAATATTGAAGTTTAATACTCTATTATCTTTACAACTTTTAATCAAAGTCATATTTTTGTCTCACCTGCATAGCAGAGTGAGACTATAGGCGCCGCTTTTCCGACGGCGACGGCGGCGGCGGCGGCGGCGGCGGCGGCGGCGTCAACACCAAATCTTAACCTTAGGTTAAGTTTTTGAAATGACAGTATAACTTAGAAAGTATATGGACCTAGTTCATGAAACTTGGCCATAAGGTTAATCAAGTATTACTGGACATCCTGCCTGAGTTTCATGTCACATGACCAAGGTCAAAGGTCATTTAGGGTCAATGAACTTAGACCATGTTGGGGGAATCAACATCAAAATCTTAACCTAAGGTTAAGTTTTTGAAATGTCATCATAACTTAGAAAATATATGGACCTAGTTCATGAAACTTATACATAAGGTTAATCAAGTATCACTGAACATCCTGCATGAGTTTCACGTCACATGACCAAGGTCAAAGGTCATTTAGGGTCAATGAACTTTGGCCGAATTGGGGGTATCTGTTGAATTACCATCATAACTTTGATAGTTTATGGATCTGATTCATGAAACTTGGACATGATAGTAATCAAGTATTACCGAACATCCTGTGCAAGTTTCAGGTCACACGATCAAGGTCAAAGGTCATTTAGGGTCAATGAACTTTGGCCAAATTGGGGTATTTGTTGAATTACAGCCATAAATTTGAAAGTGTGTTGGTCTAGTTCATAAAACTTGGACATAATAGTAATCAAGTATCACTGAACATCCTGTGCGAGTTTCAGGTCACATGGTCAAGGTCAAAGGTCATGTAAGGTCAAAGAACTTTGGCCACGTTGGGGGTATTTGTTGAATTGCCATCATATCTCTATAAGTGTATTGGTCTAGTTTATAAAACGTGGAAATAAGAGTAACCAAGTATCACTGAACATCTTGTGCGAGTTATAGTAGTTTTCAAAATCATCACTGCTGCTATATTGAATCGCTAATGCAGGTGAGACGGCCAGAGGCATTCCACTTGTTTGTCTCTTCCAAACACTTTTCTAACACTAATTAAAATGGTGTTTTATTGCTTGGTGTTACTATTGTTACTGTCCCTGTAATTCAGATTTGAAAAGGACACATACTATTATTTCCAGTGTTTTCAAACAAAAAGAATAAAAATAAAAGAATCAGATAATTGGCAATTCTGTATTGAATTGCTTTAAGATGATAAAAAATAACCAAGAGAATTCTGCTGACGGAACTGTTTTTAAGAAATGCTTAGAAAGAATAGTATACATCCAATTACTTTACATGCAGGTTACCATCATTGGCGTTATGAGCCAAAAAAAGTTGTAAAAAGATGCAAGCAAGCAAAGTGAGTGAGCAATAATTTAGACCTTTTTAATACAAAAAAAATCTAATGCTTGATAGATTTTGACATATTTGTATATGTTTGTATCTTACATTCTTACTTTTAGGCACATCACCTTCAAAGAGCTAGAGACAACATTTCCAGATAATTTATCCAGAGCTCAACAGAGATATATCAAGGAGGTAAAACAATCAAATCCACTGATTTTATACAATGATCGTAGATTCAAGAGCAATTTCAAATAAGAACACAAATGCACACACCCTTCATTGAATTTCTTCTTCAGAATTTAAAATAAAACTAGAAGAAGTAGTAAAAGCAGATGATAGAAGTAGCAAAAGTAGTAGTACTAGAAAAATTGGAGGTAATAGTAGAAGTAATAGTAGTAGTAGTAGTAGTAGGATTAGGGGTAGTAGTAGTAGTAGTAGTAGTAGTAGTAGTAGTAGTAGTAGAAGTAGAAGTAGAAGTAGTAGTAGCAATAGTAGTAGTAGTAGGGGTAGTGGTAGTGGTAGTGGTAGTGGTAGTGGTGGTGGTGGTGGTGGTGGTGGTGGTGGTGGTGGTGGTGGTGGTGGTGGTGGTGGTAGTAGTAGTAGTAGTAGTAGTAGTAGTAGTAGTAGTAGTAGTAGTAGTAGTAGTAGTAGTAGTAGGAGGAGGAGGAGGAGGAGGAGGAGGAGGAGTAGTAGTAGTAGTAGTAGTAGTAGGAGGAGGAGGAGGAGGAGGAGGAGGAGGAGGAGGAGGAGGAGGAGGAGGAGGAGGAGGAGGAGGAGGAGGAGGAGGAGGAGGAGGAGGAGGAGGAGGAGGAGGAGGAGGAGGAGGAGGAGGAGGAGGAGGAGTAGTAGTAGTAGTAGTAGTAGTAGTAGTAGTAGAAGTAGTAATTGTAGCAGAAGAAGAAGAAGTAGAAGTGATAGTAGTTGTTGTTGTAGTAGTAAGAGTAGTAGTAACAGCAGCTGTAAATGTGTAGTCATTTTGTAGTTGTTACATATAAATGTACAATCAAACTTTGAATCAAAGTTATTACAATTTCAAACCTAAATCTGAAATTTCATATCAATATACTCTGCTCTACACTTTTTTTGTACAGGCTTATGAGCTGGTCAGTGCAAGTACATTCTTTGGTTTAGAAGAGTTTGTTACGATAAGTTGCCTTTGTGAGAGACTAGCCAAGCTGACCGGTCCAGTGAGGGACGCATTTGAGAAGATCAACCAATCCATGCTTCAACAAAACATTACTCAGTTTGTGGTAAGTAGAGGTAGATTGCTACCCCAGTATTATATATAGTAATACTAGGAATAATGATAGCTGGATAGCTTTTTGCCAAATGATATAGAGTGCAACTATTAATACCCTGGCTTTCGCTCTAGCCACAACTTAATTAGCAGTGCTTGGTGTGTTCAAGGTACCCAATCACCTCACCTGGCTCGAGAGCAGCATAATGTGGAATAATTTTTTGCTGAAGGAAATTATGCCATGGCTAGGATTTCGAACCTGTGACCCTCTGTTTCAACATCCAGACACAATCCACTGGGCTGCAATGCTCTACATATTGTAGAGAGAGGGTCACAAAAGGAGAGGGGATACAGGGGGGGGGGGGGTAAGAAGAATCACATGTTTGAAGGAAAGCAGTTTAAGCACTTGTATTGTTAATCTTTAATTGAACAAAAAGAAAACACTCTGGTTCTTTTCCTTCTACCTCCCTCTGAAATTACTCCTCCCCCTATCTATCTCTTTCTCACCCCCTTCTCTCTCCCCTCCCATCTCTCTCACCCCCCCCCCCCCCACCCTCATTGCCCTCTCTCTTGTCTCTCTTAAATTTAAGTTATATCAGGGCCCTATAAGATAAGCTCAGTGATTGATCATGTTTATGATTTTTATGATAGATAATACACAGTAACCAATGCAATTAATCGTAGGGGCCCAGTAATGTGTTTAAACATCCCACCGCTGCCACCAAAAGTAAAGACATAATTACTCGTTGATAAACTGGCATTAATTCTGAAACAGTGCGAATATAACTGATACTACATTTTCATTTGAAGTAAGTTTTCAATCTGGGAAATGTTTCATAAAGAGTTACAACCATCATAACTTTGCCATTATGGCAACTACCATGGGAACAGGCTCTGCAGCCAATCGCAATCGAGGATTCCATGGAAGTTACAATAATGACATATTTACAATGGTTTAAAGTCTTTATGAAACAGGCCCCTGATTGTAAAGTTTTTAGTGGCCTTCATCAGGGACCGAGGCGGGCCGGCTTGAACTCGGCCCAACTCTTGTGTACAAAGTCTTAGGCAGAGGGGTTCCTCCAGTGCCCTTGTGTCTCAGAACAACCAGCCTTAACTCCATCCCTGGCCTTTATTCATGACGTTGAAAGTAAAAAATATCATCCTTTGCATGTTTATATTCACTGGCCAAGTTTCACTTTTACCTTATTAATTTGCAGGTGATGTTTTCTACTGTGGACAGGCAGCAGACTGGTTGCATCAGCCTAGACTCCTTCAAGGAGTTACTAGGAACGTTACTGAATAAGGATCTAACCTTTAACTCCAGGCTTTTCAGTGATATCTTATCAACCATTAACAAGGTAACCTAGAGCTCTAGAATGAGTGTGATGATGATGATGGGGGTGATGGTGATGATGATGGTGATGATGATGAAAATGATGATGAACATGATTGGTGGTGGTGGTGGTGGTGATGATTATGGCATTGGGGATGATAGAGCAAATGAGCTTTGAAGATGTATTCTGGGTAGTATGCCCATTAGTTTGGACATCTTGGAATGTATTGATTTGACAATATTGTTCCCATAGCAATATTGTTTTGGGTGTAGTGTACTATACACCAATGTATCCCATCTGAAAATGAAGGATTGCAACATTAATGATTACAAAGTCATTTATCTATTATAATGTGTGCCTAACTGCCTAAGTATACAATTCTTACCTAAATGTTTTTAAGCATTTGAAAAAATTGTGAAATCTTAAGTGTATATGTAGTTTGTGAAAAATAAATATTTTTATAAAACATTGAAAATACATCACATCTCGTGCAAATTCCCACACCATTGAATACCACATTTTCCACAATCAAACAATAAATCAGCTTATAATTTTTATATGTATATTTAATAATATTTAAGTATTGTAATGTATTTTTTCCATTTGTTCATTTTCCCCTCAGAATGGATCGTTGTCCATTGACAAGGTAGAATACCTGGTCTTTATTCCATACTTCCTCACGTTCAAGTGAACAAAGCATCCCTTCCAAGAACAATGGTATGGTCTTCTCTTGCAGTTTACCTATGATGCTTATGGGTTCTTCCATTATTAAGAAGGTTAGTGCAAGATGTGGTAGTGTCTCCACAGTGAACATAACCAGTCAAAAGGTCCATGTACTTCCTCAGATGCAAGTGGACAAATCATCCCTCCCAAGAACAATGGTATGGTCTTCTTCTGCAGTCTACCTATGATGCTTATGGGTTCTTCCATCATATAAAAGGGTGGTGTAAGATATCATTTTTGTCACCTGAGTGTGCATGTTATGTTTTACCTGTCAAAAGGTCCATGTATTCATTCATACTTTATCACATTCAAGTGATTAAGACACCCCTTCCAGGAACAATGGTAAGGTCTTCCCCAGCTGTTTACCTATGATGCTTGTGGGTTCTTCCATCATATAAACGGGTAGCGCAAGATATAGTGTTGTCATCGAAGTGTACATTTTTGCCCGTATTATGAAGTTGGGTTTAACTCAGGTTTAAAGTTGTGCTTAAAGTATGGACAATTGTTACATAAATCACTAACAGTAGTGATATCATATTTCAGCTCATTTGGCTGTCAAATCATTCATAATTGTCTAGGAAGTATAAATAGATGATCGTATTCACCATTGATGAATCAGGAAAGAGCACAGTAATAAAAGAAAGATACAGATTTTGACACTTTTGGCTTCCCATGATTATAGCACAGAGTTAGACCATGGTCTAAGTTAAACCTGACTTCAGAATATGGGCCAATGTGTTTACCACGTGTCAATTAGGGTGGTAGTGCAGCATAGAGAACAATAGAAACATTGAGCATGGTGGAATGCAACTTCCCTCAGCCAAAAGTTTTATTTGCCACTCTCCACCCAAGTGTATATGAATTCGTACCCATGGGAAGGAATTTCGTAAATGCTCAAGCACCTGATCCGGGTAGCCATTCTAAAGATAGGATAATAGTAAGCTGAACTAGGACACATTATACTCAATCAGTGGGAATAGGACACCGTCTTCTCTGTAGAAGCCTATGTAAAATAAAAGAATCAGTATTCTGCAGGTTAATGGTATTCTATTTTTTGCATCCACCATTATCAGGGTTCTTCCATTTTTTATGCAGGGTTCATCGTCATGAATATTGTGCTTTCTTACAAATCTTTATGCAGGTCTTATTCCTTCCAGAACTTCCCATTTAACCAAGTCAATGCTTATGTACATGTATTACAACATAAATTCTATTGATGTAATATGAGGAAATATCATATCCAATTTTTATTCATGTACTTACAAAAACAACCTGTTCTGCAAATATGATTTCAATTAAAATAGATGATGCTTCAATGAATGATCCCAAGAACATGGGAGAGGCTGAACTATGCGAACCTAGACTGAAGAGTTTATAATCATTTTAGATTGTTCAATCATTTTTATAATACAAGAAGATATGGTATTATAAAAATTGAAGAAATTAGGACCAGTTAAGATGAGAAATAAAGTAATTAAGTTCATGTTTTTTACCAGATGTGTTAAAAAATTTGTTGAATGTTGTATCTAATGCTTATAAATGTTAATAGTGCCATCAATTATTTTCCACTTGCAATATTCATATATGCTTGATGCCTTGATCCGTCCGGAAACTTGAAAGAAATATGAATAGAAAACATTGTATTTAAGTTTTTTTTTAAATGAAAGTTTTTTATTCCTTATAACGAGTAAGAATCAACTGTCTTTATGTATTTGAACAAAATACAAATAATTGTTAAAAATAATTTTGATGACTGTTTATGTGTAAATGTGTAGCAATATCCAGGTTTTGAATTTTTTTCACATTTGTCAATCTTTGCACTCTTAACCATTACCAAATTTTTTGTATATTTTTTGGCATTTTTTGTATATTTGTCAAAATTGAAATCAATATAATAACATTTATTTCTTTCTTTATGTCTAATTACTATGAATTGTCACAACACAAACACTGCATGGGATTTCTTTCATAATTGTCATGACTGATGCATATTGCAAGATTGTGAACGAACAGAACCTGATTTCTTTGAAGAGTATGAGTTATTACTAACACTCTTCATTATAAATGTTAATTATGAGGTCAAGAAGACCTCTTCACATTTGTTGTGATAATGGAATATGAATTAGATGTAGAATATTGGGTAGATTATATTATTTATATTTTTACTGGAATAATGTATAAATACTGGGCTGCATGCTATTTTCTTTCTGGTCTTCATTTTCTTTGTACATGCATTTAAAAAACACTAAATCACCTTGAAAAAAAAATGTTTCTTTAAGAAAGACTTTTTGCACCTTTAAAATATTCTGAAATACATTACATGTACTTTAACTTGACATATTTATATATATATCTTGGGGGACATTTCATGAAGGTTTTTGTAAGTTATGCATGACTTTCGGTACATCTGTTGACCCTTTTTTGTGCTAGATGATATATCCCTATGTAGGTGACTTAGCATCTAAGAACATGTTACAGTCATGCATAAAATTGTGCATAAAGTTGTGAGTAAAGTTGGGCGTTAAGTTGTGCATTACTTTAAAACAGCTTTATGGAACTCCACCCTGCCTTTGTAAATAATTGATGTTCAAAAGTTGATCACTGATCCACATGATGTAGAGTAAGTAATCTGACACAGGGCATTGGGAATACCATGTATATTATTTTCCATTCTCCTAAATGATCATTTGATATAAGTAATTTGGAAGAAATTATGTAAAGAAATTGATGTAAATGTGATGTGTATCACATGTAATATTGTGTGTGAATGTAATGGACAATGATCGAAGCGTTGCATTTTGGGCCTTCCTTTGCATGAAGTGCATTGACAGATATGCTGTACTATTTATGATTTATCGGTGTGATGGCTAAATCTGTGTGAAATACAAAGATTATGATAAAAATGGGTGAAGTAAAATAATGTGTGTTGGTCATGTGTGAATTTTTGCTTTAATAATGGATTGTCTTCTTTCTTTGAATGTCATTTATAAATAGATATTATAAATAAATAAAATATATAAATATATATATATATGTTCTGTAGTTTGTGTTTCTATCAGTTACTTTAACATGTTTATATAAAGAGAGAGGCTGAGGAGAAAGGGGATGAGAGAGAGAGGAGAGGAGAGGGAGAGAGAGGGGGGGGGGGAGAGGGAGAGAGGGGAGGGAGACAAGAGATAACAGATGGAGAGGCAGGAAAGAGCAGAGATGACAGAAAGATAGAGGGAGAAAGAAAGAAACAGGCAGGTAGGCAGATAAACAAGGAAAGGAAGACATGAAAAGGAACAGAAATAAAGGAATGGATGAGAGACAAAGTGGAAGAAAATGAGATATAAAGAAAGGTAGAAAGAAAAAGAAAGTGAAAAATGGAAAATCATGAAGAAATAACATCTTTTTCTTTCCCCCTTTCTCTGTATTTCCCATTTTCTTTCCTCTTTTTCTCTTCCCTTTCCTCTCCTCTTTTTTCTCCTTTTCTCTCCTTCCACTTTTTCTTTCCTCTTCTGCTTTTCCCCTTTTTCTCTCCTCTTTTCCTCTCTCCTGTTTCCCCTCCCCCATTTTTTCTCTTTCTTTGTGATTATCTCTCCACTCTTCCTTTTTACACTACTGAAATAATACCTTTTCCCCTTTTCTCTCCTCATTTCCCCCTTTTTTCATTCGTGTAGCTGCACTGACGCTCCAAGCCATGTCACATATTGCTATCTAACAGAGCCATCTCAGAAACAAGCCTGTATATTTAAAGGACAAGTCCACCCTCACAAAAAGTTGATTGACTCAAAAAGAAAAATCCAGCAAGCATAACACTGAAAGTTTCATCGAAATCGCATGTAAAATAAGTTATGGCTTTTTTCAATTTCGCTTAATTTCACAAAACGGTTATATGCACATGCCGGTCTGTATGCAAATGAGGGAACTGATGACATCACTCACTATTTGTTTTGTATTTTATTGTATGAAATATTCTAATTTTCTCCCCCTTGTCCTGTGAATCAAAGTTTTACTTCTCCCTAAACATGTGAAATTACCAATGTTTTACATTTTATGTTTAAAAAAAGCTGGTCCTTATTGTCAAATCTGTAAAGATTGAAATATTGTATAATTCGAACCATAAAAAACAAAAGAAATGGTGAGTGAGGGACATCATCAATTCTCTCATTTGCATGTGACTAAATTGTGCATATAACTATGTTGTGAAAAATCAGCGAAACTTTGAAATGGCATAACTTTCTTATTTTGCATCCGATTTCGAAGACATTTTCAGCATTATGTTTGTCTGATTTTTCTCTATTGATTCAAATCAACATTTTTTCTGAGGTGGACTTGACCGTTAAGGTGAGGATCCAGCTGGGTTGGATACAACAATACCATTTCATGGGTCATATTGTTTGTGGTGACACAACATTTGCTCCTGCGACAATTATGTTAGGGTTGCAATAGGGTTTCATTTTAGGTTTATGGATAAATACCAGTTGTGATAGCGATCTCCAAATGAGTTCGAACAGAATCCAATAAAATTACCACCAAAGTGTTTGAATGTATAAATAAAAAAATATGTGCCATAAAGCTCTAGAAGAAAATGCATAATTGCTGAGAAATGAGCGAAATAAGCATGGAATTTGATTAATGTCGGGTATTTTTCCAAGCAATATTAATATACTGTCCCCCACATATGCTTTTTTGTGTCAGTAATCATCAATTATCGGTTTTCAGCTAAAATTTCATGATTTCACAAAGAAAAGTTCATTTCAATGTACCAGATCTAGATCTATATGAGAATATTTTGACAATTAACCTTGATTTAAAAGACTTTCTCATGAAATAATTGTTTGCTGCAACTTCTGTATTTTACCTTTAATATTAGGTTTAGGGTAGGATATAGTGTTAAACCCAGGGTAGAAATTGGTCATTCAACTAGTGTGTGGAATTTAGAGCGGAGCAATCGTCGCCTGAGCAAATGACATGGAACCGTTTTTGCACCATAATGTGCCCCATCCAAAGCACTGGATAATCCGCTAGATCTTCCACGGCATTTTAATGGCATTTTGGGGTTCTGTTCTTGCATCTACATGTATAGACGTTTTAACTTTAAATCTTTGGATGTGTTCATCAAATTGAATCTGTGGCCGTCTAACACTAGTATTGTTGGACAACACCGTGTGACAAACCTGTAGTGTATTAGTACATATGAAAAGAATGACAAAAGTGATGCATTTTCAGTTTCACGTTCATTACATAATTTAATTTTCTTAGCAAGAGTAATTACATGTACATGACATTCATAAACTGATAGGTACAACCTTTTATCAAAACTTCAAATCGAATGGTATAATTCCTTTCCATATCTGCATGAATCTACATTCTACAGGTATCGCTACATAAGTTGATAGTTGCCTAAGTTGAAGCAATATTTCAAACCAGATTATGCAAATCAGTGGGGGGGATGGGTCATGCTTAGTGCTGATGCACACAAGATAAGTAAAGCGCAATCTTATCAATATACAGTGGTTGCGTGTCCTCTTAGCATGAGTTGACCAGTGCGGTGAGGCGAATTCTATAACACGCAACTGAAAATTTAAGTGCGACTCTAAGTCATAGTTAATTCTTTTGCGTAACACCCTCAAGATTTCTCAAAAGTGTTAACCAACTTCTGTGGTCCCCAGAGAGTAAACTTGGGCAGATTCACCAGCATATAGTACCTATTCCCCTTGGGCAGTATTCTAAATATAACCCAGGTAGTATATTGTTTTATGTCCTCATGAAAAAAAAAATATTATTTGAAGTAAAACTTTTGAAAAAAATTACATTTTAGCCATTTTATGTATTGGAGTACATGGAAGAGTAGTCCTTGGCTTTCATCACTAAGACATCACATATGCGGACGATTTTAAGTCTCCATGGGTATAGTGTTAACCAATTTTTACAACTTTTTAAAATTTAACTTTCTTATTTATGTCCGATATTGTTCAAACTTTCACCTATCAATTTGTCTGATTTTTCTTTTTCCTCTAAAATAAGTTTTTATTTGGGTTAGATTCCCCTTTAATGTCAATGATTATGTTGATCAGTAGTGAACACCACATCTATGAAGTAGCCATACTTACTATTCCCTTAAATGCCATTCGATCGCCACGCTCAAATACACCGGCAAAAACAAACTTCTATAAAAGGAGAAGAGTCTGCCCCGCACGATAAGGTGGGAAACCCTGCTTACTATAAAAATCTTAATGTGCGCGGCTTACTTCCTCTTTCTGAAGACAAACGAACGTCAGATACAGAAAAGAGGGGAGATGGGAGGGTAGCATATGTAAGTATGGCTACTCGGCCGTCAGGGGCTAGTTGCAGAAAGAGTTGCAATCAATCGCAACTCTAAAAACCATGCGCAACTTGATTTTAAACCAATCAACAGTGCGCATTTGGGACTTGCGATTGATTTCTTGACTTGCGTTTAAACACAACTCTTTCTGCAACATACACCAGATGGTAGAACGGTCGAACTCACAAATGTGACTTTTTGAGGTAAATTCACTTTCCTGGTAATGTGAGGGCGCTCTTTCCAACAGTGCTATCATGAATATCATTGTGTATACATTGTACGTCGTGTCGTAATTCAATTTACTACACGACGTATTTCCGAATTACTGCCCAACGATGTAATGTCATGACGTTAAATGAATTAGTGACGCTACATCAAATGAACAAGGTTGTGTAGTAATTCTAATTACTACACTACCTATAAAAGAATTATGTCATGCAGTAAATAACTACTACATGACGTAATTCCAAATTACTGTTCAACGATTTAACGTCGTGACGTTAAATCAACCAGTGAGATCGTTCGTTATTTGCTATGTCGGCCGCAAACGTGAAACTACATACATTATATGTACCGCGGCCAAAGAGCAGTATATACATGTACAGCTTTATCACCGCCGCATACAAAATCAAATCCAGCTAGCTAGCTGGATGCATGATTATATGCGCCGCGGCATATATGATATACGAATGTTACGTTCGTTCGTGTGCTTAATTGATTCAAGACATAGTAAGCTAGCTAGGCCAGGACGTCAGGACGGACCCCACAAGGACTTGCCAAGACCAAGTCTAACTAGAACACCATGGTACTCCTCAATGGATTCTTATCAAGAATTTCATCATTGGTGAATCAAGTAGCTAGATGCTTAGAAGAGCAACCGTCAACAGAAACTTTACGTGGTTTCCACAATCAGTTGCACAGCAGTCTACAACAATTCTCAAGAATTCGGGGCACCGTTGAGAATGGAGAGTATACACAGTTACGTGATTTTTTCTCCTATGAGGATGAGCTAAATGAGCCCCTTTTGGACATTTTTTCACGTTTCAATGTACGAAGAATGAGCCCCTTTTGGACATTTTTTCATGTTTCAATGTACGAAGAATGAGCCCCTTTTGGACATTTTTTCATGTTTCAATGTACGAAGAATGAGCCCCTTTTGGACATTATTTCACGTTTCAATGTACGAAGAATCAGCCCCTTTTGGACATTTTTTCACGTTTCAATGTACGAAGAATGAGCCCCTTTTGGACATTTTTTCACGTTTCAATGTACAAAGAATGAGCCCCTTTTGGACATTTTTTCACGTTTCAATGTACGAAGAATTGTGAAGCCCAAGAATGTGCGGGATATTGCACGACAGTGTGCACGTGTGATGGTGCTACAAGGACCCCACGTTTGCATTGACAGTATGAGGCTTGCCTCCCTTCGGGATTTCCAAGAATTCCAGTCCCCCCCCAGTCCATCACGACCTTGTATAGGAATCTGAAACCAAATGGCAGGAGTGTAGCCAATGCCCTCAATTTCACAAGTGTCCGTTCAGCCAGCCACCGCACTATCAGCAAATATCTGAAGAGATGTGTTCAATCCTTTGACGAGGAACTTCTCATGAAGTTCCTCCGTTTCACAACAGGGAGTGATTGTATGATTGTGCCCAACATTTCGGTACAATTCAATCATATGAATGGGTTAGAGCGAAGGATCGTGGCCCATACATGCAGTGCAATAATTAATGTGCCACTTACATATATTATTTTATTTAAAGTGTTGTCTACCTCTAGGTTCTACAGTTGAGGCTGTACATGTTTATGTATAAATTAGAGAAATAATTACAATCTCTAGAATACTGCCAGATTTGTATTTGTGTAATTTGATGAAATTGTTGTATTTTTTTATTCTGTCTTTCTTGCCAATGCTCCTTGAAGATTAATGTGAATGTGACTGGACACCCGTCTCTTTTTACTTTTGGTTACATCCACAACCAAGCTGTGGGGCTTATTAAAATCCTTCTTTGTTTGACTCAGCGATATCCACATCTAGGTACTAAAATTATAGAAGAACCAAATTTTGATCCTATTATGCTTGAAAATCTGATTAATATTTACAATATCCTGTATCCATGAAAATGCAGTTGTGGATGTAATTTGGACACCTTTTCGATGTTAATCCACAACCAATTTTGTTCTTTTTTTAAACAAAATATATCACAGAGTTGATTCATGCTTATCTAGTTACAAACTGAAACTTCAGTTGTATTTAAAAAAAAATTATGGCTTGCACGTTTTTTTTTCAAGTGGTATATCGAGTTGTGGATGTAACAGGAAACCGTGTCCAGGCTCTATCTGTTACATCCACAACCAGTTTTTGAGGTATGGCATAACCCTCTAAATACAAGTTAACAATTCAACTATTATATGATCCAAAGAATAGTAGGCTTTGCTTATAGTAGAGCAAAATTAACCTGCTTTGTGTCCAAGGTATAATTTTGGGCAGTGAATTCTTTTATGTGATGGTCAGTGGAATACCTTGTAAACAAACGGGTAGATGTTCAGCAAGTAGCCTGTTTCTCGGATGGCGCAGCTTGCCAATATAAAAGTAAGGGCCCCTTTATCGATGTTGCCATGGCTGAGAAAACTTACAGGGTTCCAACTAGCTTCCACTACTATGGTTCTCGTCACGGGAAAGGGGCGAGTGATGGGGAGTCGGCCGTAGTAAAGCGTTCAGCATCACAGGCCGTCTTGGGTCGTAGTGTTGTGATAAACACAGCCGAGGACTTTGTTCTGCTATGCAAAGAGATTGCCAGAACGGACGATGGGACCGAAGGCTGCCTGCACTTCCAGCGCAGAATATTCTTAAAGGAGAATGAAACCCTTGAAACCAGCTGAATCCATATCAAAGAGAAAAATCAAAGAAACATATTGTTGAAAGTTTGAGGAAGATTGAATGAATAATAAGAAAGTTATGAGCATTTGAATATTGAGATCACTAATGCCATGTAGATCCTCCCATTGGCAATGCAACCAAGATCTGTGATGTCACACACGTACAACTCCCTCATTACTTTAGTACTTATTTCACTTATATTCTCACTTTTATAGAGTCTATCACAAGCTGAGGTGTTCTCTTTATGAGAGGACAAGTACAGAGGTTTCACAACATTATATCATTGATGAATCGTTTGTCATATGATTAGAATGAGCAAAAAGAGATTTTTTGGGGTATATTTTCAGCGTCCAAAAGGGGAGAGTTGTTCATCTGTGACATCATAGATATTGGTCGCATTGCCAATGGGAGGATCTCCATAGCATTAGTGATCTCGACATTCAAATGCTCATAACTCTTCTATTGCTAGTCCTATTTTACTCAAACTTTTGTTGATCTTATTCTTTGATTTTCTGCTTTCACAAAAGCTAACTTGCTCCAAGAGTTTCATTCTCCTTTAATAGAGAAAATTGAGCGGAACAGAGGGCACGAAAATGCTGATATCAAGACACAGAAGGGAACCTGCAGTTTGCATGCCACCCGAGGTAGTCCAGGAGGACGGGTGTGGACTCGAAACTTGTCCTGCTTCTGTGAGCCATATATGGGCATATTTTTTTGTAAATTGAATTGCTAATTAATGGTTTTAATTTTTTAATTGGAATGAAAATCATTTCGGTATTTGCTATGTTAATGATTTGCCATCTGAAATTAAAACTTGCCCCTCAGTACTGACTTCTAAACGTAAATATAAATCATATCTTGCCAATTTTTCATCAGTTTTTTTAATAAAATGGAGTCTTGTGGGTGTTTTTTCTTTGTTTAAAAAAAATGTTTTTCTTTTGTTTATGTCGATGTTTTTTGCACTACATTTAACTGCTTAATGGGCATTAATTTGTTTTCTTTAACCAATGCCCAGAACCAAGGGGAATTGACCTCGATAGGTCTTTGGCCTTTGCTAATCCCCTACTTCCACTGCATGTTGGTTCTACTCTTTCTATTTGTCATTATATTAATCTATCCGAGGGGTTCCTCTACCAGAGTTACTCGATCAGACGACGATTAACGCCAGGGAGCTGTATTGCCTCAAATAAAGGGGCAATGCTACTCCCTTGCACCTGTCTCTGCCTTTTACCTTAATTGTAAGGCTATTTTATATACAAAAGTTGTATTTTATATGTGTTTACTATGCTTTATATGTCATACAGAAAATGGACGCCTATGAGTTACAATTCTTATTATATACTAGTTATGCTTTTTGTTGAAATGGGAAAATCAGATAAGTAACAATATTTTATATATATATGTATGTATTCATTGATTTAAAAATTTGTTTATTTTTACTTAGGTACATAGCAGTGAGCTTATTTAATTTATGTCAAGGCAGAGACAAGGTAAGAATATGTTTTACAATTGGTAATGATGTACAATGTATATATTTATGTATTTGTGTTATATTTATGTTTATGAACAGAGAAGAGTAAGAAAAGAAAAAAAAAAAGGATCAAAGATAAAGAAAAGAAAATGATCACAAAAGAAGAAAATAAAAAGATCACAGAAGAAGATTATAAAAAAAAGGAAAAAAAGATCAAAGATAAAGAAAAGAAAAAGATTACAAAAGAAGAAAATAAATATTACAGAAAAAAAAAGAGATCAAAGAATACGAAAAAAAGATATGAGAAAAAAAAAGAAGAAGAAAAACAAATGTATGTTGATGTATATTTTATGTTTAGGGTCACCTTATGTTAGGTTAGGTTGAGTTATACCTTACGTTAAGAATGTTAAGTATATTAAGTTATGCTAAGTTGTATTGGAAATAGGCCCCCCAATTTTTTTAGGGTGGGGGGAAGTATAGTGTAAGGGGATTATAGTTTAAGCAGACGACATGCACCCATGCGTTTACAAGTCACCTGACCCACCGGCGGGAAGGCTGAGCTGTACCGCAATATACACTGAACTACATACACACGCCATTGCATTCAGAGAAGCATCACTCCATACCCAAACCCCGCAGACGTACTGAGAGTCGTGCTTGATCGAGTGTACAAGATAAAGGTAGGATTTCCTCCCGGTGTATATTGTGTGTAAGTTATAGTGAGTGTATGATTTTTTATGTTATCGGCCCCCCGCATTACTGTTTGTTTATGTATTGATTTTTTGTTGTTGTTCGTATAATATTGTATGTTGTATATTGTTCCTTTTTAATGGATGTGAATAAAGTGTATTGAATTGAATTAATTCAATTTTGGAGTGATCATCCAAAAGTCAAAGAAAAGACGAAGAAGGATTCAAGGATCAAGCAAGAAGGGATGCTCGGCAACAATAACGATGAAGGAAGTTATCAGATTTCCTGAATTTAAGGTAAAATATTCTGCGTAAACATTCATCCAAGTGCAAGCAATTGGCACTTAAATGCAGGGAGAAGCTGGTCTCCTGTGAGACTTCTCCTATCTCTGTCAAGAGGAGGTTCTTGAGACGATGGACGATAAGCTTGGGCTGCTGTCCATGACAGTACAGCTAAAGATGAAGGATGATACTGGCCTGATACCTATTCCAGCAGGAAACCCAAAGGCAATTAGCACTTCAATGCAGGGAGAAGCTGGATCTAATGTCAAACTTCTCCTATCTCTGTCAAGAGGAGGTTCTTGAGACGATGGACGATAAGCTTGGGCTGCTGTCCATGACAGTACAGCTAAAGATGAAGGATGATACTGGCCTGATACCTATTCCAGCAGGAAACCCAAAGGCAATTAGCACTTCAATGCAGGGAGAAGCTGGATCTAATGTCAAACTTCTCCTATCTCTGCCCAGAAGAAATTCTTGCGACGATGGACGATAAGCTAGGGCTGCTGTCCATGACAGTACAGCTAAAGATGAAGGATGATACTGGCCTGATACCTATTCCAGCAGGAAACCCAAAGGCAATTAGCACTTCAATGCAGGGAGAAACTGGATCTCTGGCGAGACTTCTCCTATCTCTGCCCAGAAGAGTTTCTGGAGATGATGGACGATAAGCTAGGGCTGCTGTCCATGACAGTACAGCTAAAGATGAAGGATGATACTGGCCTGATACCTATTCCAGCAGGAAACCCAAAGGCAATTAGCACTTCAATGCAGGGAGAAACTGGATCTCTGGCGAGACTTCTTCCATCTCTGCCCAGAAGAGTTTCTGGAGACAATGGACGATAAGCTAGGGCTGCTGTCCTTGACAGTACAGCTGAGGATGAAAGATGATGATACTGGCCTGATACCTATTCCAGTAGGAAACCCAAAGGAAATTAGCAGTTAAATGCAGGGAGAAGCTGGATCTCCTGCGAGACTTCTTCCATCTCTGCCCAGAAGAGTTTCTGGAGACAATGGACGATAAGCTAGGGCTGCTGTCCATGACAGTACAGCTGAGGATGAAAGATGATGATACTGGCCTGATACCTATTCCAGTAGGAAACCCAAAGGAAATTAGCAGTTAAATGCAGGGAGAAGCTGGATCTCCTGCGAGACTTCTTCCATCTCTGCCCAGAAGAGTTTCTGGAGACAATGGACGATAAGCTAGGGCTGCTGTCCATGACAGTACAGCTGAGGATGAAAGATGATGATACTGGCCTGATACCTATTCCAGTAGGAAACCCAAAGGAAATTAGCAGTTAAATGCAGGGAGAAGCTGGATCTCCTGCGAGACTTCTTCCATCTCTGCCCAGAAGAGTTTCTGGAGACAATGGACGATAAGCTAGGGCTGCTGTCCATGACAGTACAGCTGAGGATGAAAGATGATGATACTGGCCTGATACCTATTCCAGTAGGAAACCCAAAGGCAATTAGCAGTAAAATGCAGGGAGAAGCTGGATCTCCTGCGAGACTTCTTCCATCTCTGCCCAGAAGAGTTTCTGGAGACAATGGACGATAAGCTAGGGCTGCTGTCCATGACAGTACAGCTGAGGATGAAAGATGATGATACTGGCCTGATACCTATTCCAGTAGGAAACCCAAAGGCAATTAGCAGTTAAATGCAGGGAGAAGCTGGATCTCCTGCGAGACTTCTTCCATCTCTGCCCAGAAGAGTTTCTGGAGATGATGGACGATAAGCTAGGGCTGCTGTCCATGACAGTACAGCTGAGGATGAAAGATGATGATACTGGCCTGATACCTATTCCAGTAGGAAACCCAAAGGCAATTAGCAGTTAAATGCAGGGAGAAGCTGGATCTCCTGCGAGACTTCTTCCATCTCTGCCCAGAAGAGTTTCTGGAGATGATGGACGATAAGCTAGGGCTGCTGTCCATGGCAGTACAGCTAAAGATGAAAGATGATGATACTGGCATGATATCTCTTCCGGCAGACAACACAAATACGTCATTGACAAAAATGACAGGAAAATCAGACCCCCCCCCCACCCCTCTGGGAAGCTCCAACAGAGGAATAGGAGATGACAAAGAGATGGAGTGGCAGCAGAAAGACACATCAGAAATGAGCAGGTGATATCCAAAGATATCTCTACAGACGAGAAACCATCACAGGGCAAGTTTCATTTTAGGTTTATTAAGCTTCTTTTTTTATTGCTTGTAATGATTGTATTACAATGTTGCAGTAAATTTGCTTCAAGAACTAGAAATCAGCTGCAGCAATACAAAGTTATGCAGGGATGCAATGTGAGCATGGATAGGCTGTATACGTCTACTAAACTCACAGGATGGCTCTTCAATCATGGCATACTAGGCAACATTTTAGTTTATGAAGAACAGTTACAAAGATGTGGGGAGGCAATGATCCTGTGCTATACTGGTAATCATTAACTGTGCTGGAACCAGAGCCTGGCATGCAAAGGAGGGTTCAACTTTCCATTTTTACCTCTGGAGTTTAGACAGCGGATACCGCTTAATATGAGAGATCAGCAACAAATTTTGGGAACAATACGTCAAAGATTGTCATCTCAAACCCTCAGAAGAACACGGTTTAATTTGTCAACACAACAGACAGAGTCAATGAACTCTGCTTTCAGAGTAACCTACCCAAAACATTCCACTACCTATCACAATGATCGGTACCATGCAAGCAAATCACAAAGGAATTCCACCTGCATTCAAAAGTAGAACTAGAACGTTTAAGATTTCTGTAGAAATAGAAATCATTATTTAAGAATGTCGAGCAGGCATCAAAGTAACATACTGGCCCGTATTCTACTAAACTCACAGAATGGCTCTTCAATCATGGCATACTAGGCAACATTTTAGTTTATGAAGAACAGTTACAAAGATGTGGGGGAGGCAATGATCCTGTGCTATACTGGTAACCATGAACTGTGCTGGAACCACAGCTTAGCATGTAAAGGAGGGTTCAAATTTCCATTTTTACCTCTGGAGTTTAGACAGCGGATAACGCTTAATATGAGAGATCAGCAACAAATTTTGGGTACAATACGTCAAAGATTGTCATCTCAAACCCTCAGAAGAACACGGTTTAATTTGTCAACACAAAATACAGAGTCAACTAACTCTGCTTTCAGAGTAACCTACCCAAAACATTCCACTACCTATTGAAATGAACGGTACCATGCAAGCAAATCACAAAGGAATTCCACCTGCATTCAAAACTAGAACTAGAACGTTTAAGATTTCTGTAGAAATAGAAATCATTATTCGAGAAGAAGGTCGAGCAGGCATCAAAGTAACATACTGGCACGTATTCACATGCAGCTGCAGGGACGCAATGTAAGCATGGATAAGCTGTATACGTCTACTAAACTCACAGAATGGCTCTTGAATCATGGCATATTAGGCAACATTTTAGTTTATGAAGAACAGTTACAAAGATGTGGGGAGGCAATGATCCTGTGCTATACTGGTAATCATGAACTGTGCTGGAACCAGAGCCTGGCATGCAAAGGAGGGTTCAACTTTCCATTTTTACCTCTGGAGTTTAGACAGCGGATACCGCTTAATATGAGAGATCAGCAACAAATTTTGGGAACAATACGTCAAAGATTGTCATCTCAAACCCTCAGAAGAACACGGTTTAATTTGTCAACACAACAGACAGAGTCAATGAACTCTGCTTTCAGAGTAACCTACCCAAAACATTCCACTACCTATCACAATGATCGGTACCATGCAAGCAAATCACAAAGGAATTCCACCTGCATTCAAAAGTAGAACTAGAACGTTTAAGATTTCTGTAGAAATAGAAATCATTATTTAAGAATGTCGAGCAGGCATCAAAGTAACATACTGGCCCGTATTCTACTAAACTCACAGAATGGCTCTTCAATCATGGCATACTAGGCAACATTTTAGTTTATGAAGAACAGTTACAAAGATGTGGGGGAGGCAATGATCCTGTGCTATACTGGTAATCATGAACTGTGCTGGAACCACAGCTTAGCATGTAAAGGAGGGTTCAAATTTCCATTTTTACCTCTGGAGTTTAGACAGCGGATAACGCTTAATATGAGAGATCAGCAACAAATTTTGGGTACAATACGTCAAAGATTGTCATCTCAAACCCTCAGAAGAACACGGTTTAATTTGTCAACACAAAATACAGAGTCAACTAACTCTGCTTTCAGAGTAACCTACCCAAAACATTCCACTACCTATCGCAATGAACGGTACCATGCAAGCAAATCACAAAGGAATTCCACCTGCATTCAAAACTAGAACTAGAACGTTTAAGATTTCTGTAGAAATAGAAATCATTATTCGAGAAGAAGGTCGAGCAGGCATCAAAGTAACATACTGGCACGTATTCACATGCAGCTGCAGGGATGCAATGTAAGCATGGATAAGCTGTATACGTCTACTAAACTCACAGAATGGCTCTTCAATCATGGCATACTAGGCGACATTTTAGTTTATGAAGAACAGTTACAAAGATGTGGGGAGGCAATGATCCTGTGCTATACTGGTAATCATGAACTGTGCTGGAACCAGAACCTAGCATGTAAAGGAGGGTTCAAATTTCCATTTTTACCTCTGGAGTTTAGACAGCGGATAACGCTTAATATGAGAGATCAGCAACAAATTTTGGGTACAATACGTCAAAGATTGTCATCTCAAACCCTCAGGAGAACACGGTTTAATTTGTCAACACAAAAGACAGAGTCAACTAGCTCTGCTTTCAGAGTAACCTACCCAAAACATTCCACTACCTATCGCAATGAACGGTACCATGCAAGCAAATCACAAAGGAATTCCACCTGCATTCAAAACTAGAACTAGAACGTTAAAGGTTTCTGTAGAAATAGAAATCGTTATTCAAGAAGGTCGAGCAGGCATCAAAGTAACATACTGGCCCGTATTCTACTAAACTCACAGAATGGCTCTTCAATCATGGCATACTAGGCGACATTTTAGTTTATGAAGAACAGTTACAAAGATGTGGGGAAGCAATGATCCTGTGCTATACTGGTAATCATGAACTGTGCTGGAACCACAGCCTAGCATGTAACGGAGGGTTCAAATTTCCATTTTTACCTGTGGAGTTTAGACAGCGGATAACGCTTAATATGAGAGATCAGCAACAAATTTTGGAAACAATACGTCAAAGATTGTCATCTCAAACCCTCAGAAGAACACGGTTTAATTTGTCAACACAAAAGACAGAGTCAACTAACTCTGCTTTCAGAGTAACCTACCCAAAACATTCCACTACCTATCGCAATGAACGGTACCATGCAAGCAAATCACAAAGGAATTCCACCTGCATTCAAAACTAGAACTAGAACGTTTAAGATTTCTGTAGAAATAGAAATCATTATTCGAGAAGAAGGTCGAGCAGGCATCAAAGTAACATACTGGCACGTATTCACATGCAGCTGCAGGGATGCAATGTAAGCATGGATAAGCTGTATACGTCTACTAAACTCACAGAATGGCTCTTGAATCATGGCATATTAGGCAACATTTTAGTTTATGAAGAACAGTTACAAAGATGTGGGGAGGCAATGATCCTGTGCTATACTGGTAATCATGAACTGTGCTGGAACCAGAGCCTGGCATGCAAAGGAGGGTTCAACTTTCCATTTTTACCTCTGGAGTTTAGACAGCGGATACCGCTTAATATGAGAGATCAGCAACAAATTTTGGGAACAATACGTCAAAGATTGTCATCTCAAACCCTCAGAAGAACACGGTTTAATTTGTCAACACAACAGACAGAGTCAATGAACTCTGCTTTCAGAGTAACCTACCCAAAACATTCCATTACCTATCACAATGATCGGTACCATGCAAGCAAATCACAAAGGAATTCCACCTGCATTCAAAACTAGAACTAGAACGTTAAAGGTTTCTGTAGAAATAGAAATCGTTATTCAAGAAGGTCGAGCAGGCATCAAAGCAACATACTGGCCCGTATTCTCCTAAACTCACAGAATGGCTCTTCAATCATGGCATACTAGGCGACATTTTAGTTTATGAAGAACAGTTACAAAGATGTGGGGAAGCAATGATCCTGTGCTATACTGGTAATCATGAACTGTGCTGGAACCACAGCCTAGCATGTAACGGAGGGTTCAAATTTCCATTTTTACCTGTGGAGTTTAGACAGCGGATAACGCTTAATATGAGAGATCAGCAACAAATTTTGGAAACAATACGTCAAAGATTGTCATCTCAAACCCTCAGAAGAACACGGTTTAATTTGTCAACACAAAAGACAGAGTCAACTAACTCTGCTTTCAGAGTAACCTACCCAAAACATTCCACTACCTATCGCAATGAACGGTACCATGCAAGCAAATCACAAAGGAATTCCACCTGCATTCAAAACTAGAACTAGAACGTTTAAGATTTCTGTAGAAATAGAAATCATTATTCGAGAAGAAGGTCGAGCAGGCATCAAAGTAACATACTGGCACGTATTCACATGCAGCTGCAGGGATGCAATGTAAGCATGGATAAGCTGTATACGTCTACTAAACTCACAGAATGGCTCTTGAATCATGGCATATTAGGCAACATTTTAGTTTATGAAGAACAGTTACAAAGATGTGGGGAGGCAATGATCCTGTGCTATACTGGTAATCATGAACTGTGCTGGAACCAGAGCCTGGCATGCAAAGGAGGGTTCAACTTTCCATTTTTACCTCTGGAGTTTAGACAGCGGATACCGCTTAATATGAGAGATCAGCAACAGATTTTGGGAACAATACGTCAAAGATTGTCATCTCAAACCCTCAGAAGAACACGGTTTAATTTGTCAACACAACAGACAGAGTCAATGAACTCTGCTTTCAGAGTAACCTACCCAAAACATTCCATTACCTATCACAATGATCGGTACCATGCGAGCAAATCACAAAGGAATTCCACCTGCATTCAAAAGTAGAACTAGAACGTTTAAGATTTCTGTAGAAATAGAAATCATTATTTAAGAATGTCGAGCAGGCATCAAAGTAACATACTGGCCCGTATTCTACTAAACTCACAGAATGGCTCTTCAATCATGGCATACTAGGCAACATTTTAGTTTATGAAGAACAGTTACAAAGATGTGGGGGAGGCAATGATCCTGTGCTATACTGGTAATCATGAACTGTGCTGGAACCACAGCTTAGCATGTAAAGGAGGGTTCAAATTTCCATTTTTACCTCTGGAGTTTAGACAGCGGATAACGCTTAATATGAGAGATCAGCAACAAATTTTGGGTACAATACGCCAAAGATTGTCATCTCAAACCCTCAGAAGAACACGGTTTAATTTGTCAACACAAAATACAGAGTCAACTAACTCTGCTTTCAGAGTAACCTACCCAAAACATTCCACTACCTATCGCAATGAACGGTACCATGCAAGCAAATCACAAAGGAATTCCACCTGCATTCAAAACTAGAACTAGAACGTTTAAGATTTCTGTAGAAATAGAAATCATTATTCGAGAAGAAGGTCGAGCAGGCATCAAAGTAACATACTGACCCGTATTCACATGCAGCTACAGGGACGCAATGTGAGCATGGATAGGCTCTATACGTCTACTAAACTCACAGAATGGCTCTTCAATCATGGCATACTAGGCAACATTTTAGTTTATGAAGAACAGTTACAAAGATGTGGGGAGGCAATGATCCTGTGCTATACTGGTAATCATGAACTGTGCTGGAACCAGAGCCTACATGTAAAGGAGGGTTCAAATTTCCATTTTTACCTCTGGAGTTTAGACAGCGGATAACGCTTAATATGAGAGATCTCCAACAAATTTTGGGAACAATACGTCAAAGATTGTCATCTCAAACCCTCAGAAGAACATGGTTTAATTTGTCAACACAAAAGACAGAGTCAATGAACTCTGCTTGCAGAGTAACCTACCCAAAAATATTCCACTACCTATCACAATGATCGGAACCATTCAAGCAAACCACAAGGGAATTCCACCTGCATTCAAAAGAAGAACTAGAATGTTTAAGATTTCTGTAGAAATAGGAATTGTTATTCAAGAAGAAGGTCGAGCAGACATCAATGTAACATACTGGGCCGTATTCACATGCAGCTAAAGGGACGCAATGTGAGCATGAATAGGCTGTATACGTCTACTAAACTCACAGAATGGCTCTTCAATCATGGCATACTAGGCGACATTTTAGTTTATGAAGAACAGTTACAAAGATGTGAGGAGGCAATGATCCTGTGCTATACTGGTAATCATGAACTGTGCTGGAACCTGAGCCTAGCATGTAAAGGAGGGTTCAAATTTCCATTTTTACCTCTGGAGTTTAGACAGCGGATAACGCTTAATATGAGAGATCAGCAACAAATTTTGGGAACAATACGTCAAAGATTGTCATCTCAAACCCTCAGAAGAACATTTTTACCTCTGGAGTTTAGACAGCGGATAACGCTTAATATGAGAGATCAGCAACAAATTTTGGGAACAATACGTCAAAGATTGTCATCTCAAACCCTCAGAAGAACATTTTTACCTCTGGAGTTTAGACAGTGGATAACGCTTAATATGAGAGATCAACAACAAATTTGGGGAACAATACGTCAAAGATTGTCATCTCAAACCCTCAGAAGAACATTTTTACCTCTGGAGTTTAGACAGCGGATAACGCTTAATATGAGAGATCAGCAACAAATTTTGGGAACAATACGTCAAAGATTGTCATCTCAAACCCTCAGAAGAACACGGTTTAATTTGTCAACACAACAGACAGAGTCAATGAACTCTGCTTTCAGAGTAACCTACCCAAAACATTCCACTACCTATCACAATGATCGGTACCATGCAAGCAAATCACAAGGGAATTCCACCTGCATTCAACAGTAGAACTAAAACGTTTAAGATTTCTGTAGAAATAGAAATCGTTATTCAAGAAGAAGGTCGAGCAGGCATCAAAGTAACATAATGGCCCGTATTCACATGCAGCTACAGGGACGCAATGTGAGCATGGATAGGCTCTATACGTCTACTAAACTCACAGGATGGCTCTTCAATCATGGCATACTAGGCGACATTTTAGTTTATGAAGAACAGTTACAAAGATGTGGGGAGGCAATGATCCTGTGCTGTACTGGTAATCATGAACTGTGCTGGAACCAGAGCCTACCATGCAAAGGAGGGTTCAAATTTCCATTTTTACCTCTGGAGTTTAGACAGCGGATAACGCTTAATATGAGAGATCAGCAACAAATTTTGGGAACAATACGTCAAAGATTGTCATCTCAAACCCTCAGAAGAACAAGGTTTAATTTGTCAACACAAAAGACAGAGTCAATGAACTCTGCTTTCAGAGTAACCTACCCAAAACATTCCACTACCTATCGCAATGAACGGTACCATGCAAGCAAATCACAAAGGAATTCCACCTGCATTCAAAACTAGAACTAGAACGTTAAAGGTTTCTGTAGAAATAGAAATCGTTATTCAAGAAGGTCGAGCAGGCATCAAAGTAACATACTGGCCCGTATTCTACTAAACTCACAGAATGGCTCTTCAATCATGGCATACTAGGCGACATTTTAGTTTATGAAGAACAGTTACAAAGATGTGGGGAAGCAATGATCCTGTGCTATACTGGTAATCATGAACTGTGCTGGAACCACAGCCTAGCATGTAACGGAGGGTTCAAATTTCCATTTTTACCTGTGGAGTTTAGACAGCGGATAACGCTTAATATGAGAGATCAGCAACAAATTTTGGAAACAATACGTCAAAGATTGTCATCTCAAACCCTCAGAAGAACACGGTTTAATTTGTCAACACAAAAGACAGAGTCAACTAACTCTGCTTTCAGAGTAACCTACCCAAAACATTCCACTACCTATCGCAATGAACGGTACCATGCAAGCAAATCACAAAGGAATTCCACCTGCATTCAAAACTAGAACTAGAACGTTTAAGATTTCTGTAGAAATAGAAATCATTATTCGAGAAGAAGGTCGAGCAGGCATCAAAGTAACATACTGGCACGTATTCACATGCAGCTGCAGGGATGCAATGTAAGCATGGATAAGCTGTATACGTCTACTAAACTCACAGAATGGCTCTTGAATCATGGCATATTAGGCAACATTTTAGTTTATGAAGAACAGTTACAAAGATGTGGGGAGGCAATGATCCTGTGCTATACTGGTAATCATGAACTGTGCTGGAACCAGAGCCTGGCATGCAAAGGAGGGTTCAACTTTCCATTTTTACCTCTGGAGTTTAGACAGCGGATACCGCTTAATATGAGAGATCAGCAACAAATTTTGGGAACAATACGTCAAAGATTGTCATCTCAAACCCTCAGAAGAACACGGTTTAATTTGTCAACACAACAGACAGAGTCAATGAACTCTGCTTTCAGAGTAACCTACCCAAAACATTCCATTACCTATCACAATGATCGGTACCATGCAAGCAAATCACAAAGGAATTCCACCTGCATTCAAAACTAGAACTAGAACGTTAAAGGTTTCTGTAGAAATAGAAATCGTTATTCAAGAAGGTCGAGCAGGCATCAAAGCAACATACTGGCCCGTATTCTCCTAAACTCACAGAATGGCTCTTCAATCATGGCATACTAGGCGACATTTTAGTTTATGAAGAACAGTTACAAAGATGTGGGGAAGCAATGATCCTGTGCTATACTGGTAATCATGAACTGTGCTGGAACCACAGCCTAGCATGTAACGGAGGGTTCAAATTTCCATTTTTACCTGTGGAGTTTAGACAGCGGATAACGCTTAATATGAGAGATCAGCAACAAATTTTGGAAACAATACGTCAAAGATTGTCATCTCAAACCCTCAGAAGAACACGGTTTAATTTGTCAACACAAAAGACAGAGTCAACTAACTCTGCTTTCAGAGTAACCTACCCAAAACATTCCACTACCTATCGCAATGAACGGTACCATGCAAGCAAATCACAAAGGAATTCCACCTGCATTCAAAACTAGAACTAGAACGTTTAAGATTTCTGTAGAAATAGAAATCATTATTCGAGAAGAAGGTCGAGCAGGCATCAAAGTAACATACTGGCACGTATTCACATGCAGCTGCAGGGATGCAATGTAAGCATGGATAAGCTGTATACGTCTACTAAACTCACAGAATGGCTCTTGAATCATGGCATATTAGGCAACATTTTAGTTTATGAAGAACAGTTACAAAGACGTGGGGAGGCAATGATCCTGTGCTATACTGGTAATCATGAACTGTGCTGGAACCAGAGCCTGGCATGCAAAGGAGGGTTCAACTTTCCATTTTTACCTCTGGAGTTTAGACAGCGGATACCGCTTAATATGAGAGATCAGCAACAGATTTTGGGAACAATACGTCAAAGATTGTCATCTCAAACCCTCAGAAGAACACGGTTTAATTTGTCAACACAACAGACAGAGTCAATGAACTCTGCTTTCAGAGTAACCTACCCAAAACATTCCATTACCTATCACAATGATCGGTACCATGCGAGCAAATCACAAAGGAATTCCACCTGCATTCAAAAGTAGAACTAGAACGTTTAAGATTTCTGTAGAAATAGAAATCATTATTTAAGAATGTCGAGCAGGCATCAAAGTAACATACTGGCCCGTATTCTACTAAACTCACAGAATGGCTCTTCAATCATGGCATACTAGGCAACATTTTAGTTTATGAAGAACAGTTACAAAGATGTGGGGGAGGCAATGATCCTGTGCTATACTGGTAATCATGAACTGTGCTGGAACCACAGCTTAGCATGTAAAGGAGGGTTCAAATTTCCATTTTTACCTCTGGAGTTTAGACAGCGGATAACGCTTAATATGAGAGATCAGCAACAAATTTTGGGTACAATACGTCAAAGATTGTCATCTCAAACCCTCAGAAGAACACGGTTTAATTTGTCAACACAAAATACAGAGTCAACTAACTCTGCTTTCAGAGTAACCTACCCAAAACATTCCACTACCTATCGCAATGAACGGTACCATGCAAGCAAATCACAAAGGAATTCCACCTGCATTCAAAACTAGAACTAGAACGTTTAAGATTTCTGTAGAAATAGAAATCATTATTCGAGAAGAAGGTCGAGCAGGCATCAAAGTAACATACTGACCCGTATTCACATGCAGCTACAGGGACGCAATGTGAGCATGGATAGGCTCTATACGTCTACTAAACTCACAGAATGGCTCTTCAATCATGGCATACTAGGCAACATTTTAGTTTATGAAGAACAGTTACAAAGATGTGGGGAGGCAATGATCCTGTGCTATACTGGTAATCATGAACTGTGCTGGAACCAGAGCCTACATGTAAAGGAGGGTTCAAATTTCCATTTTTACCTCTGGAGTTTAGACAGCGGATAACGCTTAATATGAGAGATCTCCAACAAATTTTGGGAACAATACGTCAAAGATTGTCATCTCAAACCCTCAGAAGAACATGGTTTAATTTGTCAACACAAAAGACAGAGTCAATGAACTCTGCTTGCAGAGTAACCTACCCAAAAATATTCCACTACCTATCACAATGATCGGAACCATTCAAGCAAACCACAAGGGAATTCCACCTGCATTCAAAAGAAGAACTAGAATGTTTAAGATTTCTGTAGAAATAGGAATTGTTATTCAAGAAGAAGGTCGAGCAGACATCAATGTAACATACTGGGCCGTATTCACATGCAGCTAAAGGGACGCAATGTGAGCATGAATAGGCTGTATACGTCTACTAAACTCACAGAATGGCTCTTCAATCATGGCATACTAGGCGACATTTTAGTTTATGAAGAACAGTTACAAAGATGTGAGGAGGCAATGATCCTGTGCTATACTGGTAATCATGAACTGTGCTGGAACCTGAGCCTAGCATGTAAAGGAGGGTTCAAATTTCCATTTTTACCTCTGGAGTTTAGACAGCGCATAACGCTTAATATGAGAGATCAGCAACAAATTCTGGGAACAATACGTCAAAGATTGTCATCTCAAACCCTCAGAAGAACACGGTTTAATTTGTCAACACAAAAGATAAGAGTCAATGAACTCTGCTTTCAGAGTAACCTATCACAATGATCGGTACCATGCAAGCAAATCACAAGGGAATTCCACCTGCATTCAAAAGAAGAACTAGAACGTTTAAGATTTCTGTAGAAATAGAAATCGTTATTCGAGAAGAAGGTCGGGTAGGCATCAAAGTAACATACTGGCCTGTTTTCTACTGAACTCACAGAATGGCTCTTCAATCATGGCATACTAGGCGACATTCTAGTTTATGAAGAACAGTTACAAAGATGTGGGGAGGCAATGATCCTGTGCTATACTGGTAATCATGAACTGTGCTGGAACAAGAGGCTAGCGTGTAAAGGAGGGTTCCAATTTCCATTTTTACCTCTGGAGTTTAGACAGCGGATAACGCTTAATATGAGAGATCAACAACAAATTTTGGGAACAATACGTCAAAGATTATCATCTCAAACCCTCAAAAGAACAGTTTAATTTGTCAACACAAAAGACAGAGTCAATGAACTCTGCTTGCAGAGTAACCTACCCAAAAATATTCCACTACCTATCACAATGATCGGTACCATGCAAGCAAATCACAAGGGAATTCCACCTGCATTCAAAAGTAGAACTAGAGTGTTTAAGATTTCTGTAGAAATAGAAATTGTTATTCAAGAAGAAGGTCGAGCAGGCATCAAAGTAACATACTGGCCCGTGTTCACATGCAGCTAAAGGGACGCAATGTGTGCATGGATAGGCTCTATACGTCTACTAAACTCACAGAATGGCTCTTCAATCATGGCATACTAGGGGACATTTTAGTTTATGAAGAACAGTTACAAAGATGTGGGGAGGCAATGATCCTGTGCTATACTGGTAATCATGAACTGTGCTGGAACAAGAGGCTAGCGTGTAAAGGAGGGTTCAAATGTCCATTTTTACCTTTGGAGTTTAGACAGCGGATAACGCTTAATATGAGAGATCAGCAACAAATTTTGGGAACAATACGTCAAAGATTGTCATCTCAAACCCTCAGAAGAACACGGTTTAATTTGTCAACACAAAAGAAAGAATCAATGAACTCTGCTTTCAGAGTAACCTACCCAAAACATTCCACTACCTATCACAATGATCGGTACCAGGCTCATGTATCATTGTACGTATCCTGTTAACTGTGTATAAGCATACGAATACTTGCCATCAAAGTTGTGTTAAATATCATGTCTGTGCCATTGCATAAAACTTTCCGCTTTTTCTTTTTTTATTATTATCATTAATGTTTTTTTTTTTTGGTTCTAATGATGTTATGATTATTTGTAAATAGTTTAATTATGTTTGATTTGTTATTTTTGTTTATACTTGGTCTGTGTTGACCCAATAAAACATATAAATACAAAAAAAATGATCGGTACCCTGCAAGCAAATCACAAGGGAATTCCACCTGCATTCAAAAGTAGAACTAAAACGTTTAGGATTTCTGTAGAAATAGAAATCGTTATTCGAGAAGAAGGTCGAGCAGGCATCAAAGTAACATACTGGCCCGTATTCACAAAAGAAGTTTAAACCCCCCCCTTGGGTTTAAACCCCCTCCTGGTTTTTTGAAACCATGGTTTAAATCCCCCTGGGGTTTAAACCCCCTCTATGATTCACAAACAATGGTTTCTTAAAACCATGATTTAAACCACAGTCTAAAATTAGACTGCGATTTAAACCATGGGTTTTTTCCTACTAAGCATGCTCAGTAGATCAGATGCTGTCTGCTACATCCAAAATGGAGGAGGCTAGGTGTGTTTAATATAGCTGGAAGGGAAAGAGCCAAGGGAAATTGGCAAACAGCCGAGAGAAACCTCCTCCTCGAACTAATAACAGAGAGAAAGGAAACTCTTCTTTGTAGGAAGACAGATTACGTCAGCAAGAAACAGCTGCATGGGATGAGTTGGCAACAAAATTCCACTCAAAATATGGTGCAAAATGGAGCACTCATCAGATCAAGGCTCAGTGGAAGAAGATGAGGCAGTAGATGGCAGGTTCAAATCCCACTGGTTCCAGTTTTTTCTGACTTATGATTTTCATTACAGATCGAGCATGCGATCTTAAACAAATAGGAGTAATGCCGAAAAAATACAAATTATAATTTCCTCCTATTAAAGCCTCTTCAGATCTGAACTGAGTTCAGAAGTGCATGAACGTCTTGCTGAGGGACATATCTCTGACGCTATCAATGACACTTTAAGTTGGGCAGGAATGTTTCATGCTCATCCAGTCACTCTAAACGATGCTATCCAAGCTGGTTTGATGACAGAGTCCTTGGCAAGGATGAAGAGACATTATATTAAGACTGAGAAGCTGTCTTCTACAGAGTGCCTGTCGATTCCATTGACTGAAGCGTTAAGTGGGTACATCAAGTCTAACAAAGTGAAAGGAGGACAAATGAAAAGAACACTTCCAGAAGAGAGAAATTGTTATCAAGGCCCTTGAGGAAGCCAGGATGCAGGTCCCACTCATCAAGATGAAGGTTCCTCAAGTCCAACAATCTCCTACACTTACACAGGAGGCAGGTTCCTTTCGGAATGAGCCAGATGACGCTGAAGAAAGCCATGCCGCTTCTGATGTCAACGAGTCTGTAGATGAGGAAATGGCTGAGCCAGTGGAGACCGAGAATGACCTTCCAGAGGTGGAGATAGTGCATCAAGATGAGAAGGCAGAAGATGACAAATCCCAGCAAGTACAAGTTACAGTAAAGAAAGGGAAGAACAAAGTTGGGACAATGAAGGTTAAAGACAGTCATTGTAGTCACAGAGAACTTTTATCATATGCATGTCCAGGAAGAGCAAGGAAACATTCAAACCAGTAGTAGAATTCTACAGTCATAAAAGCAAGATCAGCAACCAAAACCTATTCATAAATATTAAGACACCATAACAAGTTTGTAACATAACTGGACGAACATACGAATGGCAGTATGGCCCTGAGAGAGCAAGCTAAAAGAGAGATGTACGCAGAGAATATTCTGTCCTATACAAAGAATTGGAGAGTGACCAAGAAAAGTTTTATGGATACTTCCGGATGAACATGGCACAATTCCGTGAGCTGCATGGATTGGTCAAGCATGATATCCAGAAGATAACAACAACATTCCGAGTCCCAATTTCGCCCCAACGAGAGAGGCTGGCCATCTGTTTGAGGTAAACACGAGCATAATCGTAACATTTTTATCGTTTTAAATTGTAATGAAAACGTTCAAAACAAATTTGATCGGGGCGGCCCTGTGATAGTGCACTAGCTATTCATTGATGCACAGTGGCGTACGCAAGATTTTGGAAAGGGGGGGGGGGAGGTCAAGCTGAGAGAAACGTTGGCAACCAAAACAAAAAAATAGGTTGTTTCTTAACCCCCCCAAAAAAAAATCGACAAGCAAAAGAAAAAAGGGTCTTCAACACTTTTTGCAGGGGGTTGTTTTCTTAGGGGGCGGGGAGTTGGGTATAAAAATATTTAAGGGGGTTTAACACCTATAACCACGTACCCCCCTCCCCCTGCGTACAAGGTAGACATGTCATTCACACACCATGAAAGAAATGAAATTATGATTTCATGTAATAATGAAATATTGATGACGTGAATTACTTTTTTTCTTTGCACAATATATTGCTTAACTTTGAAATTCAATAAATTCGCTATTTGTTATCTGATTTTGATAAAAAAGTCTAATTTCTGCTCTGTAAATCTTACTCTATTCATTTTCAGCCCGGAGTAACCATAGGTTCCCACTGTTAAATTATTAAAGGTGTGAAAATGTTGATCTGTATTATGAATATTGTCTACATCTCAGGTGCAGGAAGGGTATATGCCCCAACCAACGTCCAACTACCCTGACCAGTATACAGAGTACCAATCAAGACCATCATTCTATGAACCCCAAACCCGGTACTCGCCCCGGTATGCTGGTTACACTGGCAGTAATGGACCGACGCTCCATCAAATAGTAGACCAGCAGAACATGATACTCCGGAACCAAGCTCATATTATCAAGGAGATGGCATCCATTAAAGATGAAGTTCGAGCGCTGTCTCGAAACGGTGCTAAAAAGGAGCCCACATTTCACAATATCGGAGATGATGCCATCCATCTCCATTGGCTCAGACGAGCATAACCTTCTAATGTCGAAGGCCCAATATCTTCGCGCGTACGATTCTTCAAGTTGCACAAAAGATTTAGTTTTAAATCTCATGTCACTACATTTCACCAGAGAGCAATTGCAAAACAGTAGCTTTAATGGATCCGCTCATGGAAAGGAAGCCCTTCGATAAAATTATACTTTTAAGGCAATTATAGCCCAGGCCAAGAACCAATTTCCGGGTCTGTGTACATCAGAGAAAGAACAAAAAGAACTGAGGGACGCTGTAAATGGCAAGTGTCGGAAGTGTAAATAAATTTGAAGTAAATGGAAAAAGGAAATGAAAAGAAATCAAACAAATTCGGATATAAAATTAATTACATTTTTATGGGGTTATTTTTACAACACACACAAAAAAATTGAACAATTGATTATGCAAGATACTGAGCTTTTGACATTTTCTTTGGCAGCATCCAGGGAGCAATACAAATTTTGATATTTAATAATGATGATAATAATATTTGTTTAGCGCAAAAACTGCAATGTGTATTACACTGTATATTCTATTTCATAATACAATACAAAATAACGAAAAAGTAAGTCAATTGCAAAGTGTGCGATTTAGTCACTTCTATTGTTTTGCTCATATTCATTTACTGGCATACATTGTAACATGACTTTTTATCATCCATGCATGTACATTATTAAAATAGATTTGTGGTTATATTTGGCCCATTTATGCTTATTGCAGGTCTGCCAACAATTGGGAAAAAAAGAGAGTCCCAATCGCTCTATGCAGTCGGGTTTGTCTCCTTCATTTTTTTTTATTAAGACATGTTTAGCATTGTTTTTTATTATAACATTCAGAAATTTCTGTTGTTGAAAAGCTATTTTAGGCCCACTCTTTCAGCCATACACACACCCATAATAAATTTTAGCGGTGTTTAATCGCTCAAATGATTTACAGTCGCAATTTGCACATTTTGTCGGGCGGTAGTCGCACGGAGCGGCAGTTCTTATAGCGGCTGTGATAAGTACTTGCGGTCACGTAGATGAAACGAAACCGCTCACAAAGGTGCCGCGGGTAAGATTAGCGGCGCTCCGAATAAGCGGCCGCCTGTTTGAACTGCCGCAATGTTTACAAAATAGAATCCCTCGGGAAGTTACCGCGCATCAGAGGCGTGGGAAAGTAGCATTTACATGCATTCAGCATGAGTTAGTGAGATAATATAATCATTTTGAGTTGTGGTTTTGTTGAGAACACTTGTCCTGTGTGAATCAACCCAATTTTAATTCGTCTGTTTCGCAGTAGGCCTAACAACTTCAACTTTTTAGAAGCGGAACTTCGCTTTTTGATCCAACTCTGTTTTGCGGTGCAAGAACTTCGGGACGGATTCGATAATTGTGCCAATCTTGGAAATTTAAGTGGTCTTATAACTTTAATTCGTCTGTTTCCCAGTAGGCCTAACAACTTTAAGTGGTCTATAACTGTGTATCGTCTCCTTCCTTCGTCATGCCGAAAGCAAAGAAGAAGTCGGTGACTGCCCGGTCGGCGCCAGTGGAGAGGCCAGTAACAAGAGCTAGCAGTCAAGGAGAGAATCAGCAGGTGGAGGAAGTGGCAGGTCCATCGATTGGCGCATTAGGTGAGTCGATTAGCACGGCTCCTTGGCCTACTGTTGAGATTTGTGATGATGGTGGAGTTGACATATTGCAAAATGAAGGGCCAACCCCTTCGATGCTTGCAGTGCCAAGGGAGGCTCTAGGGTCCGCGATCCCTTTATCGGTGCGGGAAAAAATTTGGAAGTCTGAGTTTCTAGACCTAGGGCTTTTGTTGAAAAACGCCCCCACTCCGCAAATGGAGCAATCAATGATTTTCACAATTTCAGGTGGCAGTATGCAGCTGCAACCGCAGCGTAAAGTCCCACGTATCACGTCCATTGAACAGTGGACAAGTGCTTTTCTTGTTTTTGGGGCCGTTTACACGGAAAAGCATCAGTCGCGGGCTGGTGAAATGTTCAAGTACATGGACATAATCCGGACTGCTTCCCGTTTCGAGGGTTATGGCTGGCATACGTACGACATACAATTTCGTTTACGACAAGAAAGAGAACCAACAAGATCTTGGGCCCTAATTGATAGTGAGCTATGGCTCATAACAGCAGCTGCCCCCTACAGAAACAAAGGTCCAGCGGGGGGTTATCGGGACAATTTTCCCTCTTACTTCCAATCCAGTGGAGGCGGCCAGTCTGCCAACACAAAGCAAGGAATGGACAGGGCATACAATAGGCAAAAAGGGCAAGGTGTCTGCTACGTGTTCAACCGCAAGGGTAAATGTTCCCGCCCATATTGCAAGTACACACATGAATGTACACAGTGTGGGCAGTCATCCCACGGGGCAGCCCAATGTTCAAAGGGAAAAATCGGAACTCCGAGCGCTAGCTCAAACTCCAATTAGGTTACAAGGAATGTTGCGATTTCTGCGCACATACAGTAATGGTGAGGATGGAGAGTATTTAGAGAACGGTTTTAGACAAGGCTTTTGGTTAGGGTATACGGGCAGAAGGGTAGTCCAGCGAATAGGGCATGGCGCATGCATGGGGAAGGCCGACATATAATCGGCCTTCCGCCTGCTGCCTGTCCACCCGGATGATTTTTATGTTCTGCCCCGTTGGAGCTGGGCAGGGATTTATGTCTGTCAGGCCCCATTTCTTTTGCGCCTTCTTTTGCCATTTTGACGGATCAAATGTGACCCGTCGGGAGTTTACAGCGGTTCTCCAGCAATGCCTGTCTTCCTTGGAGATGCCAATATCTCGATTTTCATCCCACTCGTTTAGAATAGGTGCCGCCACTTCGGCGGCGATGGCAGGTTTTGCGTCTGAAGCAATCCAAATGATGTGTAGATGGTCTCCGGACACTCATAAGCGTTATATTCGCATCAATTTGGCGGGTATGCTATATATATTTCGGAAAGGGTCACTATCCGTTTACGTTGCTTGGTTTTGTTTGTTCTCATTACTTAATTTGTAGTTCCTTGTTAGGTGTTGTTGGAATGCGGTGTTTTTACAGTGATCTGTTCGATTTATGTATTTGATTTTTATTTATCTATTTTTTGTTTTATTTATTAGTATTTTCTTGTCCAGAGATTACTATATCGGAGATTTAGGGTTAGTGTAGTTTAAATTCATCTAAAATCATGCCATTTGTATACCGTACGTACACAAGAGTACAATCACTGATGTAGTAGTAATCACATATTCCACTTTCATTCTAAGTCCCCCACACATCTCTATAAGGATATATGATGCATTGACAGTCGTAAACTAGGTGGGAATGAAATAAAGGTATCCGTATATTATATTACCAATTGAATTGGTACATAATTACACTGTGAGACGCCAAGAGCTTTGCAGTTATCAAAGTATAATTATACCAGTAGGGGAATACATATGAATATACTGTTTAAAACATACAAGTAGTTGAACTAGTTACTGCCGGAAGTTTTGTATGTGTTTTTCACTGGCAGGTCAACGTCGGAAACTCACATTGGTGATTCTCGGGGACTCCATCATTTACTGGTCTGCTGTCTATGCAACTCGCCATAATTATCAATCTTTGGGGCTTAGACGCTGGCGTTGTGTGGCGTGGGATCCAAGGCCTCAAATTACATCAGGTTTAGAGCAACATATACGGGGGCCAGTTTTGATTCGGCGTCCCATGTTATCATCCATGTTGGCACGAATGACATTGGGGGCTTATGGAAGAGGAAGCTTCAGGAGAAAATTGGTAAAGTGCTAAGGCGAGTGCAGTCCCTCCTACCTTCAGTTAACGTGGGGTGGTCATGTATCTTACCTCGGGCAACATATGCTGACTTTTGCCCCGATGACCAGCCCGCCATTGACAGGAAAAGGAGGAGTGCGAACAGATGTGCCAGGTCCGTGTGCCGCCATTTGATGGGGTTTGTTCTGGAGCATGAAGGAATCAGATACGACGACCGCCAGCTGTTTCGCCCGGATGGAGTTTACCTATCGGAGGAGGGCATTTTGGTTTTCCTTGAAAGCCTACGTAATGGCCTTATGGACGTCATTTAGTCAGGGCATGGTTAATTGCTCTTAACACGTTTAGGTGTTCTTAATATTTAGGTTTAGCTTATTCAGGTTTACCTCATTTTCTTACTGCTACATGAGTCGATGTTTGTTAATGATTATTATTTTTATTATTTAATCATTATTATATATGGATATATATGCATACATAAATATTTTTTTTTATGTTTCTTTCTCTCGATGCTAGTGTGGTAAACCATGAGTAGTTCTTTCCATTTTCATCATGACATTTTGTTTGATTGATTTATTCAGTTGTTAGAATTTTCTCTCGCACAATTACAACCATAGATAATGTTGTTTTTCTGTAGCTAAGACGTTAGATGTTGGTACATCCTTAAGCTTGTATTACTTAGACTCAACCATGTATTCCTCTTCAATGCACGAATACACAAAAATGTCCCCCTTTCCTCTTTTCCTTCTGTTATATATATCGTAGTAACATGCTCAAGCCCATTTCATCTGCCATAACGCGCTTCACGGGATTCTCACAGTCACAATAATATTTCATTGACGAAGCGATATGCACAGTGGCGGCGGGCATTGCCCGTGTGGCGGAAAATTGTACAATTTTTGAGCCCCTGTGCCTATCTTACGTAACTTTGGCCGGCTTCACCATGTAAAGCTCAGCAGGAAGGTGTATTGTTTTCAATTATTTGAGATTGGATGTATTGGCCATTGCGTCTTAATTATGCCCCATTTATTTCATGTTGTGCCCTTGATTGTTTCCTCGTCCATATAGGTTCAACCCTATCATGTGGAGAGGAATTTTGTTCGGGCAGTGTTTATTAATGTTGTGCCCTTTGAATGTTTCCTCGTCTGTAGAGGTGGGCACCCTATGCAGAGAGGAATTGGTGGCGTCATTATGCACCCCGGGTAGGGATGTGCGGAAGCGTGGGGGCGGACGCTTTAGTAAATTGTGATTGAATTATCGGATAAAATATACCCGGGTCCTTCCAAGTAGTTATGCTGAAGCCGTCCTCTTTAATTAAGTGGTATACCCATTTTATGAAGTTATAACATTGAACTTATGATGGTGATTTACAGATTTAAGAATCGTACTAATATGTATTCAAATTATATTAGTATAAAATCATCTCGCAACCAAGTTATTCATGTTGTAATCGTCAAGATTATTAAGCCTATTCACATAATGTATTATGTATTATGCATGAGATTAAAAACCACAACCAATGGCACATCTTAGTTTCTTGTGATTGTGTGAAGTGTGAGTGTAATAAATTTTAGCGGTGTTTAATCGCTCAAATGATTTACAGTCGCAATTTGCACATTTTGTCGGGCGGTAGTCGCACGGAGCGGCAGTTCTTATAGCGGCTGTGATAAGTACTTGCGGTCACGTAGATGAAACGAAACCGCTCACAAAGGTGCCGCGGGTAAGATTAGCGGCGCTCCGAATAAGCGGCCGCCTGTTTGAACTGCCGCAATGTTTACAAAATAGAATCCCTCGGGAAGTTACCGCGCATCAGAGGCGTGGGAAAGTAGCATTTACATGCATTCAGCATGAGTTAGTGAGATAATATAATCATTTTGAGTTGTGGTTTTGTTGAGAACACTTGTCCTGTGTGAATCAACCCAATTTTAATTCCCTCCTCCTCCCCTGCTAGACCACCTGTAATACGTACGTTACCATAATTAAATGTCATAATCAGGGGTCCAGTAATGAATCGGCGGGAAAATTGAAATTGTCTGTAGTTTTATAGTCTTAAGGGCGCTACGCCTTCAAATTGAGTACCCATGGAAAACATTCAAATAAGCTATTATCATGCATGTGCATTTGCTGGTGCCTCAGACTGTAATTAGTATTGTTTAGTTGTCGAAGCTTTGCTTGGCAGTAAGGGGCTTTTCTCCTCCTTCGACCATGGAGGTTTTCACCCTTACCTGAGGTTCGTAGCACTTTGCACTCGAGCAGGGGGTGCATTTATATTACCCCTGCCCGGTTATTTAGGGTACGTGTTCAAGTTCAGGGGGCTCTCGATCCCACTAATATAGTTGTATATATTAATTGCTAGAATGCTTTCAGCAGTTGGTTTAAGAGTTGGGATGTTGATATAGCTGTTCTATCCGAACATACATTGCACATCATTTGTTTGATAAATTGTACAATTTTTGAGCCCCTGTGCCTATCTTACGTAACTTTGGCCGGCTTCACCATGTAAAGCTCAGCAGGAAGGTGTATTGTTTTCAATTATTTGAGATTGGATGTATTGGCCATTGCGTCTTAATTATGCCCCATTTATTTCATGTTGTGCCCTTGATTGTTTCCTCGTCCATATAGGTTCAACCCTATCATGTGGAGAGGAATTTTGTTCGGGCAGTGTTTATTAATGTTGTGCCCTTTGAATGTTTCCTCGTCTGTAGAGGTGGGCACCCTATGCAGAGAGGAATTGGTGGCGTCATTATGCACCCCGGGTAGGGATGTGCGGATGCGTGGGGGCGGACGCTTTAGTAAATTGTGATTGAATTATCGGATAAAATATACCCGGGTCCTTCCAAGTAGTTATGCTGAAGCCGTCCTCTTTAATTAAGTGGTATACCCATTTTATGAAGTTATAACATTGAACTTATGATGGTGATTTACAGATTTAAGAATCGTACTAATATGTATTCAAATTATATTAGTATAAAATCATCTCGCAACCAAGTTATTCATGTTGTAATCGTCAAGATTATTAAGCCTATTCACATAATGTATTATGTATTATGCATGAGATTAAAAACCACAACCAATGGCACATCTTAGTTTCTTGTGATTGTGTGAAGTGTGAGTGTAAATAGAATGGGCTGATTTATTTTTTATCTGAAAAATGGGGAAACAGAGTGTTTCTATTTTCGGTTGATGAAAAATAAAAAAAATGGGTGACTTCCGGAAAAGAGGTGTATTTGGCGGACCTGTTATTGTGTTGTTTTTAAGTATAAAAAATAATAACCTTGACTTGAACGTGGGTCAGAGTAGTAGAGGAGATAGAAAATTCGCAGAAAATTTTGTCCTGCCCTTCATTTCTCAGGATCATGCTAGTCTGCAGGCGCAGACCCTGATTAACAAGTTAACAAGTGAAGAGAGCCATGCCGCTTCTGATGTCAACGAGTCTGTACATGAGGAAATGGCTGAGCCGGTGGCGACCGAGAATTACGTTCCAGAGGTGGAGATATTGCATCAAAATAAGAAGGCAGAAGATGACAAATCCCAGCAAGTCCAAGTTACAGTTAAGACAGGAGACCACTGGGACAGTGAAGATTATTAAAGACAGTCATTGTAGTCTCAGAGAACTTTTACCATGTGCATGGCCAGGAAAAGCAAGGAAACATTCAAACCAGTAGTAGAATTCTACAGCCATAAAAGCAAGATCAGCAACCAAAAACTATTCATAAATATTAAGACACCATAACAAGTTTGTAACATAACTGGACGAACATACGAATGGCAGTATGGCCCTGAGAGAGGAAGCTAAAAGAGAGATGTACGCAGAGAATATTCTGTCCTATACAAAGAATTGGAGAGTGACCAAGAAAAGTTTTACGGATACTTCCGGATGAACATGGCACAATTCCGTGAGCTGCATGGATTGGTCAAGCATGATGTCCAGAAGATAACAACAACATTCCGAGTCCAAATTTCGCCACGAGAGAGGCTGGCCATCTGTTTGAGGTAAACACGAGCATAATCATAAAATTTTCATTGCTTCAAATTGTAATGAAAACGTTCAAAACAAATTTGTTCAGGGCGGCCCTGTGATAGTGCACTATAGCTATTCATTGATGCACAGTGGCGTACGCAAGATTTTGGAAGGGGGGGGGGTCAAGCTGAACGTTGACAACCAAAACAAAATAATAGGTCGTTTCATACCCCCCAAAAAAAAATTGACAAGCAATCGACATGCTGGTTACACTGGCATTAATGGACCGATGCTCCATCAAATAGTAGACCAGCAGAACATGATACTCCGGAACCAAGCTCATATTATCAAGGAGATGGCATCCATTAAAGATGAAGTTGGAGCGCTGTCTCGAAACGGTGCTAAAAAGGAGCCCACATTTCACAATATCGGAGATGATGCCATCCATCTCCATTGGCTCAGACGAGCATAACCTTCTAATGTTGAAGGCCCAATATCTTCGCGCGTACGATTCTTCAAGTTGCACAAAAGATTTAGTTTTAAATCTCATGTCACTACATTTCACCAGAGAGCAATTGCAAAACAGTAGCTTTAATGGATCCGCTCATGGAAAGGAAGCCCTTCGATAAAATTATACTTTTAAGGCAATTATAGCCCAGGCCAAGAACCAATTTCCGGGTCTGTGTACATCAGAGAAAGAACAAAAATAACTGAGGGACGCTGTAAATGGCAAGTGTCGGAAGTGTTAATAAATTTGATGTAAATGGAAAAAGAAAATGAAAAAAAATCAAACAAACTCGGATATAAAATGAATTACATTTTTTATGGGGGTATTTTTAACACACACACAAAAATTGAACAACTGATTATGCAAGATACTGAGCTTTTGACATTTTCTTTGGCAGCATCCAGGGAGCAATCAAAATTTTGATATTTAATAATGATGATAATAATATTTGTTTAGCGCAAAAACTACAATGTGTATTACATTACACTGTATATTCTATTTCATAATACAATACAAAATAACGAAAAAGTGAGTCAATTGCAAAGTGTGCGATTTAGTCACTTATATTGTTTTGCTCATATTCATTTACTGGCATACATTGTAACATGACTTTTTATCATCCATGCATGTACATTATTAAAATAGATTTGTGGTTATATTTGGCCCATTTATGCTTATTGCAGGTCTGCCAACAATTGGGAAAAAAAGAGAGTCCTAATCGCTCTATGCAGTCAAGTTTGTCTCCTTCATTTTTTTTAAATTAAGACATGTTTAGCATTGTTTTTTATTATAACATTCAGAAATTTATGTTGTTGAAAAGCTATATTAGGCCCACTCTTTCAGCCAAACACACACATTTTTTTAAAAATTAAGACATGTTTAGCATTGTTATATTATAACATTCAGAAATTTATGTTGTTGAAAAGCTTTATTAGGCCCACTCTTTCAGCCATACACACACCCATAAATAGAAAGGGCTGATTTATTTTTTATCTGAAAAATGGGGAAACAGAGTGTTTCTATTTTCGGTTGATGAAAAATATAAGAAAAGGGTGACTTCCGGAAAAGAGGTGTAGTTGGCGGACCTGTTATTGTGTTGTTTTTATAAAAGTATAAAAAATAATAACCTTGACTTGAACGTGGGTCAGAGTAGTAGAGGAGATAGAAAATTCGCAGAAAATTTTGTCCTGCCCTTCATTTCTCAGGATCATGCTAGTCTGCAGGCGCAGACCCTGATTAACAAATTAACAAGTGAAGAGAGCCATGCCGCTTCTGATGTCAACGAGTCTGTACATGAGGAAATGGCTGAGCCGGTGGCGACCGAGAATTACGTTCCAGAGGTGGAGATATTGCATCAAAATAAGAAGGCAGAAGATGACAAATCCCAGCAAGTCCAAGTTACAGTTAAGACAGGAGACCACTGGGACAGTGAAGATTAAGACAGTCATTGTAGTCTCAGAGAACTTTTACCATGTGCATGGCCAGGAAAAGCAAGGAAACATTCAAACCAGTAGTAGAATTCTACAGCCATAAAAGCAAGATCAGCACCCAAAAACTATTCATAAATATTAAGACACCATAAAAAATTGTAAACATAACTGGACCAACATACGAAGGGCAGTATGGCCGTGAGAGAGGAAGCTAAAAGAGAGATGTACGCAGAGAATATTCTGTCCTATACAAAGAATTGGAGAGTGACCAAGAAAAGTTTTACGGATACTTCCGGATGAACATGGCACAATTACGTGAGCTGCATGGATTGGTCAAGCATGATGTCCAGAAGATAACAACAACATTCCGAGTCCCAATTTCGCCTCGAGAGAGGCTGGCCATCTGTTTGAGGTAAACACGAGCAGAATCATAACATCTTTATCGTTTTGGCCGGAGCTTTTAATATTTTTAGTTTGTTTGGTATATATTTCAAAGGATTGCATACCGTGTTAAAAGAGATAATAAAGTATTATGAGGGGGGGTCGGGTATCCGGATACACTTAAAATTTTTGAAGCCTTCTTTTTCATTTTTCGATTACACTTAAAATATTAATTCATTAGTTGTAGATCTAGATTTAATCATCTTCTATTTTATTCTCTATAATATTTTGTAATATTTTGTACTAAAAATTGATAAAACTTCGTTTGTAGTAAATTTGTCCAAATGCTTTTCTAAAATTGATCGTCCGGACACAAAACAACTCGGTAAAACTCAACTTGGTAAAACTTGACTCTCTAGGATCCACAGAAATCTGCATGTATTAGTCTTGGGGACCCGACTTACATGTATACCACGGTCACATTTGCTCTACGGCGGCTGTACGGCGAGTCGAAACAGCAGTTTTATTCATTTTTACTAAAACCACCTATATGTAACTGGTACAAACAAATGTTAAAACGGCCATTTTCGACTCGCCGTACGGCCGCCGTAGAACAAATGTGACCAAGGTATTAAAAAGGGATAAAATCACATAATTTATAGAACCTGGTTTTAAATATTGCTTCAAATTAGAAAAACATTTCGATTAATTGTTGATGGAATAACAAGACCTCATACCATGACCTCCCATTTTCCAATCCAATCCAAAGGTCATTAGATATAGCGCCTTTTCCTTTCAGTTACAAAGCGCTTGCGCACACACTACTACTCCATGTTTTGGCCACTAAAACAATAATCAAACACCTCAGGATGGTCAGCTTTAGTCCATGCAATTCATTGTCCTTTTTAGCAAAATTTTGGGGGAAATATTTTTTTTTAACTCAACGGGGTGATATTCTGATAGCCATGGTTTAGTTAAACCTAGGTTAACTTAGACCACACTTTTATGGAGTGCCAATTGTCAACTTATTCACCAATATCAAATCATTCTTATCCTACTGCAAAAAGTTGTCCAAAAATTCATTGAGTAATAACATGGAAAAAATAGGAAAATACAAAAATATAATGAATCTTAAAGAATTAATTGATACATTATAATTGACGAAATGTTGATGGACAGAATGACATTCGACTAAATGATGTGGTGAGTGGACAAGTTGGCAGTGGACGAATTGGCAATTAGCGGGCGCGTCGTGGTCTAGTGGTTCTGACTCTCGCCTTTCAAACAGAGGGTCGTGGGTTCGAATCCTAACCATGGCGTGTTTTCCTTCAGCAAGAAATTTATCCGCAATGTGCTGCACTCGACCCAGCTGAGGTGAATTGGTACCCGGCAGGATTAATTCCTTGCATGCACTGAGCGCCGCTGATGGTAGCTCGAGCTACAGCAGGGGTAATAATAGCAGCGCTTTGTATCCTCAGGCAAAAGGCGCTTTATAAACACAGCTATTATTATTATTCATTTACCATTTATTTTCACAGGATTTGCTAATGACTGGTACTAATGTCTAGTTATATTGGCAGGTCTTGTATTTGAGACAGGGTTCCCATAGAAATTTTAAAACAGAATTCCATGACTTTTCCATGACTAAATTGCAGCTTTCCATGACTTCCTGTGACATCCCATGAGTTATGTAGAATTTGGGATGTCACAAAACTGGGAAAAATGGAAATCATGAACACCAATTATAAAAGCAGAGTATGATCACAGATTATGAGAGTTGCAAGACACGACAAACTGGAAAGCTGCCATAGCCAAGAGGTAAATGCATTTCCATGACTTCACAAATTTTCCAATTTCCCTGACCAAAATTTTTCCAGGATATTCCATGACTGTGGGAACCCTGTGAGAGGATGGTTTATCCAGTAAACAAGGATCCACATCTCTCTAATGCAATTAATACATGTATAATAGACATTGTGTTGCTTAGGCATGAGAATAAATATACACACTTATTACCTTTGAAAGTCTACATTGTAGATGCCCTCAGCTATGCCTTGGGCATATCAAGACTTTCCCAAATTGCCTTGTGCATGTAACTCCAACTAATGCCCTTGATGATGTATACTATTTGTGTTTTACATGTATAATCTGGGCCCGGTAACACAAAGGTTAGCGATTAATTGTACGCTTCATTTTTACGACTGATTGTACATTGCAGTCAATTGAATCAATCAGAGAAAAGTGTGTCTACGATCATTGCTAAGATTTGTATTACGGGCCTCTGATAAGCATTATCCAATTTGACTACAGTTTTATATCACTATTATTATTACTATCAAGATGACATATTCAAGCCCTGATTCAAATGCTCTTTTTAGTGTAAGGAGATTAATATCATGGGCCAATAAAATCTCATACCATTTTCTTACCATCCTGGAGCTCATTTATGAATCTGAAGCTGAATCACTAATATCACTGTCACTAAAATCATACCCACCAAGCAAACTTAATCCACTTGATTTCTCTTTAGCGACCTTTTGCGATTCAACCTTCTGCTTCTTGAGTCCTTCTTGTATGCTACTCGCAAATGAAGACTCGGCCTCCTCGGAATCCGTTGCCTGATCAGAGTTCTTGCTTTGCGATTCACCAGATTCAGTTCTCTTCTCAATGTCTCTAGTCCCATCAATGGAAGATCGTGCTGTGTCTGTTGGTGCAGTTCCACCTACTGATAATTGTGCTGCGTCTGTTGCAGCATCTGATTGATTCGATGCAGATCCGACGACCTCCTCTGGATTACATTCCGACGATGTTCTTGTATTTCCATGATCAGCTTTGTTGCTGCTATCGCTCTTTTTGACCTTGACCAGGCCAGCTAGAAATGACCTTGAGGATGACTTTGTAGTTGACCTTGATGAAGATTCTCCTACCTTCTGCTTCTTGGCACCTGATGGCCCACTGGTTTCCTGGTGATGGAAGGTGAAGCACAGTGATTAGTCTAATAATTCTAACAGGCATGACACTTTGAAATCACGTTTTCATGATCTCCAAAACTGAAGTTCTTAATCTATATTCAAAGATAAATGCATGTTGTGGTAACCATTTTGAAATGAGATAGTACAGAATCCAGCAAATGGCCATCCAAGTGTCCACTTGCATAAATAAAAAAAAACATATGCCAAAGATTCTGGAAGAAGTTGTGAAATTGATGAGAATTAGCAAATAAGCATGGGATTCGAGCAAACTGTTTTTTCTTTTTCAGACTGATAATAATACACTGTCCCAAATGTGCTTATCTGTGTTGGCGACCTAAATTGTGATCGCTTTTTCAGCTTAGGTTTCACGATTTCAGAAAGTTGGCGTTCATGTATGTAACTGTACCAGATCAAGATCCACGATATAGCGACAATCTTGATTTTTACAGACTTTCTCGCAAAATCAGTGTTTACTGTAACAACTTTCGATAAAGGTCAAGTCCATCGCAGAAAAATTTTGATTTGAATAAATAGAGAAAAATCAAACATGCAGAACGCTGAAAATTTCATCAAAATCGGATGCAAAGTAAGAAAGTTTTGACATTTTAAAGTTTTGCTTAGTTTTCACAACAGTGATATGCACAAATCAGTGACATGCAAATGAGACAGTCGATGTCCCTCACTATTTCTTTTATTTTTTGTTTGAATTATAAAATACTTCATTTTTTACAGATTTGACAATACGGACCAACTTGACTGAACCATATGGTATTCAACAATGCTAATTCCACATGCTCAGGGTGGAATTAATCATTGTTTCACTTGACAATGAGGAGAAAATTAGAATATTTCATATTTCATCTAATAAAATACAAAAGAAATAGTGAGTGGATGACATCATCAGTCCCCTCATTTGCATACTGACCAGGATGCGAATATAACTGCTTTTTGTAATTTAGCGAAACTTAGAAACATCATAACTTTCTTATTTTACATCCAATTTTGATAAGATTTTCAGTGTTATGCTCGTTAGACTTTTCTCTTTTTATTCAAATCAACTTTTTGTTGGGGTTTACTTGTCCTTTAAACATTTCATTGAGAACCTTAATCACTGAAACTGAACCACGTAAGTAGGATTTGCATGTCATCATTCCCCAGATATCTCTTACCAATGTAGACTGCCATATCATTGATGATTGCTACAGAGGAGGCTTTTCACAAAACTTGTTGTAACAACAAATGTGCAATTACAAATAAAAAGCTACTGAAAACCTTCAATCTGATTGGCAGATAGTAAATTTGTCATAGAAATTGTGCATTTGTTATCATATCAAGTCTGTACGAAACAAGACCCATATCACATTCAATTTGCCCATTGTGATGGAAAAGCGTGAATAAGTGACCTGCGTTTGCGGGAGACATCAGAGGAATTGGAGTAAATGGACAAAAAAAAATGAAGTAAACATGCTAATCCTACTTCCAAGATCGATTTTATAGAGGAAGATTTGAATATGAATACTGTCAAATAATGATATCAAATGTCTTACTCACAAATAGAATTTAACAAAATGTAATGTGCTATTGTTCAACGCCTACTTAGCTTGTTGTACGCGAGCAAATGGGAGGCTGAATGTCAAACATTCGTACAGTTGCACACGTACCGTCCATAATGTACCGTTGCACGGTCAGAAACAAGGTGATGTCACTATACAATTTAAGATTCACTGAGGTACACTTTATGCAGGTGCAATAAGCATAGGGCTTACTGGCTAATGCGTGAGGCTGCAGATCAGATGCACGTTTGCAGGATTTTTGTTTTCTCTTTCAATAATTCTTTCTTATTTTCATACATTAAATAGGAAAATAATAAATGGTGTTCGTAGTTTCACTAACTTCAAAGGCATTGTACAACACAAATAGCGAATATTCCTATTCATGAAATGGTGCGACGTCTCGCATTCTGTGAAAGAAAGAGACGCTCTAATAAAGCATCTTTCTTTCACCTCATGCAAAGTCTTGCACCATCGCACTCATGCCTATTCGCTATTTGTATACTGTCACTTGTTTAATCGGTACACTGGAATGGGGAAAGTGTTACTGGAACACATGATCGCTACTTCAATTTTATACCGGTAGGTTTTAATTTGAATATTGTGAGAGGGCTAAATTAACAATATCAAATGTTTTACTCTCAATACAATTTATCAAAATGTAATGTGCTGCTATTGTTTAATTGCAGAGCTTCATTTTTGAGGAGCGCGATCGCGCCGGCGCTCCTCCCGTTCCTAAAAAAAAATAAGGAGAGCAAAAAATCGTGCTCCTAAAAAAAAATGAAGAATATTCACCTCTTTCCCGACTCTGATTTGAACTTACACTCGGTAAATATTGTAGTCCCACATGTAGACTTCCATGGTCTTGCCATGAAAATCTACATATGGGACTAAATTCAAATCAGAGAGGTGATTATTCTTCATTTTTTGTGATAGTTTTCAACTAAATCAAAATAATTTCAAGGAATTATGGAAAATAGATGGCCATTTCATGGATTTAAAGTTGTAAAATGTGAAATTTTAGCAATTTTTGTTATTTTTTTTTTTTTTTTTTTTGAGCAGGAGCGCGATATTTTGTAAACGTATTGACCCAGGCCTACTTTCACCACAGATTAATTAATAGCTACACAGCTATTGCATATACGATGTTAAGAAAAATCTACAATTTATCATACATGTATTGTATGGAATTGATTTGAGCTCCTCAAGCATGTCAAGGAGAGCGATTCTGAGGAGCTCAATTGAGCTCCTCAAAAAAATAAGGAGGGCGATTTATTGAGCTCCACGAAATTATAAACGTGAAGGACTGTAATTGGAACGCTGGAATGGAAAACGCTGGAATGGAAAAAACGTCATCAGAACCAGGGGAGCGTTTCATCAATATGTTTGTCCGACAAGCTGTCAGATCTGACAATTTTCCTTTCTTTGATTGGCCAAGAAGCACTGTTACTATGGCAACTGTCTAATAAAATGGGATTTTTCGGATTATAACGTCCGACAAGTCCTTTCATGAAATGCTCCCCTGGTCGTATTGGACAGATCCAGTGTTCCGTCCGACTCAAATAAAAAGCTTACATCTGTAAGAATATCTGTAGGTCGTTTATACGATGAAGAGGATGATGGAACTTTGAAAACACTGGGTGATTCATCGTCTTCGCTGTCGTCATCGTTGAGTCTCTTTATTACTATACCGTCACCTCCTTTGCCAAATAATCTCCTACAGGTTAAATGTGAGAAAGAAAGAAATAAAATGATTTGATTGATTTGATTTGGAAAGAGAAAATTTGATATTTGTTTATTCACCTATTTATTTATTTATTATTAATTCATTTATTTCATTTCCAGGCAAGATAATAACAGACAATAGATTTAATATAAACAGTACAAGAGAAATATAAAATTGAGCAACAGCCAATGCCTTGGGATCACCTTAAAGAATTTCAAAATTCTGTCGAGAGGTTCTCTAAATTGACTGGTGCCTACATAGAATATCATGAAATAGAAATATATGTAAACATGTAATTATAGTCAAACTTCTGAATAAATTATAATCTTCATTGTAGCATATAGAGAAACAAATAAAAACTTTGTTAACGTATCATGACAAATAAATAATACAAATTATATCAAACCAGCATTAATTGGTTTATCAAATAGAAAAACGGTGGTAGGTCAGTTGGTTTGAATTTTAAGAGTTTGAAAGGAATTGAAATACATGACATTGATCATGTTCATGTGCGAGTATAACCAAGGAGGTTCAACATGAGATGGAGTAACAGCATATAAAATCTCTTTGAACAAGGTTAAAAGCCGCCAGCAGAAAGTATGTCAGGCATGCACTTTGCTCAACATCTCTTGCAATTGTGTAGACTAATGATTCCCGCATGACTCGCAGCTATAGGTCATACATACAGGGAAATATACTTTTGCGATGATAATTACTTTTTCGTGGCATCTTCATGATCTTGGTCTGGTTATATGAGTAGTACATAATTTGGGGCATGCGAAAATAAACTACATGTATGCAATATGTCCTGACATATGACTCAAATTTGCTCTACTGGGCATGTGCGGGCACTCATCTGGCATATACAGTAATGAACAACAATATTCCAACGACCACATATGAAATTTTTATTCGCCGCAAACGATCGGAAAAGTGTTAAAATCTGGTTTCAGTAAAGGTCGAATTCTTTCTTTTTTCACCAATTAAAGGTTAATTAATATAGTCTGGACAAATATCTTGTCGTAATAGTGCTTGGTTATTGATGTTTTGTCATGCATTCAAATTTCAGTTTGTTTATTAATATGAAAGATGGAAAATTTATACAAATGGATATTCGTAAAATTTCACCCCTAGGATTTCTTCACTGAAACTAGCGGCTTTGAAGGCGGACATCAAAAGGTCCTTATTGCCGTTCTTTCTTTTGTGCTTCTTTAGAAATGAACATCTGCTTTAATAAATTTGTCGGAACTCCAGTCATAGAATCTTCTTGGTATGACACACTAGGCTTGAGCATCAGAGCCGAGTAATCGAGTCTACCCGATTCTTGTCATCAGAGTCGAGGAGTAGACCCCTATTGTTTCAGAGCCGATCACTTGAGCCTGAGGGATTCACTGCAAAAGAGAACCGATTCTCTTTTATGACACCACCTAAAAGCCCTTTTGATACTTGTTCAAGACTCAGTTTAAAATTCTAGGCTCAAATAATTGACAGGAAATCTTATACACTAGTCAGTTTATTGTGAAGTTGGACCCTCCAGACCTGCTAGTGTCATGTAGGGACTCTCTAAGCAGACTACTCCAAAGTCCAAGCAGATATTGGGTCAGGCTTCTCTTATCTTTTGACTGCATAATTGCCCCGTTAAGGATACACACTTTCAATGTTTCAATTTAACAAAAATGAAACCCAACATTAATTTGGGAACAGAGAGGGGTTAGAAAGAGAGAACCAAAAGAGAGAGAGAGGAGGCTACCAGAGAGAGGGAAAGAGAGAGATGCTAGCGTGCACATTCGGTCCATTCACTATATGGACATGAAAAAAGCGCGGTGTGTAATCTGGTAATCCACTCAAGTGCTAAGTAACACTGAGGTCGACGCCTCTCGGAACCGAAGTCGGTTCTGGGAAAGCTAGGAATCGCCCAAGCCTATAACACACACACAATAACACCCCAATCCCCCCCCCCCCAAAAAAAAAAAGAACACCAAGAACTTATATGTAACAAATAATTCGAAAATCAGGTAATCAAGATTTATAGCCAAGTATAATCAATGAAAAGGCCTCTCAGATACCAATGTATTCATGAATCTTCATTCATCTGTTGGACAGTTTCTTTGAGATATTCAGTGAGAGCTTGAAAGAACAGGGAGAACGGAGAAGACTGTTTGCAGTTTGAAGTTGAGTTAAAGCATGAGATGTGCACACTGTGCAAGATCTGATGAATCTCTCCGCTTTAAAAAAAAAAGTTCTTGAAGAAATATCCTGTGTTTAGTTGACTTCCCCAGGCAAAAGGAAAATCAAATGAAAAGGATATTTTGATTGTTTATGCCCTAAAACCTTTAACCCCCCACCCCTCTTGTTCATCCTCTAGACCCACATTAATAGATTACTAGAAATAAATTTCCATCACAAAAAATTCCCTGGTGACGACCTTTATCAATTACCTGTTCCTTTTCTGATAAATTCTCAAAATTTTGAATTCTGAACCCAATAAAATAACTGTATGTCTATTGCATTGTCATATCAAGCATCATTTTGTGACCTATCAGTGTTATTTTATTTAGCTTTTTCATGGATAAATTTTAGCGCTACCTTCATACAGTTTTATGTTACATTGCATCCTTTTACTATGAGGTCAATAACGACAAAATGAAAAGATGTAAAATTTTGAGCTGGAAACAATAAAATTTACCTGATTTCCTCTTCATCATCCTCTTCCTGTTGTTTCAGCCGAAGGGCCTCCTGCTCAGCTCCTTGTTTTAGAATCTCCTCATAATTGATAGCAGACTGTCTCATATTGAGCTCCCTCAGCTCTTCCAGGTTCTCCATCACCTCCATCTCATTTTTGGAATCCTTGGTCCGGTTCTCCAGCAACTACAGGAGCAGGAAAGTAACCCGTTCTTACTGAACATTTTATTCCTACATGTAATGCACATTCGATGACAGACTGATAACTACATTACAAACTTCTTATTGTGATCATGATGTACAGCGGTGTAAAAATTACTTTTCAATTTTAGGGAGCAATTTTGAAAAAATTTGAGAGCCACTTTTCATTTTACCAGAGCCATTTTCAGTTTTTGAGAGCCTTTTTTTTTTCATGATTTAACGCATGGTTTTGCATCGCAGTTTGTCCTGCTTGTTTACAAATTCATTCAATATTTAACATTGCCCATTTATTTTTTCTTCATTGTTAATAATTGTTAAATGATTATTTTGTTTTATTGTTGTTCATTTAATGTTTATAGTTTGTCTCTCATGTATTAATCAACTGGACGTTCTTTTACATCTTTTTCAATCAAATTGAATAGGATGAAGGTTATCAAATTTGAACAAAATTTGTACTCAGAGAGAAAGTACAGGTACTGATGATGGCATAATAACAAAAAAATCTTTTTCTTTAAATTGTTGTACATACTGGGGAATTTTTTATGCAAATAAAGACAAAATTGAAATTGAAATAAAGGTGGGAAGTTTTGATCTTATCCTCCTTCCTCTTCCCTCTCCTTTTTTTTTTCTTGCCTTCCTTGCCTTCTTCCTTCTCCTCACTGCCCCTTCCCTCTCTCCTCCTCTCCCATCCCTCTCACTGTCCTCCTCCTCCCCCCTCACTTTTTCTACTCCCTCTTCCTTCACATCAGGAATATACTGCTGCCAAAACAGTGAGCTGAAACATGATTGGATCTAGCTTTCTTTCTGAGGAGGTTTGACCAAGAAATTTGACCCCAAAAAATATATAAAAATGCTTCACTACAAAATGAAGGTCACTTTGTGAAACTGGAAAATCTTCCTTCATTCAGCATCAGAACAGATTCTGGATAATTATGATCCTCCACTTCTTCCTATCCTTCTCCTCTTCCTCTCTCCTCCACCTATCCCCCTTCCCCCATCTTCCTTACCCTCCTCCTTTCTACTCCTCTTCCTCCTACTCTCTCCTCATTCTCTTTCCCTAATCTCCTCCTCCTTTCCCCTCCTTTTCTTCCTACTCTGTCCCCCTCCTCCTTCTCTTTCCCTAATGTCCTCCTTCCCCCTCCTCTTCCTCCTACTCTCTTCCCCTCCTCCTCCTTCCCCCTCCTCTTCCTCCTACTCTTCCTCCTACTCTCTTCCCCTCCTCCTCCCGCCTCCTCCTACTCTCTTCCCCTCCTCCTCCTCCTACTCTCTTCCCCTCCTCCTCCCGCCTCCTACTCTCTTCCCCTCCTCCTCCTCCTCTTCCTCCTACTCTCTTCCCCTCCTCCTCCTTCCCCCTCCTCTCTTCCTCCTACTCTCTTCCCCTCCTCCTCCCGCCTCCTCTTCCTCCTACTCTCTTCCCCTCCTCCTACTCTCTTCCCCTCCTCCTCCTTCCCCTCCTCTTCCTCCTACTCTCTTCCCCTCCTCCTCCTTCCCCCTCCTCTTCCTCCTACTCTCTTCCCCTCCTCCTTCCCCCTCCTCTTCCTCCCGCCTCCTCTACCTCCTACTCTCTTCCCCTCCTCCTCGTCCTCCTACTCTCTTCCCCTCCTCCTCCTTCCCCCTCCTCTTCCTCCTACTCTCTTCCCCTCCTCCTCCCGCCTCCTCTTCCTCCTACTCTCTTCCCCTCCTCCTACTCTCTTCCCCTCCTCCTCCTTCCCTCTCCTCTTTCTTCTACTCTCTTCCCATCCTCCTCCTTCCGCCTCCTCTTCCTCCTAATCTGTCCTCTCCTCCTCTTTCCCTAATGTCTTCCTCCTTCCCCCTCCTCCTTCTCATTACTCCTCCCCTCCTTTCCCTCACCTACCTTCATAGGATTCTGTGCATCTTCCTCTGCCTGTCTTTTCTCTTCCTCTTCAGCTGCTTGGTAGAGCTTGGCTGCTTCAAATAACCTCGTAGCTCCTTGTTCCAGGGTATAGTCTGTGTTTTCAGGATCAGTCTAAAAAATAGAAACAAATCATTCTTATTTGGGCCATTTTTCGAGATTGCTCAAAGAGGATGGGAGGCCTTAAATCTCAAAAGCTTTAGGGCAAGACCACTTGGTCAGAGGTCACATTTCTATATCACAGCATAAATAGGAAGAATAAAAACGGGCACACCAATATCCAAGGCCAATAAGAGGGGCATCAAGGTCAGTCAACAAGGCATCCACGGCCTTGGCCTTTCATAGTCTAGGATTAAGCCCTTGAAAGCTACGTGTCTTTCGGTACCTGCCTCAATACTGAATAGTGTTTATAATCATTCACTTGTTTGCAAGATTTCTTTTTTCATGTACACAGATCAGGACCCTGTTGCACAGCAATGTTTATTGCGATAATTTTGCCTTCAAATGGTAACTACCATGGTAACACTGCACAGTAGCCAATCAAAACCAAGGATTCTGTGCTAGTTACCGCTGGATGGTGAAGTCACCATAAAAGCAACTTTCATGCAATACGCCCAGATTTCTACTCTTCCTCTTGGGAATCAAAATGCTTGAGAATAAATCAGCACTCAAGATCATCATGTCACCAGTTCGCATTAAAATTGTGTCATTTTAAAAGGGTTTATATGACATCCGCTACCTCATCTCTGGGACCCATTTCATAGTGTTACAATTACATGTATTGTTACTCCCATGGAAACACTGCGTTTGATTGGCTACTGAGCCCTGTTACCATGGGGTAGTTGCCTACAGGCTCCTGGTGGGTGTTTACTAAAGCTGCTTGTAAATTAAGAGCGACTTTAAGAACGACTGGTGAACCTCTCTTACATGCTAAATATTCACCAATGAACATTTAATGGTGAATATCATTTACCACAAGAAAGGATCACCAGTCGTTCTTAAAGTCACTCTTAACTTACGAACAGCTGTTTGAAAAAGGCCCCCTGGACCTCATCATCTTACCTTAAAGACCACTTCGGAGATACACCTCGGACACCTGATATAGAAGCGATAGATGCGCAGACCCAAGTAGTTCTCATTGTGAACGTTCTCTGTCTTGGCATTGAACTTCTTTCCCTTGTAGATGTACTCGTTACACACTTTGCATCTAAGAAATACAGCAAGAGAAATTATTTTCTTTTTAATAGTTTCTTGCCAAAATAATAATAATATTAAGGGTTCTTGTGTGACCAGGGTGGGAAATCATTTTTATTCTTAGGAGCTATCTTTTTTTTCGCACATTGGGGCGATTGCAGAATTTGGGGGGCTATTTCTTTTATTTTAAAAGGGCTACTCTTTAGGGGCAAGAAGCTGTTCCAGTACAGTGTAAACGCAAATATAATTATTCTGTCATAGTTAGAATATTGATTTTCTAAATAATCTTGAATATACTTTGTGACAGATTTTGGGATGACTCTGGATAAAATGGTTGCCCCAAAGCAGACATTTTGAGGGGATTTTAGGGGCGATTTCGGCTGTCATGTGTGACCCTACCCTGTACTAGTTATCATAGGAACGATTTCATTTAAATTGACCCCTGTCAAACTTTGTCTGAAAAGACTACCATAGGGCCATGTGCTGACAAGTCTCATAATAGATCCACAGTGAGCAAAGTTGTCCAAAATGGACAAAATTCAAACTCTGTAGCCGTTTCATGTATGTACAAAAATTTATGGAGATATCTAAATGGACAAAATTTGCTGTCTTCAAGCATTTTTCAAAAGGGAGTGGAATCAGCAAGGTGCTTACCGATCTGCTTAAGCTTTTTTTTTTACAGATAAACAAGATACATTTTGGAAATTTGGGGCAGTCAAATGGTATCCAATACCATGATGTTCTTAGACGAAATAAATTGACAACAAAATGACAATCAATATACAAGTACATGTACTGTATGTATAATATTGTAATGAATCTTAATTTATATTTGCAATTAATGACTTCATGTTATTAGTTACAATCTTAATCAAATTGGGATATTTCTATGCCACAATATTTCTCCCTCAATTATCATCCAATAAACATTATTATGTATTTCATTTTTAATGAATTGATGTCAATTCAAATGTAAAAATGTACCACAAATCAGCTTAGCCACCAAGATGTATGTTTTTTATTAAAAATAACCAATCTATCTATCTATCTACTTACTGCATGTTAAATGGAGCCATGATTCGGACCGTGTACTGCCTCTCCTTGGCGAGTTTGAGTTTAGGGATCTTTGACGGGTCAAACTCAGGTGGGTAGTATTTCTATAATAATAGAGAGGGGGAAAAATACAATAATGATTCAAACAAACACATTTTTGTGACCATTTGTCCCTGAAACTGGGCCAAGCCTCTGCATGTTTTTGTCAATACGGTGGAGATTCCACATTCTAATGACAATATTTGGCTCTTCAGATGAGATTTTTTAGTTGAAATCGGGACATTCCTGTGTCGGCTGATGATGCCAGTGTGTTTATAAAACAATGTGTTTGGACTGTGTTGCACCGATCGAATGTGCAGGCTTGCGAGAAAAAGGTTGACTTTCAAATTTCGGCACATGGTCAAATCTAGGGTGCTTACAAGTGTACATGTCGCTGTTGCTAGCAGAGTTTTATCTCAATATCTAAAAGAAAATCTTGAAAGGTTTCATGGCAAAGCAGATGGTTCAATATCGTTCAAGAGCTGCCGGATTGAATTTGCAGGGCACCAAATAACCCGGGGAGCTCCGGCCCGCTTCGCGCAGAGATAGGGGAATTCCCCTTTTTCACGCTCTGCACACGCGCACTGGCCTCGGTATCAGAATACCCTATCTCTACGTCATGAATATTCATTTCCTAGCCTCAGTATCGGTTGGCCATTTTGTTTGCAATTTTGAAAGCGAGAGAACGAACGCGGCATCAATTTCCCTTTTTTTGAGGGTCCAGTATCTGCCTCGATGTCAGGATTCTGCCTCAAGATTGACCTTCATCCATACAATTGAGGTGGGTGCAGTGACCTTACGTTAGTAAATGATTTTTACTCTCTAGAAGCCGCCTGGCTATGCGAAACTGCATTAGCGCCGCGCCGAGTTTCCCGGCAACTCATTCATTACCAGAGTTGAGCTAGCTGTAACCCAGGGCCAGGGGCTTACCGTGTATTTGACCATAGTCACCGGACTAGGGTGATTTATGGTCTAAATATTTCTCCAAATGAATTGTGAAAACAGGAAGTATACAATTACCACGATTATATGGATGAAGGTCTAACGAGTGGTAGTTTCCTGACATCTGGGCACAGACTGGAACCTCAAAAAAACGAAAAGTTCTCTTCTTCTACCCAGTCTCGATCGGCCATTTTGTTACGATTTTTAACAAAAATGGCCGATCGAGACAGGGGTAGAACTAAGTTAGAAGGAGATAACTTTTCGTTTTTTTGAGGTTCCAGTCTGTGCCCAGATGTCAGGTCTCAGGAAACTGCCAGTAGGATGGGGGATCGGGTGTCCGGACACTTTATATTTTTGAAGCCTTCTTTTTTGTCTTTGGATTACCCTAAACATATGAATTCAATAGTTGTAACCATCTTCGATTTTGTTCTCTATAATATTTCCTACATTTTGTACTAAAAATTGATGAAACTTCGCCTGTAAATTTCTTCAAATGACTTCCTAAAATTGATCGTCCGGACACACAACCTGTCCGGACACACAACAACTGGGTATACCACTCGTTAGACCTTCATCCATATAATCGTGGTAATTGTATATGGTAGGGGGTCCTAAAGCTGCGCGGGTCCTAAAGCTACGCACCACTCATCGCGCATGTAGTTTTTATGGCAAATGCGCACTCTGTGTGTGGAACTGTGACTGCAGAGTGACAAACGATTCCTATTCAATTTTTTCTACAGAGGCTGCAGTAAATCTCTACATGCAGAGAAAACCAATAACTGTTTCGGAATTTTGGAGTTATATTCGCTTAAATTTCATTTTATCCTATGATAATATGAATATATTTTAGAAATTGAGGCACAGAAAATACTATTTTTTTGCATGATAAATCGAGTGCGTAGCTTTAGGACCCCTTCTACATCGGGTGGCGAAATCAAGAGGTGTTTGGAAAACACGGCGGGATTTTCGTATTAGTGAGTTTTGCGATATTTTCTTCTTGGTTAATGATCTTTAGTCTAGAATGTTTGGAGTTGTTTGCCACAAATTAGTGAAAAATATTTGTTGAAATATTAAAATTGGGATAGTTTTTATTGTTTGAAAACAAAGTGCGTAGCTTTAGGTCCCCCATCATACTTTCTGTTTTCACAATTCGGAAGCCCACAATTCATTTGGAGAAATATTTAGACCATAAATCACCCTAGTCCGGTGACTATGTCTATGGTCAAATACACGGTAAGCCCCTGGGCTACCGCCCGCTGCGCGGGCGGGAGCTCCCTGGGTTAAGCTAGCTGCGCACCGCTCCCGGGCCGACGCAGCCCCCGGAACACCGTGGACATTCAGTCACTCGGCTCACACAGCGCACTCACGACAAAAAGACAAGATCTCCTTCCAACATTCAAGATTTCTAATCATTATAAATTGAACTAAAATTGACTCTAATATATTCGATACTCTATAATGCAAAAATTACTTACGTTTAATACTTTTCTCTCAGACATTATGAGGCTTTTGTCTTTGGCTTTCCTTCAAGTTCATGCAGTGTATGTAGTCTTCTAGGCACGGAGCGCGCGGCATTGATCGCCAGCTCGCGCGCGCGCCTCTCGAGAAAATCGTTGCGCCATCGTCTGATATCATGGGGCAGAGCTACAGGGGGGGGGGGAGGGGGGGAGGTCATGACCATCCCACTGATTTTTTATTTAGGTAGTGAAAGAGAACATAAGTGAAGAAGAGGTTTTAAAGAAGTAAGCTAAAAAGTACCGGGTATTTAAAAACAAATTGGTCTTGTAACTTAAACCCGGCCGGTACATGAAATGACGGGAAAAAAGACAAAGTTCAAAATCCCCTGTTTGGGAGCATTGGTTTTCATAGCCATTGCAATTTTTTTTTGTCGTATGTATCCTATCATTATAAATTTTAGCCCCAAACTGCTGAAGTGAAGTGAAGAAAAAGTAATCGGGGCCAGAACAGGGGCGGATCCAGCTTTTTATAAAGGGGGGGGTTGGGGTGGTATGCGAGGGAGCGTAGCGACCGAGTCCAAGCGAGCGGAGCGAGCGAGGGGGGAGGGTGTGGGAGGGGGGTGTCCCCCCTCCCACAGTAGGGAAAAATTTTGAAAATCTGTGTGTGAAAATGGCGTTTTCTAAAATTACAAGTTTAAAAAAAAAGATAAGATTTAAAAAAATGGTCCCCGGATTTTTTTGGGGGGGGGTTGCAACCCCCCCAACCCCCCCTCTAGATCCGCTTCTGCAGAAATGGGGTTAGGCCCTATTTTAAAAAAGCTGCAAGTGAACGGAGTGAGCGAGTAAAAAATTATGACCCTTTTGATACAAAAATGTAATTTTTAAATAGAGTTATCCCTAATTAAGAAGATAGTATCATAATTTTTATTTCATATTTTGTTTCAATGCCTTCCTTTATTTTTCTTGTAGCACGTTTTTTTTTTTTGGCGCACAACCCCCATTTGTACACCCTGACTTGAAAGATATTCACATCAAAATAGGCTTAATTATGAAAAAAAACTTGCCTTTTTTACTCAATAGTTTCTTAAAACATATACCCGGTATAGGCCTCTTTTTCTGATTTTTGCATTTTTGACATGGGCCCGTATTCTGAAGTCGGGTTTAACTTAAACTCAGGTTTAAAGTTGTGGTTTAAGTATGGCGAGCCAATTGTTACATAAATCACTAACAGTAGAGATATCATACTTCAGCTCATTTGGCTCTGAATTAATTCATAATTGTCTAGGAAGTATAAAAAGATTATTGGCTTCACCATCGATGAATCAGGAAAGAGCACAGTAAACATAAGAAACAGACAACTTAATAACAATTTTGATACTTATGGCTTCCCATACTTAAACCACAACTTTAAACCTGAGTCTAAGTTAAACCTGCTATCAGAATACGGGCCATTGTATTTACAAATAAACAAATCAATAAATCAAATGAAAAAAAAAATCACGCAAATTTTGCAACTCAACGGTCAACGAGGCTGACCAGCCTGCAAAAAACTTTTTAGAATGATTATTAACAAACGAATAGCATACTTTACAAGTAGCAGTGTTCATTTATGAGCCCTTTATTGTTTATTTTTAAGTTTTTTGTTAAATAAAAAAAAATCACGGCCAAACAGGGTCGGCGGAGCGAAGTTGAAAGTGGGGGGGGGGGCACAGGGGAAAAGTACACATTTTCTTTCGAAAAGGGTACTATGTACATGTATAAAAACAAAGAAAAAAAAAACAGATTTATAGGCCGTTTTATCTAGAATGGCGTAACAAGCCAGACATTTTGAGGGGGCTAGATTTGTCGCATCATGTAAAAGAAACTGCTAGCGAGCGAAGCAAGCGAGCAAAAATTTTGACGTTTTTATAACGAAAATCCAATTTTGTGATAGATTTTGACATAATTTATTTAGAAAATGATATCATATTTCACGCTTCTCTCTTTCCTTTTCTCTTTTTCTTGGTCTTTTTTTTTTTTGGGGGGGGGGAGTCCCCAGCCCCCACCCATCTGTACGACACTGAAAGGGGCACAGAACACATTCATATATGGCACTTTTCTTAGGTAAATGGGGGCACTGATTCGAGAAAGGGCACTAACAAGAAGGCAAGGAGGCATTATATGCTCACACATAAAACGTGTCTTTCTCAGGTGAAGGAGCACAGAATTAGTTCGTAAGGGGAGGGGGTAAAAAAAAAAGGTCCTCATATGAGAAATGGCACTTGCTAAAACATAGAACATAAAATGGGTCATTATCATGTCTAAGTGACACAGAACACGTTCGAGAGGTGGCATTTTGGGGGTAAAAATTGGCACTTATACGAGAAAGGGCATGTGGTAACCCCTAACACGGGTCTTTCTCGGGTGAAAGGGGCACATGCAGTACACGTTTGCGTGGGGGCATTTTTCCTGTATAAAGAGGGCACTTTTCTTCCGTAAAAAAGAACACTATTTCAGTGCTTCAAAAAGTGGGGGGGGGGGGGCACTGTGCCCCCGGCCCCCCAGGATCGCAGCCCCTGCGGCAAAATCTTCCCCATGAAAACTTTACAATATTGTTGTTGCAGGGGCGGCGATCCTGGGGGCCGGGGGCACAGTGTCCCACCCCCAATTTTTAAAGCACTGAAAAAGTGCCCTTTTTAACGCAAGAAAAAAGCCCCCTCATAAACGTGTACTGTGCCCTTTTCACCTGAGAAGGACCCGTTTTTTGTCTGAGCAAGTGCCCTTTTGCCATCTTATAGGTGCCCTTTTTCGTATCAGTGCCCATTTTTCTACCCTAGAAAAGTGCACCTCACGAACATGTCCTGTGCCCCTTTCACCTGAGAAGGATGCGCTTTATGCCGTTAGCATGTGCTCTTTTGCCATCTTATAGGTGCCCTTTCTCGTATCAGTGCCTCTTTTTACCTATTAGAAAAGTGCCCCCACGAACGTTTTCTGTGCCCTTTGACCTGAGAAGGACCTGTTTTATGTGTTAACGAGTGCCCCTTTGCCTTCTCATAGGTGCCTGTTCTCAATATAAAGTTGTACTGAAAACCCGCTCTTTTCGTGCCCGATGAGCGCTCGGTTCTTTATTTAGCGCCGTTCTGCTTCCTTCTGCAAGTGCATAATGAATGAAAAAAATGAAAATAATCCCACGTGCCTTAAGTTTCATGAGTCATGTGAATGGGGTAGAGAAGTCATTTTCATTGTTTTAAGAACAAGGCTGTATGCAGCGATGGATTTTTTATTGTAGATTTTCACAAAATTCACCAAGAAAATGCTAAAAATCCAACAATTTTACATAACAAAATGCAAAAGCGCCTCAAAGATAAGCTCAGTCGCTTTGCTCCCTTGTTTTTTCATTTTTTCCCAACAAGTTTACACGTGCTACCCCCCTCCCAGCAAAATTTTCCTGCATACGGCCATGTTTAAGATAGTACCCTTTTTCGAAACAAAAGGAACATTTTCCCCTGTCTCCCCCCCCCCCCCCCACTTTCAACTTCTCTCCACCGCCCCTGTGTTGTTGCTTTGGACAAAATTTTCATTAAAGTTCATGTCCACCCCAGAATGGAAAAATCAAAAGAAAATTAAGAGAAAATCAAGAGAAAAATCAAACAAGCATGAAATTTCATCAAAATCGTATGTGAATTAAGAAAGTTATGACATCTAAAAATTTCACTTAATTTCACAAAACAATTATAGTCACATCCTGGTCAGTATGCAAATGAGGAGACTGATGACATAAAGTTTAATCCCTCCCCGCATATGTAGAATTACCACTGTTTAATCATTGTTGTTCAAACAAGAAGGTCCTTATTGTCAAATCTGGAAAACTGAAATATTGTATAATTCAAACAAACAAACAAAATAAATAGTGAAGAGGGACTTCACTGACTTATTTGTATGTCACTAAGTTGTGCATAATAACTGTTTGGAATGAAATAAGCGGAACTTTAAAATATCATTATTGACATATTTTACTTGCAATTTCAGCGTTATGTTTCTTTAATTTATCTCTATTGATTCAAATTAATTTTCTTATTTTATAATAATAATAATGATAATAATAATGATAATGATAATGATAATGTCGGTAAACAGGGAAATAGCAAAAGTCTCTACATGGTTCAAAGCAAATAAATTAGCTCTGAATATAGCCAAAACAAACTATATTATATTTAGATCAAGGAACAAGAGAGTGCCCCATGACCTACCACATATTATAATTGATAATCTTGTAATTTCTAAATTGAAGAATATAAAGTTTCTTGGAGTTACCTTTAATGAGCTCATGGATTGGAGCATACACATATCAGAAATTTGTAAATCTTTATCTAAATATGTTGGTATCTTATATAAATTGAAATTCATATTACCTTCTAATGTTTTAAATATTCTTTATAGTAGCCTTATCTTGCCACATCTGAATTATTGTAACTATATTTGGGGTAATACATACAAATCACGCCTTCTAAAGCCATATATCCTACAGAAAAAATCAATCCGGTTAATTGCAAAGTCTCATATGCAAAGTGCTAGTAAACCCCTTTTCAAAAAGATGAATATTTTACCTCTCCATGAACTAATTACTTTAAATACTCTAATCTCTATGTACTCAGTTAAAAATCACATTTTTCCATTGAAGTATTGCAATATGTTTTCACTCAATTCAAATGTTCATTCTTATGCTACTAGACAAAAAGATAATGTCCATGTTCCAAAAGTGAGACTTACTTCTTCTTTAAATTCACTAGCTTTAGTCGGTATAAAAAAATGGAATCAACTCCCAATTTCACTAAAAAAATGTTCAACTCTATCCTGTTTCAAAAAAACGTGTAGGGCGTACTTAATGGAAAATCTATAAAATTACTAGGGTTTGTGTGTGTGTGTGTGTGATGGTGTGTGTATGTGTGTATGTTTATACATTTATATATCTGCTGATAAAATTTGTGTTTTTCTTAGTTTTCTGTTTCTGATTGTGAATTATGTCAATGCTATTGTTTTGGGGGCCATTCTCTAAAAGCATTTTGCTTTTTTATGGTCCTAGCCATATTTTTTACCATTTGTTACATAACTATGTACACTGTTTGATTTGTATATACACATTTTTATGGTTGAATAAAATTAATTTAATTGAATTGAATGATTATATTAATAATGATAATAATATTGCTGCCACCTGTTAACGATCTGTCAGCCGGCCAGGGCTCTGTCCACCAATCACTATAGCATCACTTCGGAACAGTCTTCGTATTGTCCCATTTCTATGACATTTTTGTATTGAAGTTTTCTGCTGCTGTCTCATCAGCTGAACTGTGCCCAGTCTCGTGGAGGAGATTCTAAGAGGACCAGGACAGATGAAAGCTGGAGGGGAGAAGTCTTGCTGCCAGGGATCCATAGGAAAGAGGCTGACTGAAGAATAGGAACTTTTATGCTGTATTGTTGTTTGTAGCATCGTAGTTAAGTTTGTTTCTTTTGTTAAACTCCGTTGGTGTGGGACTACACTGAGATGAATGTACTGGTACTTTATTTTTTAATTTCTATAATATGTTCTCATAATGTCAACACAATATCTCAGTATGTTAGTCTGCCAGCGGTAAAGCGTTTAAAATATTTCCGTTCGCCTATTTTGTACTATCATAACTCTGTAGCAACCTTTCAAGCCGAATTATGCCAACCTAGTAACCACTTTTGTTATCTTTTGTTATTATCTGGGGATGTGGAAACAAATCCTGGTCCAAATTATAAATTTCCATGTAGAAAATGTCAAAAGCCTGTGAAGAAAAACCAAACTGGCCTCCTGTGTTCTACCTGTAATAAGTGGCACCATTCCAAATGTGAAGGCATAAGTGAACAGGAGTACACAATATTATATTACAACCCTAATGAATGTTGGACTTGTTTAACATGCTCTTTACCGTCTTTTTGTGATTCCTTATTCTTGTACCCCATTCAAACAAATGTTGGTCATACCGAACCACTTTTACCTCCCACTGAACATGTAACTAATACCCCACCTTCCGATAAAACATCAGTGTATGAGTCCTTTGAAGAAAAGTTTGAGACAAAAGGGTTGCATTTCATTCACTTAAATGTGAGATCAATATTGAATAAAATATCCGAACTTCGGCTTCTTTTTTCTAAACATAAAATAGCTATTATTGCCATCACTGAAACATGGTTAAACTCATCTGTAAATGATGAAGAAGTTTGTATAGATGGATACTGTATATTACGCAAAGATCGTGAATGTGGGCTAGGTGGTGGTGTTTGTCTCTACATAAGAAATGACATTGCATTTAATATAAGAGAAGACTTGACTCCAAGAAATATTGAATCATTATGGATCAATATTCTATTGCCTCGTACAAAGCCCATTACACTTGGTGCTCTTTACAGACCCCCTAAAGATAATAATTTCATTGAATCACTCTCTGACACTTTAGAAAAATTTAAAAAAGATGATGAGATTGTAGTGTTGGGGGACATGAATATTTGCCTTTCGAAAAAGTCTCCTTTATCCAAGAAATATGAGAATTTACTTAATCTAAGTGGTTTAAGCCAACTTGTAAAGCTGCCCACACGTACAACTCAGACATCTTCCTCCCTGATAGATCACATATTATGTAGTAAAGAAGAGCATATTAGTCAAAGTGGTGTTATTGACCTAGGTATAAGTGATCATTTATTGATTTATTGTTCAAGAAAGATTGTCAGGCCCGTATTTGGGCACCACAGAACTGTGTCCATCAGAAGCTTAAAAGGTTATAATGTAGATAATTTCAACTTAAATTTATCCCGATCAGACTGGTCCAAGGTAACTGAATGTAAATATGTAAATATGGCTTGGGCAAATTTTAAATCTATATTCTTGTCAATTATAGATATGAGCGCACCTCTGAAAGAGGTAAGAATTAAGCAATCAACTGAAAAATGGATGAACCATGAAATTATTGTTTTAATTAAAGAGAGAAATGTAGCTTACAAAAATATGAAAAGGAATATTGGCAATTTAGACCTTGAAAGAAAATATAAAGTTTTAAGGAATTTAGTTCAAAGGAAGGTAAGAAGTGCCAAAACCGAATACTTTCAAGAACAAATCGAAGAAAACAAAAATGACTCTAGAAAATTGTGGAAGAATTTGAAAGGTTTAGGTCTAAAAAGTAAAGGGAAATCTGATAAAAAAACGGTTATTAATGTGCAAGGTGAATTAAGTCACGATAAGGCTAACATTGCAAATGAGTTTAATCGTTATTTTACAACTGTGGCCGACAAGTTAGTTTGTAAATTACCAGTAAATACAACAAAATTTCATGCAGAAAGTGACCAATTTCAAAAGTTTTATGAAGAAAAGGGTATTTCAAAAGGTAGTTTTCATTTTTCCCCCGTTACAGAAAAATTTGTTTTAGATGAACTAAATAGGTTGAAAATATCAAAAAGTACTGGTTTAGATATGATACCTGCAAGATTTTTAAAAGATGGGGCAAGAAATTTGTACAAACCTTTGAATTATGTTATTAATTTATCTCTTATGTCTTCTACCTTTCCTAATGATATGAAATTCGCAAAAGTTACCCCGCTACATAAAAAGAAAGATAAAACTGACGTTAGTAATTATAGGCCAATAAGTGTATTAAGTGTAGTGTCGAAGATTTTGGAAAAATCTGTTCATGCTCAAGTGGAGAAATACTTCCAAGAAACCAAGGTAATATATAAATTTCAGTCCGGCTTTCGTAACGGATATTCCACTGAAACTTGTTTAATACATTTAACAGATTTTATCAGGAATGAAATTTCACATGGGCGCATGGTTGGAATGGTTCTCCTAGACTTACAAAAAGCCTTTGATACTGTAAATCATAGCATACTTTTAAAGAAATTAGAAGTGATGGGTTTAGACTCTGCATGTGTGACATGGTTTAGATCATATTTATCTAACCGTCATCAGGTAGTTACCATGTAGACGGTTCTTTCTGATTCACTGCCTATTAAATGCGGAGTCCCTCAAGGAAGCATTTTAGGCCCCATTCTTTTTATGTCTTACATCAATGATATGTGTACTTGTATTAACGAATCTAAATTAATTTTATATGCTGATGATAGTGTCTTGCTATATTCAGATACAAATCCCAAGATAATTGATAAAAAACTTAGTGCAGATTTGGCTAATTGCATCGAATGGATGTCTGACAACAAGCTTAGTTTACACGTTGGGAAAACGGAAAGCATTTTATTTTGTTCGAAACGAAAGTTAAGATATACACACGATTTCAAGGTTTCATATAATAATCAGGTAATTGAAAGAAAATATTCAGTAAGATATTTGGGAATTAATTTAACAAGTAACCTATCATGGACGGGTTTGGTAGACTCAATCGCCAAAAAGGCAAATTCACGATTGAAATTTTTGTATAGATATCAAACCTGTTTGAATATGAAGTCTAGACGTATTTTATGCTTTGCTTTAATACAATGTTTATTCGACTATGCTAATGCGGCTTAGTACGGTAGTCTGGGTGTTACGGATAAGAAAAAGCTAAGAATAATTCAAAATAAAATTGTGAGATATATAAATGTTTTAGGACCAAGAGCACATGTCGGATATAATGAACTTGAAAAGGCAGGATTGCTTCATGTAGATCACAGGTCACAACAATTAGTATTACACCCAGGGCCGTAGCTAGAGGGGGGGGGGGGGGGGTATGGGGGGGTGTGACACCCCCCCAACATTCGTGGCAGTCGGCAAAATCAGGTACCAGTTGGCAAAATGGAGGATAGGGGAGAAAAAGAAGGAAAGAAAGAGAGAGAGGGGGGAGAGAGAGAGAGAAAGAAAGAAAGAAAGAAAGAAAGAAAGAAAGAAAGAAAGAAAGAAAGAAAGAGAAAGAAAGAAAGAAAGAAAGAAAGAAAGAAAGAAAGAAAGAAAGAAAGAAAGAAAGAAAGAAAGAAAGAAAGAAAGAAAGAAAGAAAGAAAGAAAGAAAGAAAGAAAGAAAAGGAAAGAAAAGGAAAGAAAAATAGGGGTACTAACTTCGAAGAAGGTTACGACTTTTAGAGTAAAGACAACCAATTGGCAAATCCAAGTCCATGTAGCCAGGCTTAGAGCCCTACTAGTCAGCAAAATACTAAGTACAAGACAGATGGAGCTATAATAACACACAAAGTAAGCCCCCGGTCCTCCCCCAATATGAACAAGCTTGTTAGTTTGCAAATTATACCACAATTATTGACGATTTAACAAACACATTAGTTTGTAAAATTAGAGGCAAGACTAGGTACATAAATATTGGGTGGGATGAATTTCCAAGGTTTAAGTTGAATAATCAAAGCCAAAGTATAGTTGGCAAATTATAAAGTGGGCCTATTAAAGTGGCAGAACACTATACGCTCTACCAGTCAGCAAAGTGATGTACCAGTACTGCCCCGTTTCAGATCTGAAAAGAATAGAACACAAGACTTAAAAAACTGGTAACTCTGCAGTTGGCAAATTCATGAAGACAAGTCTACAACTTGTAGACTTGTCTACAAGTTTGCAGTTGGCAAAAAACACAAAAATGTTCTAAGTTATTTTTACTAAACATTTTTTTTTTAATTTATGGTGTCAGAAGGTGCTTAGGGTGGGAATGGGGGCAGGTTGTGGTTGCATCATTCCTGGTGCTCGCATTGTCTGACTAATGAGATGTATAGTCCTGTTGTATTTTAAGTCCATAAAGATTATGCACCAAACTATCTCCTCGCACTTCAAGTTATCATTGTTTTATGTAGTGACATATGCTTTTTTCATGACTATATACTTAAAGTGATTGCCCCCTTTAAGGCCTTAATAAAACATTTCCAGTCTGTGCTTACGTTCGCATTGGTGTGGACCGATATAGATACCGGGCTGGTGTTAAATCAACACCGGCGTTTTTGCAGTGCACGAATTCCTAAAGACAGTCCTTAAAATGTCCCTTTTTCCGATCTAATTATAACAAATTTTCAGCTCGCGCTTCGCGCTCGCATCACTTAATTAGTGAAATAGTAAATTCCTACAAACAAGCCATAGAATACCCCTCTTCAGGTCTGAATTTCAAAAATTGTCAGCTCGCGCTTCTCGCCCGCAATATTTCATTAGTGAAATACGTATCATGTTCATGATTACAATGACCACAAAAAGAGCTTCATGTGCCAGTGTAATTCTAACAAAATCAGCAAGCGCTTGGCGCTCGCATTAGATGACTATGATGAGATACGTACGCACTTCATAAATTCCAAAAGATAGTCCTGAAAATGTCCCTTTTTAGGGTTAAGTTATACAAAAAATTTCAGCTCGCGCTTCGCGCTCGCATTGTTTGTTTTGTAAGACAGGTACGTATCATGATTACAAAACTTTGCTTATAATGTCCCTTTTTAGGACTGAATATCAAACATTTTCAGCTCGCACTTCGCGCTCGCATTATTTGATCACTAAGATACATATCCGTTTAATGGCACAGTCCTTAAAATGTCTCTATCAGGTCAGTATACCTGGCAATTGAGCGCGCTTCGCGCGCCCACTTAATGGCTCTAAATCTTTGCTGGTGCCACCCCCCCCCCAATGCCGTGACCCACGTTACGCCACTTTTAGCAGTAGCACTCTTGAAATTTTAGTTGAGACATCTTGCACAAAAGGTCAATTCAAAATTAACAAATCTTTGATTTTGATATTATTAATGCATAGGGTATATCATTATACTGCAAGTATAGCAACTACAGAAGCGGATCTAGAGGGGGGGTGGGGGGGGGGGGGTTGCAACCCCCCCAAAAAAAAAAATCCGGGGACCATTTTTTTAAATCTTATCTTTTTTTTTAAACTTGTAATTTTATTTTATTCTATTTCTATGTATTTATTTCATTTATTATTATTATTACCAAAAAGAGTGGTGTTTTAGATGCAAGAAAACGCCATTTTCACACACAGATTTTCAAAAATTTTCCCTACTGTGGGAGGGGGGAAACCCCCCTCCCACACCCTCCCCCCTCGCTCGCTCCGCTCGCTTGGACTCGGTCGCTACGCTCCCTCGCATACCACCCCAACCCCCCCTTTATAAAAAGCTGGATCCGCCCCTGAACTACGGCAAACTAGCCTTTCTATTTTGATCCAAAATGTTTATTTTTAAAGTGCAAATATCTTTGTATATCTTTGTATAATTTACCTTAAAGTATTCACCAAATGCCACTAATTCAATTCTAAAAATTCAAAATCTTTTAGCATGTGATTATTGTAGGGGGGGGCACATCCCCCATCAGACCCCCCCCCCCCCCTGTGCTCACGTTGGCGCTGTCACGCCAAATTTAGTTGGCAAATTTAGCTGGTACACCCCCCAACAAAATGCTTCTGGCTACGGCCCTGATTACACCACATGCATAAAATATTCTATTCGGATAAATTAGATCATTATATAGCAAATAATTTCACCCGGGTATCAAATATCCATAGGTACGATACTCGAAATAGTAATTTTAATTTCGTATTACCAAAACGTGAAGGACATATTGGAAACACTTTTTATTTTAATGGCATCCAATCTTGGAATGCTCTTCCTGATAAAATAAAAGCCGTTAACTTTTTTTGTCAATTTAAGAGTGCATTAAAAAATCACCTAAAACTGGAAGCTGCCCGAGAACAGCATTACCAGTAAAATAACACATTTTGTACAGTTGGTTTCTAGTAATATAGATAATGTATACATAAGGGTATGTTAAAATATAATCTTGTTTCACATATTAGGAAGATTATTGTTTGCTTCAGATGTTTGCAAATTATATGACTGATGGATATGTTTGTATGTATTTTTTCCCCCCAATATTCCAGTACTTGTCGTAGTTTATATTTTTTGTTACAATATGTTAATGTTTTATACTAACTATAGGACCCCATTGGAAATAAGCCTTTCGGCTTTCATGGGCTATCCTGTCAAGGTATTTCCTCAATTTCATTGTAATTTCCTGTGATATTCTTGACGAATAAAATCAATCAATCAATCAATCGATAATAATAACATATTTTTGTTTATTTCACGACCTGAAAATTAGACATTCTAAATATTTGTAATTATGAATAATGTGCGTATAATGCTATTCACGCGAGCGCGAACTAAACGTTTTAATTAACTGATTTAAAACAGGACCTGTTAATCATTGTTTGCAGTTACTCATGAATAGAATACATTTCTCACTAATCTACAGACTACAGTGCGTCTAAAAAAGACTATACACTTTTGAAATGGCGGCCAAATAGAAAATATGTAACTTTTCAGTTTTGGGGAAAGCCAATAAAGTCAACTTTCAAATGACACCAGAAAGTTGGAAAACTATTTACGCAGAAAATATGTCACTTTGCTATGGGGGAAAGACCTATTTTGGAAAGCCAATAAAGTAAACTTTCAAATGATACCAAAAAGTTTTCCCCTTTATTTTACATATTTCACATTATCTCTTCCTGACCATGACATATATGGTGTGAATTATAGTATCCCATGATGTTGTGCTCAGAAGGAGGCAAGATGCAATTTGAAAGATAATGAGAAAAATCTGAAAATTTGTGTACAAAACAAGTGGAGAGTTGTCCACAAAATTAGCCATTTTGAAGCACGTTTGCCAATTTTTTGAGGATACCCATAGAAAGTACAAGACTTTCTAAACATCCATAACTTGCTTATTTCATAACCTATTTTGATGAAACTTTAAAAAAAAATTGTTCCTCTAATTTTACTATTTCCAATAAGATTGCTTCTCTTCTTTGGTTTTGGTTTCATTTAAGTTGTTTATGCGCCTTGAGCACTCTACATATAGTGGATTTGGCTCCTTATAAGTCTTTCTTATCTCACATATGATTTTGATGAAAATTCAAGTTTTATACTTGTTTGGATGTCCACAAAATCGGCAATTTTGAAGTACGTTTGCCAATTTATCTTACATCTGATTTTGGTAAAAATTTAAAGTTTTATGCTTGTTGGTTTTTCTCCTTTTTATTCAAATCAACTCTTGTTGGGGTGAACTTGACTTTTCAAAAACCAGATTGGATGTCCTGATGGCGGGGCGATAATGAAGAGGCTAGAGAGGCGACGAGTAGGTGGGCAGTGGAGAGTAGAAGCGATGAGGCTTCTCGACGTTATGGGTAGTATAGCTTGACTGCATGTCCGTCATCAGGAGAGGTGATGGCCAGTCAATCTGCCGGTGATATAGGATAACCAATGTCGTACCAATTGCCAACTCTTCTACTATCATTTGGTCTTTCATCAGTTCGTCCACTATCCACATGGTCTAATTTCAAATTCGTCCACTCACCCTTTCGTCTAATAACCAGTTGGTCCAATAGCCTTTTAGTCCATATAACACTTGATCTGATTGGACTAAGTGTTTATTGTGCAAAATGAATGAAAACTAGATTTTAATTCGTCATGAGGACGAATTAGGTGGTCTGTCATGATTTTTCATTCAGTGTCGGCTAATGTTGTATGAAATGAATCATGTAGATATGATTGATAATCTTGATCATAGACATCATAGGAATACATTTTGACCATTGCTAAATGTGATTATTAATGTGGTGATGACAACCGTGATGATTATAATGATGGTGGTGATAATGCAATACGGTAAATACGAAATTAAGTTTGGAGCACGTAAAATGCCTTAAAAACTCCTCAAAAATTTCAGACGATTTACCAAAATTGGTTTTCCAAAATTGCGCAATAAAAGGCGCCTTCATTTTCAGAGCAGCTAATTTTTAATGGACAGTTTCATGTTTTTTATGCAAAATCTTTTTAAAATTTCTTTCTACTGTCAGCAATTTTTCTTTTAAGATTTCAAGCAAGAATTTTCACAATGTCAGTGGGTATCAATTTCACAGAATGCTTGAAAATTCATAGGTGATACTTTTTGAAAACTAAAATATCTTAAATATTTTTATTCAAAATTTCTGCTAAATTTCAATTATTTTTAATGAGAAGTTTCGCAATGATACAATTTCACTGCTTCACTTCAAAACTCATCAGTGATGTATATGATAAAAGAATTAAGTAGAATTTTTTGAGGGGAAATGTTTGCAAAATTTCTGCAAATTCCTAAACATTTCACATAATATTTTTCGTCAAGAATTTTCAATGTCTATTTATTAATTGTGTATGACTTAAACATTTTCTTGAAAATTCTTTCTTGATGATTTTACTGAAAAAAGTCAGGTAAAAGATTCAAATTCTGGCAATTTTCCCGCAAAATTTCGGGAAAATGAGTATTTTACTAAATTGCACTATTCTTAATTTCACAGAAGGTATCTGAAAATTTGTTATTTGTTATATTTAGAGAAAATAACCAAATAGAAAAAAATCCAGGATTTTCCGCTAAATGTCTAGAATGAAATTTATCAACCAAATAGCGTTTCAATATTGTAGCGTTTACCAAAAAATGCATAAATTATGTTTTACAATGTTTAAACTACCCCTTAAAATGTTCCGGCAATATTAAAAAAAATGTCCTACATAAAAAACCGCAAGGCAAGTAGGCTTGATATTTTCAGCAAGACCGTACAATTGATTAATAAAGCATTTTTTAAAAAGAATTCTCAAAAATTAGGTCCAGAAAAAAATTGCAAAAACTTAAACAGGTGATAACACTCTGATGCTGTGGTTGAAAGTGAAAATCAATCACACATTATTTGTAGAAAATTCTTTTCACTACATCATATCAAAATTTGAGAGAAAATTGACTAGTAATAACGAAGATACGGTCAAATATGCATAAATACGTTGACGTAATTGCGAAAATGTGTTATTTTCACTTCTAACGTAATTTTGACGTTATTACGCAATCTCCAGATAAGATTTTGACTTCTAACGTAATTTTGACGTTATTACGCAATCTCCAGATAAGATTTTGACTACAGTATATCCAAGAGTGAGGAAAAGATGGGGGTCAACGGAGTCCCTGTAGAGCTACAGTGAATTTTATATAGGCATATTTTTGCCCACTTATAACTTATTTTGCGAGTTTGCATGCGCGTGTAATGCAAATTTGAATGGACGCGCATTCCCGTATTATTGGTCGTAAGAGGCTGAATGAGGTATCAAATTAATCAGAAGATAATGGACAATGGACAGACCAACGAACGTAGAGGGCAGCAACACACAAGCGTGTTGCTATTAGGAAGGTCCACTCGATACGCGCATACAAATGAAGTGCGCGAGCAATTTGGTAGTCATGCCAACGAAACCATGATCCGATACAATACACTTACGGAGTGACAGCAAAATATAGGTAAACTAATAGATTATGACAATAGTAGATTAAAACAATGAAAACAAAAAATATATAAAAAATTAAATAATAATGTACCAAATTCTTAAAATAATACTGTAGAAGCTGTTATTTTCGCGTACAGAATTTTTCGCGAATCGCGGGGGTCCCGACATTTTCGCGGGTTGTTAAATTCGCGATCGGAAGATGTAGAAAACATTTCCACAGCATTTAAAAGAAGTAAAACTAGTGCAAATTACGTGCAAATCTCTACTCTTTAAAATAACCATGCTGATGTGTGTTTTATACATAAATATGTCCCTGTAAAAACAGTTACAAACTGTGGAAAAAGGTGGCTTAAATTTCAATTTTTTTACCTTTAGATCTGAAAATTCATCATGCCACAGTTTAATCTGTAATTTATAGGGTTAAGCAATCTTTAGAATTGTGTTTTGTTCTATTCATTTTTCAAAAAGTTGGTAAAAGTGCAAAAATGTGGAATTTTGTGAACAGAATCTTCACTTGTAAAGGCTCTGGTCATGTGACTTATGAATATTAATGAGTATGCAAATAGCTGCCAATACGTGTGTATAGAGTCAATCAGATGACAATAATATCAAATTATTTCATGGAAAATACATTTTAATATTACAGTGAGTGTATAGATATTGATAAATAATGTTAGAAAATACTTTAGGCTATGATTTTGTTTGAGAAATTAAAAAAAGTGAAATTCTAGCTAACTTTTTGAATCACTAACTGTACTTTCTAAGCCTTATTTTTTGTACATATAGAGGTGCATATCTCCATTTTCTCACTACTCAGTATGTTTTCAATAGCAAAGCTTTGCTGTTGGGGACATTGGCACTGACTAAGAAGTGTGTCAATATTTTCGCGTGTTGTTAAATTCGCGGCAGATCGGCAATTCGCGAAAATAAAACCCCCGCGAAAATTACAGCTTATACAGTATATCACTAAATTATTGTCACAATTTTTGTGTACATCTTCAGTAAAACAGGATTAAATACTGTCATAAATAAACCAGTCTGCTAATTTCACCCGGATTTAGCCAAGTCATTTTGTGACCACCGAAAACCTCTCAGAGCACTTTTTTAGTAGATTGTAGAGTTGATTTATTTTCATTTCCTCTTTATCATTATTTTTGCTTGAAATGTTTTTACAGTAAATATCATGCTTAAAAATATGAAATACTTGTTCCTGTATTTTTCATAAAATATTACATGGTGGTGACAACAGTTTTATGACTTTGCATATCAATATGATAACAAGTATACGTGAGGTTGATACGTCTTCATCTAAATTTCGCTGCACCATAATGCGCCTACACAATCCAGCACCGCCTCTTATACAAGCGCCATGGCTGGCATGACCGCGCCGGCGCCCCGGGTCGGTCGGTGCTGAGGTAGGGTACGGTGGGCTGCATGCATGTGCTAACACAAATTTTTGTAAAATTATGAAATGAAAAAAGTAGATGTGACATAGACCTTCGCCCCTTGATAGTTCGTCTCAAGTCAAGACCGGTCGGAATATACATAGCTCGATAATGAACCAGATAATTGCTGTCTAATATTATGTCTAACGTACGTTGTCTGGGACTTGGCTTTGCTGTTTAGTGGTCGTATTCGATCTTGCCTGATGGATTGCAAAATGTGGGTTGGATTTGTGGATATAGCATAATTATTTTAGATTTTCAGACTACAATCTACACTCTAAGTGAAAATTAAAATTCTAACCTTGAATATTTATCGTTGCTCATCCGCCATAGTGCCACATCAATGACAGACCAAGTCTATATCTTTCAAGTCCATATCTAGCTAAGTCGAGTCGCGTCGAGATTCCTGATGCCAGTGCAGTGCAGTCAGCATTATCATTCACGCAGCGCAGTACGCGCACCGAGGTACAGGTGACCGGGGAAGTTTCGGCGCGGCCAGACCAGAACATCACGGTCTTGGCTCTGGCGTTAGCTTGTGTAGATTTGGTAGGGGCAGCGAAATTAAGCAGAAGAACGGCTACACAAATATTATCAGTCTATGTATTTTTATTGCTATGTAAACTACAAGAATCATGATTACCTTTTGTTTTACAATTTTTAAAAAATACAAATATACTAAAATGATATTATTTAACATATTTTCTTGGAGGTTTTATTATCAATAATAAATAGTAAAATTGAACAAACGAAAAAAAATCAACTCTACAATCTTCCAAAAAAGTGCTCTGGGAGAAAATGGTCACAAAATCTGAGCGGAGTGGACCTTCCTAAAAGCAATACTGCAAAGTGTTGCTGCCCTCTACGTTCGTTGGGACAGACATAAAATAAATGACGACTCGAAGATGCATACCGATGGTAGGTGCAAGAACGCGCACGCATACCTGTGCGCGCGCAAATTCTTGACATGCTCCAATATTTTACAGTTTCACATGGTATCGTAGCCGTATTTCCATACCTTCTATATATCGGACTGTTACTCTTGGTTCGTAGCTGTTTCTCGATCATGATGTTTTGGAAGAACTTTTATTGAACTGTGAGTCACCTATTGCTTCATTTTTGTGGAAATTTTCGGGGCGGTATTCTGAAAACCGTGTTAGCACAAAAACGGTGTTAGCTAACACGATTGGTATTCTGAAAATCGTGTTAGCATGAAAAACACGTGGCCCAAGAGATAACACCGCGCATGGTCATGAAATACGCAGAGCGCAACGCGCAACCCCCATACGCGGTGTTAGGGAGGAAGATAACACGAAATTTGGTATTCTGAAAATGGTGTTAGCTAAATTTTTGTTCAAAGATAACACGAACATTTAACACTGCGTTAAAAAGAGGTTAAGTTGGGGATGACGATGGCTGCACTTTTTTAGCAGACGCAAACGTCAAAAAGAACATAAACGGACATATAAGTATCGTCTGGCAGAATTTACTGTAATTTTCTTTCATTTTCCAGCTTTATTTTTCATCTACCTTTCTCTCTACAAACAATGATTAAACAACAATTTCTTTGGAATTTCCTGTGAAAATACAATTCAAATGCATCTTTAATTTGTATTAATTAAAATCACTATCATTAATGCTCATGAGTTATTTATTTAGTTACTTTTTGCCAAATTATAAAAAAGACAGGAGAGGAAGAACATTTAAAACGTCTTTTTGCAGACAGAAATTAAAAGGAATCGAATTGGCGATTGGGGAAATCTTCTATAATATCCACAACCCCCCCCCCTTTCAATTGTAGTTCCAATGATTACACTTTTTTTGACTCTCAATTCTCTTATTTCATCTATCCCGCCAGTCAATCTATATGCTTCGGATAGGGGAGGGGAAGTTATTATTTTTTTTTGGGGGGGGGGGGAGGGCTGATCGCTATACGCATCAAATTTTTATAAAGAAAAAAAATACAATTTTGTATGGTTGATATTTCTATGTCAGGTTTAATTTTTCCTAAAGTGCTTTTCATGCTTTTCAAAATTTACATTGCATATTTATTTTTTCAAGTTCTTAAAATAATTGGGGGCATGTATGAATTATGCTTGCCCCATATTTTAGGGGCGATCGTCCCCTGCCTGGTCCACAATCGATCGAGGCCTCTGTCTCCTGTCCATGCTGTCTGAAATAATCCATTCTTAATTGTCACAATCACCCCTCCCGACGTCTCTTTCTTGCTCTAACTTTTATTTAACTGTATGCGCTTTCAAAAATGATGTCACAATATGCAAGCTTCGTGTAACCAACGAACGTAGAGGGCAGCAACACACGACAGTGTTGCTTTTAGGAAGGTCCACTCGATACGCGCATAAAAATGAAGTGCGCGCACAATTTGGGAGGCATGCCAACGAAACCATGAACCGACGCGATACATTCAGAGATTAATAACAAAATAGAGGTAAAATAACAGATTATGACAAGACTAAATCCCAAAAATAGAAATAGAAAAATATAAAAACAATTGAAAAAAAATGTACCACATTTCAAAATTAAAAATATTACCAGATTATTGTCTTTTGTTTTTTTAATTCTTCAGTAAACAGGATTGATTATGCCATCAAATAAACCAATCTGCTAATTTCACCCCGATTTAGTCAAGCTCATTTTGTGACCGCTATTAAGCTCCGCCCCTCACTCAGCGCACTTTTTTAGTAAATTGTAGAGTTGATTTTTTTTTATTTCCTCATTTTCAACATTTTTACTTGATAGACTTTTACAGCAAATATCATGCATAAAAATATTCAATATTTATTTCTGTATTTTTCCTAAAATATTACGTGGTGGTGAAAACAATTTCATGACTTTCGCATATCAACATGATAACAAATATACGTGAGGTTGAACATTCTTCATCTATGTTTCGCTGCACCACATTAATGCGCCTACACAATCCAGCAACAGTGCCATCGCTTGAGTTCATGCGCCATGGCTGACCACGCCAGCGCCCCGGCCGGCCGGTCGATGCGGAGGTAGGATACGGTTGGCTGGTATTTGTGCATGCTAATTGCACAAATTAGGATGAAATTATGGAATGAAAAAAGTAGCTGTGACATATACCTTCGTCTCTTGATAGTTCACAAGTCAAGGCCCGTCAAAACATATATGGCTCGATACTGGACCAGATAATCTTGGTCTGTTAATTAGGTCTAACTTTAGACTAGGACTTACCTGGGCTTGAGCTTGACTGGTGGCCGTATTCTAGCTCTGCCTGATGTCTTGCAAAAAAGTTGGGTCGGATTCGTGGATATCGATTATTTCTTTTATACTTTCAGACTCCGATCTACACTGTAGGGGAAATTCGGATCCTAACCTTGAACATTTATCGTCGCAACTGGCAGTTAGTGCCACATCAATGACAGATTAAGTCCGTATCCTTCAAGTCCATATCTGGCTAAGTCGAGTAGTGTCTAGATATCCTGCCAGTCCTGCTAGTGCGGCCAGCATTGCATTTGCGCAGTACGCGCACCGATGTGTCCCGGAAGTTTCGGCGCGGCTTTGCCAGAAGATCAAGGTATTGGCTCTCGTGTTGGCTGGTGTAGCTTTGTAGGGGCAGCGAAATTAAGCAGAAAAGAGGTAATTCAATGTCATCAGACTATGTATGTTTATTGATGTGCAAACTACAAGAATCATGATTACGTTTTGTCTTACTTTTTTCAAAAAATAAATGAACAGTTATTAAAGAATATTTACATTATTTCGTGGAGTTTTCAGTATCCATAAAAAATAGTAAAATTGAACAAACGAAAAAAAATCAACTCTACAATCTACCAAAAAAGTGCGCTGAGTGAGGGGCGGGGCTTAAGTGGTCACAAAATCTGAGCGGAGTGGACCTTCCTAAAAGCAACACTGTCGTGTGTTGCTGCCCTCTACGTTCGTTGGTGTAACCGAGCGCGCACTCCCCTTTTCCCTGAAAATTGTGCGCGATTTATTTCTTTAACAGCGCATTTGATTGGATTAAATAGATGCAGAGTGGGAGGAGCCGAAGATAACACGAAATGAGATAACACGCAGATAACACGGTTTTCAGAATACAGATTTGGGGTTATGTTAGGGGCGTGTTAAATCAGAGAGATAACACGATATTTAACACCAAAGTTAACACGATTTTCAGAATACCGCCCCGGTTGGGAACTGTATTTGAACATTTCTTTCGCGCAAGCAGGCACCTATCAACTGCATCATAGCAACGCCAACGGTTCTCGCGTCATCACCGAAATCTAGGAGCCCATCGCGCATCATCTTCTGATGACGTCACAATAACTGATCACCTGTTCATCTGACTTTACACTAACAAGTTTCTGATTACGAGATAAGTTTTACATTGAGACGTCACTAATGAACATCATCGATGGCCACTAATAAGTTCACCCGTTTGGATGATGAGGTTTCCGCTAAGTCCATGGATGAGTCAATCACGGAAGCAGTTTCCTATGCCGTTGCTGCCTCTGGTGCCCGACCGAAAATAAAACAAGACAAAGTGAAGAAAGAAAACTTCAAGCCACAATCTAATACTGGTCTCAACAATGAGCAGCTGGCCGGCATCGTCAAGCTTGTGATGGAAGCGATCCAACCGGTCATAACTCAATCAGTTGTGGCCGCTGTCTCTACGGCAATGAAAGCGGTGATGGAAGAAATAAAGTCCGTTCAACCTACACCTGCTGCTCCCGGCGCTGACCAGAGTACTACGAGATCTCTTCGTTACGAATTAGATAAGTTGGAGCAATACGGACGGTGGGAGAACATCAAGGTGTACGGGATCCGGGAGAGCGCCAACGAAGACACGGCGGATGTCGTCGTCAAGCTGGGAAACCAACTTGGCGTCAACCTGGAGCGATCAGATATAAGTATTGCTCATCGACTTCCTGGTGGCACTAAGGAGAAGCCTGCGGGGATAATTGCCAAGTTTGTGAGGCGAGAGCGCAAGGTGGAGGTGATGAGAAAGAAGAAAGTGTTGAAGGAGAGGAACCAGCCGGTGTTCATTGTGGAGGATTTGACCCCCTTAAGAGCCAAGCTGCTGAGGGTTATAAGAGCAGATGCTTCAACGGTCCAGAGAACATGGTCTATTGATGGACGGATCAACTGCTTGCTGAAGGATGGTTCTAGACAAATCGTTGAATCACCAGATGACTGAAGAGCGTATGAAGTCATCCGGCCTGTTTGATACCAAATAGGAGCTCACCGGCCCGGCAGAGGATAAAGCGAAGCAAATCCGCATAACCAGTTTAAATGTTTGTGGAATCCGTACAAAACTTTCTGAAGGATCTCTGGAAGCATTCATTTAAGACTTCGATATAATTTGTTTAAGCGAGACAAAGGTTGATTTTCTTGATGATTATCTTATTCCAAATGGTTATTCATATATTCCTAAAGAAAAGAATAAAGCTAGTAAAGTACCACATGGTGGCATTCACGGTTTAGGTGTCTTGGTCAGAAATCATATTGTTAGTCATATTACAGTTGTAAAAAACGTAACGTCTGAATCCATTTTGTGGTTGAATATAAGTGAAAATGCTTATGGTTTTCCATTTCTCCTTGGTGCTGTATACATTCCACCAGAAAACTCGAAGTACAATAATGATTCTATATTTGACGATATCTCAAATGAATTTGTATTTTTGAAGAACAAATTTGATTTGCCATTTTGTCTTGTTGGAGATTTTAATGCAAGAACTGGTGACTGCAGTGATCTTTTAACTGATGAAGAGGGTACCAACTGTTTTATTAACCAATCAATTATTGATCGACATTGTGAAGAGTTATATCGATCAGATCTTTTTCATGGAGCAGTTTGCTCAGATAGGAATAATAAGGATAAAGTAATTAACAACCACGGAAAACAACTCATTGAACTGTGCAAATGTTTCAAAATGGTAATTCTCAACGGAAGGTCAAAGTCAGATAAATATGGCAATTATACATGTGCGAATTCTAGTACAATAGATTACTGCGTTGCTTCAACTGATTTGCTGCATATATTTAAAGACTTTTCTGTTGATATATTTGATCCTATGTTATCTGATAAGCATAGTCCCATATTACTAACATTAAGTACCGGTATGTATAGAAATGCAGTTTTTAACGTAAAACAATCAGAAGGTTCTCAATCAAAATGTGTCAGTAAAGTTAAATGGTCTGGAAGTTTAGCGAAAGACTTTCAAAACAGTATTGATGCAGATGCGGTTGATAGACTATACAAAAAGTTGAATAGCATGCCCTCTCGTGAAATTATGCAAAAAGAATTAGATTATCTAGTGTCTACCATCCAACAATTATATTTAGACGCCGCAAAGAATTGTGATATGGTTAAAACTTACTCTCATAAGAAGATAAAAGTAAACAGAAATAATCATTCTAAACCGTGGTTTGATAGTAATTGTAAGAAAGCACGTTCGGAGTATTTTCGCCTAAAACATTTATTAAAATCTGAAAAAATTTTAAACAGGAAACAAATTTCGGAGGAATTGGTAGACCAAAAACGCATCTATAAGAAAGTGGTTAAAAATGCCAAAATTCAGTATAATGAGATACTACATTCAAAATTGGGTAAAACTAAATTTAATCAGCCTAGTGAATATTGGAATATGCTCACCTCCATGAATGCTAAAAGGAATCAAATTGACATTGACCTTGACACACTCGAACAGCACTTTCGAAATCTTAGCCAGACGCTAAAAACTACTCAGGATTTTCCTTTACCAAACACTGTCGCAATAAGTTCACTGAACGAATATTTGAACAGACCTATAGATATCGACGAATTGGTCGCGCAAGTAAAACGTTTAAAGAATGGTAAAGCATATGGTGTTGATCAAATTCTTAATGAATTTTTGAAAAACTCAAGTGGCCGTTTGTTATCTTGTATTGTTCTTTTATTTAACATTGTGTTTGACACCGGTGTAGTTCCCACTGATTGGACAATTGGACTAATTAGACCTCTGTATAAAAAGAAAGGAGATCCAAAAGACCCGAATAATTTTCGAGGCATTACTTTGCTTAGTTGTCTAGGTAAATTATTCACAAGTATTCTGAATAAAAGGTTAACAACTTATCTTGAAGGCAATGATATACTTGGTGAAGAACAGGCTGGTTTCAGAAATGGTCATTCGACTCTTGATCATATTTTTGTACTGCATTCAATAATTGATTTGTACTTATCTGAGAGCGAAAGGGTATATTGTGCATTCATCGATTACAAAAAGGCATTTGATCTAGTAGATAGATCGGCTCTTTGGTTGAAATTAATGAATAGCAATGTTAATGGAAAGTTTTTCAAAATTATATATAATATGTATATATGGTCAGGCAAAATCGTGTGTAATAAAAGATAACGAAATATCTTCCCTATTTGAATGTAATATTGGAGTTAGACAAGGAGAAAACCTATCACATATGCTCTTTGCTCTCTTTCTAAATGACTTCAGTTGTTTTATCCAGGATAAATGTCATGGCTTGAATGTTTTACCCAAAAAAATTAATACACATGCTCGACAAAATGAGATACAAGTGTACATGAAGTTGTTCACATTGCTTTATGCCGATGATACTTTGATTTTAGCTGAATCTCCTGATGATTTACAAACTGCCTTAAATGCGTAATATGAATATTGTACTATTTGGTCTTTACATGTCAATTCAGATAAGACAAAGGTTGTTGTTTTCTCTAGGGGTAAAGTGCGGAAATTACCATCCTTTCATTTCAACAATCGTGAACTATCAGTAGTTGATGAGTATGTATATTTAGGAATAACCTTCAATTATAATAACAGATTTAAAAAAGCGCAGACGAAACAATTGAACCAAGCCAGAAGAGCTATGTATAGTTTGTTAACAAAGTCTTATTCATTGGACTTGCCTATTGATATAATGTTAGAATTATTTGACCAACTTGTTATTCCAGTTCCTCTGTATGGCAGTGAAATCTGGGGATTCGAAGTTATACGAGATCTTGATATATTTCACATGAAGTTTTGTAAGCAAATTTTAAAGTTGAAAAAATCAACAGCTAATTGTATGGTGTTAGGCGAACTAGGTAGATATGGTCTTGAAAAATATATCTCTAATATAATGATTAATTTCTGGTGTAGTTTAGAACATGCTGAGGAAAACAAATTATCGGGAATGATATATAGAATTTTGAAGGTTTTGTATAATGAGAACGTATGTAAATCTTCATGGATTAAAAAAATTAAAACTACTATCGATATGCTAGGAATGTCTGATTTATGGTATACATGTGAAACCACAAACAGTACTTGGATCAAACGTACAATTGATCAACGTTTAAAAGATTGCCTCTTTCAAAATTGGTACTCGAAAATGTATGATAATCCTCAATGTATTAATTATCGGATCTATAAAAAGTCTCTTGAATTAGAAAAATACATGATTGCTTTTCCTAAAAAATATCGTATATGCTTTTCTAAATTCCGCTGTGAAAACCATCGTCTACCAATAGTTACAGGGAGGTATGAAAATGTTGAAAGAAATAATAGAATTTGCAATATGTGTCAATCACAACTTGTAGGCGATGGATACCATTATTTGTTTGTTTGTCCGGCTTTTTCAGCAGAGAGAAAATTATATTTAGACAATTACTTCACAAAGAGGCCTAACACTTACAAAATGGAAAAATTATTCAACACAGCTAAATTAAAAACACTTCTAAATCTGGCTAAATTTTGTAAAATAATTATGCTTCGCTTCTGATAGAGTAATCAAAGAATAGAAGTATTCATTTATTTCGTTTTATTTGTCTTTTAATAATTTATCTTGATTACTATATAGATATAGATATCACATATGTATTATTTGATAAACTGTTTAATTTTTGTATTTAGTTTGCTGCTGGTGCCTTTGTACGCATCATGTTTTACCTTTTTTCTGTTAGTTCTAAAATTTAGTAATTCAAGAAATAATTTATTTATATCTTATTATGTTATCATAATATTTCAGTGAAATATGTGGGTTTCTTGTTTGTATTTTTTGTTCGTATATATTTTTTGTAAATATGTTTAAAATTCAAATGTAAATATGTTTCAAATGTTGTTATGTTCTCCAATACCCGTTGGGGTGATCTGAGAATAAATATTACTGTCATTACTGTCATTACTGCTCAAAATGACCTGAAACGTACCCAAACTTGACCACGGTTGATTGGGGGAATTTTTAAATTTTGACGCGCGCGTACGTGCGCGTCGTGACCTTTGCATGACCTCTGATGACATGTCCTGATGACCTGTCACCTGAACTTGATATGATGCAAATATGGATGATTTTTATGATTAGTTGCGATGATATGATCAATAATTCATTTTTACAAAATGGCGCCTAGATGACCTCATCATGATTTGATAACCTTGAAAAGTTTCGTTTCGCGATTCCATAATAATTTCCATACATGACATGAAAATCAAGAAATTTGACAAGCCCGATTTTGAGATAAAGTGGGAACAAAATTTGGCAATAAATATAAATAAAGTAAAATCTGACGAATATAATAGGTGATCTGTCATATTCATGACAGACCACCTAATAAAATGGATATTAGACCAACTGTTTATGAGACGAAAATGGTCATAGACGAAATGGTGATTAGACGAAGTGATGATTGGACCAAATGGTTATTGAACCAAATGGTTGTTAGACGAAATGTTAATGGACGGAATGACATTAGACTTGATGAAAGTGGAACTTGTGGTGAGTGGACGAGTTGGCAGTAGACGAATTGGCAATTTACCGGCCATGGTACCCTCAAAATATTCCGCCATGATCACAATCTTGGGAAATGAGAAAGAAACAGAAAAGGGCAAGGGAAAACAGGCGCGGATCCAGAGTTGACATTTTCCTGGGTGCTACAGGATCCAGGATTTTTAGAAAGGGCTGGAAAATTTTACACGTTGGAAATTTGACAAGCAAAAAAAAAGAAGAAGAAAAGGTTTCACTTATATTCAAGGTCAATTCGTCTTTTTTCCCCTCTTAAAAACAAAAAAATCCTACGGGGGGATAGCGCACCTGCACCCCCCCCCCGGATCCGCGCCTAGAAATTGGGTGGAGTATGATATTATTTCTAAATATGATGTCAAAATCTATTAGAAAAATTAACTTTTATTAAATCATGAGGAAGGTAACAAGTTTTACTCAATACACCGTGTTTGACCCCATTTTGGCTAAAAGCACAACTTTAATTTGTTGTGAAGCAATGACTTTTATCATTGTTATGATTATTTTGCAAAAGCACGAGATTCGGGGTCATTTACGATTGGTATTGAATCGGGGTCGTCCACAGTTCGCCAAGTGTTCTCCGTTCCTACTGTCGTGCGGTCCCTTAAAGGGATGGTCCGGGCTGAAAATATTTATATCTTAATACGAAAATTTCATCAAAATCGGATAACAAATAATAAAGTTATTGAAGTTTAAAATTTAGCAATATTTTGTGAAAAAAGTCGTCATGAATATTCATTAGATGGGCTGATGATGTCACATCTCCACTTTCCGTTTCCTTATGTTATTACATAAAAATCATATTTTTTCATTATTTCATACCTGTGTGAATAATATGTCTCCCTCATAATGAAGTAAGTTGCAGCAATAAATATCTAATGCACTAAATCAGTTGTCAATTCAATTTATCTAGTTCTTGGAGGAAAAATTTGAATAAACCTAATTTCATATAATAAAATACAAAACAAGTGGGGATGTGACATCATCAGCTAACCTAATGAATATTCATGACGACTGTTTTCACAAAATATTGCTTAACTTTAAAATTCAATAACTTTGTTATTTGTTATCCGATTTTGATGAAATTTTTGGCATTAAGCTTGGTGAATTCTACTCTATTTATCAAGCTATAAATAATTTCAGCCCGGACCATCCCTTTAAGAAATGCCACAATTCGACTATCGTAATTAAGAAAAAAAACTTTCAAAAAATTCGTACGACCAATATGTTGCCACTACTGATCTGGTACAATCCCGACGATTACTACACGATTAAATTATACATCCAAAGAAAATTCACGAAAGTGATGATTATAGACAAATTATATATGAATAGAAAGGTCTTGTCTTTTTATACACAAATATGTCACTAAAAAGTCTTATTGATGTCGTGGAAATGCAAGAAATGAAATTATTAGAGACCCTTCTCAGCCCCCCAGCCGCCCACAGACAGACAATCACGCGATCAAAAATAGTCGAGAATAATGACGTCACATGATCGACTCATCTCGATCATGCAGCTCTCTCTGTGCAAGCCAGCAGTACACTGATAGCTGATTCACCTTCCTGGTCTCTATTTTTCTTCGAATTTACCGTTTTCTTCATGTATTGTGGTATCCGAATTCTGTTTTCGACAACTTCAGACTATAAGGGAACCAGAACTGTGTTATTTTGCCCGTTTTTTATTGAATTGTGAACTGGAAAGATCGATTTTGTCCACTCGACAGTCTTTGTTGTGTTGCTCTACTAACTATTGAAAAACTCCAAGCTGCACGGTCCCATTCACTTGCTCCCGATGCATGTTGCAGGTTACGCTGTTTGATCCAGTCAAAAGTCAAACTATACTTGTTCTGACGATGCATTCAGGTCAGATGACAGATGCAGATCTGATATAAGTTTAGAATCATGCATTTTGGCATAACTACTATTAAAATTAAAAAGTCTTTATTTTAGAAATAATGTTTTTGCACAATTCCAGCAGATTTTTTCTTCAGATTTTTAAAACTGGTCAGGACTCAGGCAGGCGATTAAATTATTTAGGAGCACTGGTATGGACCATGGCTGAAAATCTGCTGTTTCAGAGGAATGTTTAAGTTTTTATTATACACAGAATTATATCACCATGATGCCGATATCATGAAGCCAGACAAATTTTCAGCAGTGATTACCCTGATTCCTGGCCAAAATCACTCACACGTATTGCGAGGTTAGTATTAGTATACTAACCTCTAACTAGTGGGTCGCGCGTGCTGGGATCTCACTTCTTGGGTCCACAACACACGACTTCTATGGCTTGAGTTTTCTGTGCGCGGCGGCATGTAATGAACCCTTGGGTGGGCCAAAATTAGAGTCTGGTGTTTCTTTCTGATTAGAGTGTTGCTGCATATATGTATGCGTAATGCCTTCAACAATGAAGATAAATGCAATCTTTGTAATGACACAGAGACTCAGAGAGCACCGTATCTCAAGTGATGTTCGTGTAGTCTCCACTTCACTACTGCTACAGCCTACACTACGCTACACACCTACCCGGGTAGGTGTGGCGTACATGTACGGTAGTGTAGCGGTAGTGAAGTGGAGTGGGGCCTACACAAACATCACTTGAGGTAGAGCACCAGTGTTCTGAGTGGAACTTTTCAGGTGTCTAAACCTACTATCATTTGTTGTTGACCGGGAATTACATGCCACCGCACGTCATCAATCATCACGATAATTAAATTCATACTTTGATTTGATTATTTAAACTATTTCTTTTTTTCTCTCTTCTACACACAGATCTGCACACTTGGTGACTCTGGTGACTTCTGGTCTCTGCTTGCTACCTCAATCAGGGAGATTCCATCATGTCCTTTTACTATGATTTGGATATAGCCATTTTTTCTTCACTCTTTCCAGGACCTACGGTTTGCAAGTTGTGGACTGATAATAGTACAAAAGAAAATTTGTCTTTATCAATCTTGGAAACAATTTTGAGCACAGTTTTGGAGAGAACTAAGAAATTTGACTTGGACAGGAATACAGCTTGTCAAAAATAATAACACACAATTTAAAACGAAAGAACAATTTTAATGTTACTAGGGCATTTTGCGAGAAATGTTATACTCAATCACACGTCCCAAATCAAGGGTAAGTCCTTTGATTAAACATGTAGTTGAATTGCAACTCGACCTTATTACGCTTGAATTTGAATTTAAGACTTACGCTTGATTTGCAATTGAACATAAGTTTCTTGCAGTGCCCCATAATTATGTTTTGTTATCAGATATTTAACGTGCTGATTTTTCTCGAAAGGTATAATATATTTGTCCTTTTAAACGGTATTTGAATATGGGTACGCCTTTTATTTGTTTTCCACAATATTTATTGCATGTATGAACAGAAGTGAAATATTTATTGTGAAGCACTCTGAATGTTGTGTGCTGTTGTGTGATGGTTCGGTTCATCATTTTTGTTATAAGACTGAAAGCCTGGTGAATGTGAGGAAGTGGCCTGGATGAAAGAAAAGTGAACATGTGTCCAATTACTGATTTGCATATTCTAAGACAATTTTGTTTCTGGATAAATTTTGCTATGCATTCCCTACATTAAGAGTAAAGGTCCAGTAAAAGTCCACGCAATCAAAAATTCATTTGAATTTAAAGAAAAATAACAAGATATTGCAGGAAATTTCATAAAAACTTTGATTCAAATTTATATAATTACTATTTTAACAGTTCCGTAAATATAACCTATTGTGATCAGATGAAGAGTTTCCTATCGTCAAATCTGCAAAGAATAAAAAACAAAATGCCACAAAAAATAGAAACGAATGTGATGTGAGTGACAGCTCTAATTTGCATATCATTGTTTTGTGTATATGACTGTTTTGAGTAAAAACAACAAGGGAAATTACTCTATTCAAATAATTTTTAGTTGATGTGGACTTGACTTTTAACTCTACCCCTCCCATCCCAAATAAGAGTAGAAATAATCTAATCAAGAACTTGAAAATCAAAAGCAGCAATTAAGAAGCAAGATTTGATAAATACAGGTCTGAATAGAATTTCACAAGAAAATAAAAAGAGAAAAAAAGATGGGTAGGGACGGGGAAGGAATAAAAAAAAAAACAGAAAAAAAACCAAGTTTCGAACCAGGGTCCTCGCACATGCAAGACAATTGTCAACGCATTTGACCACAGACCATTGACCTATCGGAAAGGCATTTTTAAGATAATAAAGACCGCTCGCCGCTGTTGCCTAATAATGCTTCGGCAATTCAACTGCAATTTCAGTCATTTCGCGATGGATATTGCCGTGTTTTTTTTGTGGTTCCTGACTTTGCTACTTAATGAAATTTCATAATTTTTGTTCAGTCATAAAGAAGAATGTCTATGCTTTATATTGATTATAATATTAATGTGACGCAAGTGTGATTTCTACGTTAAAATATGCTTTGTTTATTCACATATATTTCTTGAAAAAAAAAATTTCTAAGCTAAATATCGGTTATCAAAATACGTTAAATGTGCACTTTTTCACTGTTCAGTAAATTCAAACTTTTATCTATATAACAAGACCAATCTTAAGAGGAATAAACAATTCTAAGAGCAAAAAACGCTGATTCCCAGAAGGAAAAACCAGTAAGACCAGTAAGAATTTTTACTGGTTTCCAGTAGAATTTTACTGGTTTCCAGTATATTTTTACTGGGCCAGTTGATTTTTAACTGGACCAGTAAAAATCAACTGGAGACCAGTTCCAACAATTGCATTCCAGTTGAAGCAATTAGTAATACCAGTTAAATTGTTTTTCATCAAACTGGTGTTTCTGGTCCAATAAATGGTTTCCAGTAGATTTTTACTGGTTTCCAGTATATGTTTACTGGACCAGTTGATTTTTAACTGGACCAGTAAAAATCAACTGGAGACCAGTTTAAACAATTGCATTCCAGTTGAAGCAAAGTAGTAATACCAGTTAAATTGTTTTTCATCAAACTGGTGTTATTGGTCCAATAGATAATGACTTTATTTCAAGTCAGATCATTTGACGAATTATGGAATATGAATCTTGCAATTCAGATAAAGTTATTATCGTTATCATTGTTATCATCATTATTCTTATAATTATCATAATTATTATCACTATGATTATTATGATCATTGTTGTTATCATTCTTATTACTGTTATCGTTGTTATTGATATTGTAATTATTATTATTAATATTATCATAATTATCAAGTATTAACATTATCATTAAAATTATTATTTCCTTTAATTATGATTAAGATCAAAGCAAGATATATTCCTCTGATATAGTCAACTGGTCTAAAGTAATTCATTGTTTGAAATTGAACTGGTCAAGACCAGTAATACCAGTAATTCTGATGATGCTGATCACGTGGTTTACCTCATTTGCATATTTTCTATTTTAAAAAGAAAAATCAGGATTTAGAATGGAACATCCTTGCAATGGCACTCATTGTTGTTTAAAAACTTTCCAAATAAGTGTGTGAACTAATTCACAATGAAAACGTGTAATTTCATATATCACATTTAAAATAACAGCAGAAACATTAATTTACTAACCATCTTTTCCATCACATTTCACTGACCATGGTATATAACAAACCAAATGCATGTAATAAATTGATCCAGTGAGACCAGTACGAGGACCAGTTCGAGGACCAGTCAGACCAGTAGAAAATACCAGTAAAGACCAGCTTGAATTGGATACCAGTATGAAGACCAGTGAGACCAGTAACAACCACCAGAAAAAAGACCAGTACAAAATTCCAGTAATTCAAGACCAGTTTAATTTTTAACTGGACCAGTAAAATTTTAACTGGACCAGTATGACCAGTTAGACCAGTAAACCGATGTTCCAATTTCCAGAGTTACCAGTTAAAATTCTACTGGTCTAACTGGTCCAGTGGAACTGGTTTTTCCTTCTGGGTTGGAAAGATCGTCTCCAATGGGCTGCTGTCAGCTCAGCTGCTCACTGCTCATTGTGTGACGTCACTCAGCTGGAGCTCGCAAGAGGACCGGTGGAAGGCAGAAATATGGCATAAAAATAAATCATTTTTGAGAGCTGATTTCTGCAAACTCTGATCACTATTTTGAAAAGTGAAGTTATATATCTGATTAGTAATACTTCCCCTTTACAATGATGACTACATAAAGGCATTATAAATACTTTTGATTCTTCGGGTGTATACTTTAAGATCACCGTTTCATTTGTGGTGCGAATCGAGACGTCCCCAGTTGCTCGTGTGGGTGCTTGTTCACTTACACACCCCTAATCTCTCACGCTCTATCATGTCTATATAGGACATAGACTCAAACACGTACACCCAGACCTCACCTTTATGACATATTATGCCCGGATTTTTTTTAATGTAAATGACAGAGAGAGCGGAATGAATTAATAAAATATCTTTCCACCACCTCCCTCACTTCTTATAATCATCCCTTATTTTTCTTAATCGATCTAATTCCCTTTATTTTTCATATTAATCTCTTTCATTGTTTGCTGTGTTGATCTCTCGCATTTTATTCATTTAATATCCCCTTTCTCTCTCTCCATGCTCTAACCCTTTTGGTGACACGACATTTGCTCCTGCGACATTTGCTCCGGTCTTAAAGGAGAATAAAACCTTTGGAACATGATAGCTTGTGTGAAAACAGAAAAATCAAAGAAACAGATCAACGAAAGTTTGAGAAAAATCAGACAAATAATGAGAAAGTTATGAGCATATGAATATTGCGATCACTAATGCCATGAATGCTATGGAGATCTTTATATTGGCAATGCGACAAAGATGTGTGATGTCACTTGTGAACAACTCTCCCCATTACTTTAGTGTATGTTTCACTTAAACTGCCTTTTCACATCTATCAGAAGAGCATATATTCTTTCAATATAGGAGGGCATGTAATTCAGATTTTTAAAGAATA